>NC_063255.1:20579653-20905367 GCF_020740725.1 Corvus hawaiiensis
ACTTATTAGTTGCATAAATGCTGGCAACAGAGCATATACTGAGATTTCTGCTGTTTTTCTCTTCCTAAGTCTGTAAACAGCTGCCTCCCTAGGCTGCAGTGAGTCTCACAAGAAGCCATTGTAGAAACAGAAGGCATGAGGCTTTGCAAAGCCTGAGGCACCAGTTTCTCTTTAATCTCTCTCTTATGATGTCATGAACCCTGGAAGTCGCCCCCAATGGCCTGGGGCTATTATCCAGACAAGTGAGGGATACCTGTACTCTGGTTCAGCCAGGCTTATTTCCTCAAGAATGATGGTGTGTCTAAAAGCTGAGAACAAATTATGCCTCATTTGTTCTGCAATATTGTGCTGGGAACCACCTTTCCCCCCTCCTCTGCCTCTGTAAGCTATATATATGTCAGCTGAGATGTATAGGCACTGGATACAGATACACATTCACATATTAAAGCATTTTTAATATATATGAATATATTAAAATATATAAATGTTTTTATGTATACGTGCATGCCGAACAAGAACAGGAACTTGTATCTATGCCTCATCCGACAGGCAGAGCTGCCAAAGAGCTGAGTGCCTCTTACTATGGCATGGAGAGACTAATTTAACACTAATGAGAAATGAGGATATCAGAAAGCATCTTGGCACAACCAGTGCTGGAAGCCATCTCTGCACTCTTTCAAGCTTTTCCCATTGACAGGCTGCCGAGGTTTGGCTTGTGGGATTCAGCGCGAGGTCCCTGATAGAATGGGTTCGGTGGAGGATGATAAATCACAGGTATCTTGAGTCTGGAAAAAAGGTGTCTGAGCAACTCTCCTCAAGCTCATGTTGGCACACAGGGGAGACATTTGGGATGTGGTTGGATGTGAACAGAACATCCTCAGCGCTAGGCAGTAATGTCCACTAATATTTTGCAGGCAACATTTTATTATAAATGGCAAATCATTATCTCCTCTTTTGGTATTCAGTGCAATAACATTTATCATGTTGAGTTATTTTGGTATTCATGGGGATGTCAGATGCAATTCCATAGGAATTACTGTTAGAATGAATGCCCACTAAATTACAATGGAATTAATATGAATTTAGATATTACGGTAACATTATTATCAAAAGAGGTCATTGTGATTGATGTGCTGTTCAAATGAGGATACCAAAAGGAATTACAGTCAGACCCGATTAATCCAAATCAGTTAGCAGACTCCATTTTTATGCAGATTACAATACATTCTCAAACTGATAAATCAGCCAGAAGTACTGGTAAAGAGATGTAGACCACTGCCAAGTTTTCCAAAGAGCTCCATTTCTGTATACTTCAAAATGGGATATTGAAGAAGCCAAATTGCACCTAACATTAAATAAATTAGTGGAAAATAAGAGTGATTTTATTCTTAATTTGGATTATGGAGATAATTTTGTGACTTTTAGACTCACGGTGGAGGAGAAAGCATTAATATTCTGTTGGTTTTTTGGAATAAACATAATTTATTTCTGTTTTTCCTTTGATCTGTGTTCCAGGAAGTCTCTTCTAGTCCTGTATTACAAATCCCCCTCCCTATGAAATTATGAAAGATGTAAGATCTTCTGTTTTGTTCTGCAAAGAGCCCATGGACAAGGACATGAGCCATCAGTCCACTGTCAGACAACTGGGATTGGCATGTTGGGCATAGACCCCCAAAGATATTCACCCTTTTAATTCCAATTTCACTTTCCTGGAGAGCATGACACCCCACCATTTTACACTTGTTTTCTTGGACTCACCTCTTTGCTTCTCACATGTCACAGCTGTCAACCTGATTTTCGTTTACTGGGTGCCAATAGCACAACACCCTCTGATGTCCAGTCCCTCGATGAAAGAATCTCTTCATCTCTGAATAAAGCCAGTGTTTTTCACTAATGGAAACAACACACTTCTTGCCAGCTACACTTGTGCCATGGTTGTCATCAAAAGCTGCTTCTCAGCAAACAGTGAATTAGAGCCAGGGAACCTGATGCAAAAATTAGAATTACCGCTCTGCAGGTTGATCTGAGCATTTTCCACAATAAAAACAATGGATTAGTTTCTTTTAGTGGGAACCTTTAAATATTTGGCATGCATCATTACCTGTGTCCCACTGATTTGCATTGGGAATTTTTATTTCTTTGAAATCACCTGAAGACTTCAGGTGTTTTCCTTATCTACACTTTCTTTTCATGGAAAGATATGAAATGCAATTAGAGGAGAAAATCCAACTATTTCAGCATCTAAAATTGTAAGTCATATCTCTATCAGAAAAGTAAATATAAACACTTGTTCCATGAAGACCCTGTGTATAGATAAAAGCTGAGAGAGGTGGGGAAAGAAAAAAAAAAAGGAAAAAGAAAAGGATTTAACCGCAGCTTTTCATGCAGACAAATTACCCCTCTGAGTAAGGATTTGTGGCATGGAGATGAAAGAAAATGCATATACTGCAAAATATACAGGTGGTAGAAGACATTTTTAAGCTCCAATTACACCAGGTGTTTTATATTTTGATTATCTTTATCTGTCCAGGTTCTGAATTAGAGGTTAATTACTGAGAGTAAATAGGCACTTTTAGACAGAGTGCCCTATCATGGCTTTTTTAGCTGATCAGCACTGTAGCAGAGAGAAAAATTACATGTCTCAGGTTGGAAAAGACTGCAATATTCCCTGGGTTTTGTTAGGGATTCAGTTACTTTATGGAACGGCAAGTCTGAAACTGAGACAAGTGAGGAAATTTAGCTCTCATTACATGTGGCTGAAGACTGTTTCTAGGACAAACAATGCCACAAAGGTTTGGAATTCCTTAATAGGCAGGAGCAAGCTTCAGCATCTCATATTCTAAATGGTCACAGAAAGACAGGTATTACTCCTTCCCTCCCTTTCAGTGTTTGGTGTAATCCAGGTATAGTTTTCTTTCTTAAGGTTTTCCCTGGTGTTTTTCTTAAGATGGGGCTCAGGTTTTTGGGTTTGATTGGTTGGTTGGTTGGTTTTTGTTTGTTTGTTTTTGGGGGGATGGAGACAATTATGTGTTCATTTTCTGTGTTTATTTTTTGCTGTTTGGGTTTTTGTTTGTTTCTTTGGGGTTTTTTTGGTTGGTTTTTTTTTTGGTTTTTGGTTTCTTTAATTATTTTTGGGGTTTTTTTCTGGGTTTTTTTGTGGGGTTTTTTGCTTGTTTTTTGGTGTGGTTTTTTGGTTTTTTGGTTGGTTTTGGTTGTTTGTTTTTTGTTTGTTTGTAGATTTTTTTGTTGTTTTGGTTTTGGTTTTTTAAATTATTTTTATTTTCTAGCTTTTTTTTTTTTTCCCCCAACATTTTCTATCTCTGTTTTTCTGTGCTGATTCCTTTATTCTGGTTTTTTTTAATGAATAGAAAAATTTTCACTGGTAGATGTGAGATAAAACTGTGATAATCTGACCTTGAGCAAAGCAGCAGTGCAACCCACTGTGCTTGTTAACATTAACTCATGTCTATCTTTCTCTCTGAATCTGAATTATATTCCTAGTCAATGTACATGTGTGTGGGCCTGACTGCTGGAGGGTGTGTGGATTTACATTGTTGCAGTCTTTAAATACACAGCAAAATAAAACAATGCATCCTTTCATTAAAAAAAAAAAAAGGATTAAAATATTATTCTTTTTTCCTCAGCAATGCCAATTTTGCTCATTTGTTTTGTCATGTTTTGTAATAGATACCTGTAAATATCCAAGAGGCATGCCTGAAGCTGACAGGCACTGCACAGGACCTAAGGGTGACCTGCACTTTTAAATCAGCAACTGGAGGTCAGACATCCTTCTCTACACCCATAGTGTTCAACATCCAGCCCAGGAGGTGGTCAAGAGAATTCATTAGGGTGTGTGAAGAAAACAATTTTTTACTGTTAATAATAAAATAAATATTATTATAGGAAATTAAGCATATAGCTTACATAAATGCATCTGAATTCAAGTGTTTGGACTCTGGAGATTATTCTCCCACCTTATTTTTTGGGGGGTCAACCATAAAAATGGGGCAAATTCTTTAATGTATTTTCTGTATTAGCACCATAGTCACCTCTCTTTTGTAAGACGTTAGCAGCAAATATACTGCATTGTCTCCTTTACATAAAAATTTTGTAGGAAATTTTATGAGTGTGAAATCCGTAGGGTCCTGTTGAAAGACATCCTGAAATGTTTATAATCTGATTTGCAGTAAGCATACTTTCATAACTTTTGTGGTAAACCAAAAACCTCTGCTGTATCACTGTGAAATGTCTGTAGGAACTTTAATGGAAATGGTAATATGGAACTTAAATGATATATGCAATTATGAAGCCACAGAGTGTAATAAAAGTAATAAACTCCTATTGTTGATTTTTTCTGTTACTTCAAAAATGTTGTAGTTCACTATGTGTCTATAATACTTTTCACATGGGCTAGCTGTTTTTCTCTAAGCAGAAACATTCTCTCAGTTTCATGTGTAGTTTAAGGTATATTTTACTTATAATAATGTTTCAGTAAAGTAAAGAAGAATGATATTAATTTTGTAAGTGTATGTGAAGAATGTTATAAAAGAGATAAAAAGATCTATGAAATACAGAAAGGTTTAATTTGCTACTAAATTCTGTCGGCTATAAATGGGTTGGCTTTTGTTTGTTTTTATTATGAAAGTCTGTTATACTTGTACAGAAATGTATTCATTTTGCTCCCATTAAATTATGTAGCAATTTTCAGAGAGGGTTTGTAGATTATGTTCAATTATATAAAGACTTATGCAAGAGAAAACTAAAGCATAATTGGGATGAAAACTATATTCCTCGATTCAATAATTTTCTAGTTTGAATTTAACTTCCCATTTCAAATTCAGCAAATAAAATTCCATCCTACAAAAAAAACCCCAAACAAATAAAGAAATTAACAGAATTGATACTATTATTGCCCAGGACTTTATAAGGCCAAGGATGCCTTGTTTTTGAGTCCTTTATCTTTCTGTTCTTTGATCACCTCTCTGGATCATAGCAGGGTTCGGAGCTTACTTGTAGGCATTTAATTTGTAGGAATAGCAAAGAGGAAAGCATTATTCTCTGCCTTCTGATTTATGCAAATTCCTGTCTCACAGCAGATGGGATGCCCCAAAGTTTGTCAATAAAGTGAAAGGAGAGAGATAAAGATTCTTATAGGTCATGCTTTTGTACTTATCAGCAAAGCAGAGGTTCATTCTTATTCACAACAAATCCTCTGTATAGAAGAGAAAAAAAAAATCTTCTGAACTTTTCTGCCAATTCAAATGGATCCATAATGCAAGGAGCAAAGACAAACTGGATTATCATTTCTCAGGTTCCCATTGACTGGCCAGATCAACGAGAATTGAAGGAAAATGTTTTTCAACAAGTAAACCAGCAAATACTATTTTGATTTGCTCACAGGTTAAATATATATATTCCCAAAAGCAAATTAAAGGAAAATATACATATATATGTGAAAGCAAATTAATCTTTAAAATTTTTTTATAATAGCTGATGTCTCATGAACCCCGTGTGTAGTAAGAGAAGTCATTAATGTCCCCAAAAGCAACACCCACACTTCGCCCTTACAATATTATGAACCAAGAGAGGGTTTTCAGAGATAAAAAATGTCGGCAGCAGATGTTCCACATGGAAGTGAGGAGACCTGTTTCTCCTTCCTTCCAAGGGATATTCCAGGAGATACTAAGCACATGAGCTTGTACATGGAGGAAACATGCCTGATATGCCAAACAGACACCCAGGATAAGAAAAGATGCTCATTTAGTAATTTATTTTTCTTGAAATGCCAGGATGACCTCTGTATTCTGAAATTTTATGGGCCAAGCTATAACTCTGAATTGCTGTCACACACGACTGGATGGAGATGAGTTGAAGAGCGTAGGGTAGCTCCAAGTCAGCACAGGCTAGAATCAGGGTTTTTGCTTTTTATTCACTTCTAGTCTGTGATGAACTTCTATTGCACGCCAGGTGTCTGAATTATGTTTAATGGAGCAAGAAAAAAAATTCTCAATACAGTTTAATCTGTTATGTGCTTTCCTCAGCTGCACTTTGCCATTTGTCTGCCAAATACAACAATGTGCTTAAATTTGGAGATGACTGAGTTGGGTTTTTTTGCGTTTGTTTGTTTGTTGGTTTGGGTTTTTTTTCTGTTGTGTTTTTGTTAGTTTACATCTTTTTATGGTATTTCAATTAAGTCCTAAGTCTTTACTCTTTTAATAAAAAAGATTAATTGCTTACCTTACTTTTCTCCAAAAAAAAATCCCCAAACCAACCATCAGCAACAACAAAACCTTTTGCAGCTATTTTTGAAACCATTTAATCTAAATGTCTCATATACAAGAACTGCATTTTATTACATTTCCACATAAAGATATTTAAAGAATGTATAATTTTATATTGTTTTTTATTTATAAGACAGTTGAAAATCTCTCAAGTACTTGGATATTTATGTTTTGAGCAAAGGGGAGTAAATTGAAATGAAAAGCTCAAAATTTTCCATTTAAAAATATTATTTGGTGGGATTTTTTCTTGTACTCATTCCACCTCTGATTACCAGAATGTTGCCATGTGCAACATGGAGAGCAGAACTGCAAGGCCTCCATGGGTTACTTAGAGTAAGTTAGAAATAAGACTGTCACAATAAACAGACTCTGTTGCACATCAAAAGCTGAGAGCACACCAAATGATTTTCTATACCATTTCACCACGTAATAGGTTTGTCCCAAAAAAGCCTGCATGAAATTGGTTTCACTCCTACTTAACTGGAACCAGTTATTTGAATAAAAACCATGAGTTTTATCAGTTAAGTATCCCTGTAGCATGATGGCATAGAGAAGGGAGCCCAGCTTTCACTGGCTGCAATATAGCTGCTTTTAAAAATAAAATAGAATTTCCTTAAATGTCTCAGTTCTGCCTCTAACACCCATCTGATCCCTTTCTCTGTTTCAGAAAAGTTATAGAGAATAAACAGGAGGTTCTGTTCCAGTGGTCTCTTAAAAAGAGCAAGACAAACCCTTTGGGCACAGAGAGAATTAGAAAACTTCAGCAGTACAAGTCCATAATTTATAAATAAATTATATTTACTGGAGAGAATGCTCAGAATTATTTACTGAGGAAACCTGTGATTAAAAATTTTTTAGACCACGACCAGTTGAAATAGTTCTATAGTTCTATTTTGTTCTAGAAGCTTCTAATGTAAATTTTAGGGAATGAATATATTTCTGTGACTGATGAATGAAGGGCAAAATTCCTACCCTGATGTGGAATGTAACTTTGCCTTATGTACAGGTGTGCATATGGATGGATGGATGGTTGGATGGATGTGTGCACATTATTGGCCAAAACTCTTCGAGGTAACTAATATTTGTATCAGTGGGTGGAAAGAGCAGGTGCTTTGCACACTGCATGGTGGTGAATAGTTACAGATGTAGATATATAGATATAGATATATGTATATATAGATATATAGATATATATATATATGTTAAGAATTCAAATATTTTTGTGGGGAACCATAATGAGAAAAGTGTCTCTGTTTTGATGTTTAAAACCTAGTTTCAGTTACTGGGGGTAAAAGAAGCCGAGTCTTTTTGGCTGAAGCATTTAATCTTGTCATCCCTCACAGTGTTTCAAACTGAAACATGGCTTTGAAAGATGTGCTTAAAATTTGATCAGCACATGCTGCTAAGCCTATAATCAACTCTTCTCATTAGAATATTCATTTCACTGGTGACATTTATTTTTCTTTCTAGTTTTTCCTAGGCTAAAACATCAATTAATTTAGATGTGTGAAGTTGTCAACATCTCCCCTGTACACTAACAAAATAGCAGAGGTACCATAGAGGATTCTTAAATGTCATGGGCTTTGACCAGGGCCATATTATCAAGCACAGGCACTAGAAAATGCAAGTCCTACAAACACCCATCTATCTCCATCAGTACCCATGGCAAATGAGGATAAACAAGGGCAAAGGTAAACTTTTCTAGGGGAACTGAAATCCAGCAAGAAGAAAAGATAGAGTTACCAAAAGCAGTGCATGACTTTGAGTAAACTTCTGCTCAAAAGTCAAAGGGCAGGTGCTTTCAAACCCAGATACATAAATTTGAATATGGACTCAGATAAAATAAGAACAACAGCTGATTAAATTAATTTCAGTCCTTGCATTTTTTTGGCTTTGACATTACTGAAACTGGAAAGAAGTGGTGATGAGAAGTCTGGTCTTTGCTGTTACTAAAGATTTTTCATTAAATTTTCTGGAGATGTCCAGCTAACTTTGCAGATCTTAATGTTTGGAGAAGAGTTTTGAAGGGCTGCACATAATTTTGGCCCAATATCCAATGAGGTTGAGATACTAAATATGCTGAGTGTTTACCCATTATGAGCTAAAGTTGCCCTGAAGGCATATTTCAAATTGATATATAGAACAGAAGGCGAGATTAAAAACCAGAAACAATCTGCTTTAAAATTATAATTAGAGAGACTAGAGAGTCTCCATGAATTCTGTTGCCTTGAACAGCTTTCCAGAATACAACATTCCTGTAAGGAAAAGGAATTAAGTGAAAATCAGTAAAAAAAAGGTTTGGGTTTTTTTTGTTTCCCAAGGGTATTTCTTCATTACAGGTGTTAAAGCATATGTGAATCATTCTAGAATTTTTTGTACTGTGATTAAAAGTAGCAAGAAATTTCAATTCTCAGGGAAAATGGTGATTTTTATTGCAGAAAAGAAACTAATATATTCACTTAACAAGAAAACGTTTTGTTTTTATAATATGGCCATGGTGCCGTGTGTACTTGGGGATCTCATGCTTTTCTTGTCTTCCACCATTAAGATTTGACGTAAAATCTTCCCCTTCTTTAAGGAGGATGCCTGTTTGATAGAACTCTTCAGAGCCTTATATCATTTGGCTGAAGGATGCACCAAATGCAGAGTCTTAGAATCATGAAGGTTCTGAACTTTACCTGTGTGCAGTCATAGAGTATCAATTCTGAATCAAGTGTTTCTTAGGGAAGACAAAATATATTACATCTTGCCATCATGAAAATTGTTCTGAATATCTCCAAATCTTCTCCTGGTCTACACTTCTATGATTTGATTTCTCTGGATCTTTATTTTCAGTAAAACCCACAAATATTAACCTTCAAAGAAAATACTGCTATACTCATTGGGAAAAAAACCAAAACAAACCCTAGAAAGGATAAAAAGGAAGATGAGGCATCTTAATAAGAAAGAACCCAAAATCAACCCAACCAAGCAAATGACCAAAAAAACACAGAAAAAAATGCAAACCAAAACAAACAGAAAAAACACACCAAACCACAAACTTTGTTCTCCAATGATGAATTTTTTCAATAAAAAATTTCATCACTGGTCTAGGACTGCACTCAGTCCCAATGCCAGAAGTCCTTGGTGGAACCTACAGACCAGATGACACAGCAAACTTAAAGAGGAAAGAAAAATCTAACAGATGGTAGCAAAATGATCATGTAGGAAATTTCTGATGTCATATCCCAATTCTGGAGAATTAACAGTCAGCCTTTCTTAAAGACAATACTGCAGTTGCCTCAGCTCAGGTTTTATGTTTTGTATCATTTTCTGCCACTCCATAAATAATACACCAATGACAATTTAATAATGTTTAATGTTCATGTAGATATGCACACAATGACACAAGTACATGCATATTTTGTATCTATTTTTAAAAATATATAGATATAGTGGTGTATTTCTATAAATTTATATATAGAATCAAAGAATGGTTGTGTTGGAAGGGACCTTAAAGATCATCCAGTTCCAACCCCCTGCCATCACCTTCATGATCCTAAGACACCTTTCACTATCCCAGGTTGCTCAGAGACCCATCCAACCTGGCTTTGAACACTTCCAGGGATGTGGCAGCCACAGCTTCTCTGGGAAACCTGTGCCAGGGCTTCACCACCCTCACAGGGAAGAATTTCTTCCTAATATCTCATCTAAACTTACTCTTTTAGTTCAAAGCCATTCACCCTCGTCCTGTCACTCCAGGCCCTTGTCAAATGTCCCTCTCCAGCTCTCTTGGAGCCCCTTTAGGCACTGGAAGGGGCTCCATGGTCTTCACAGAGCCTTCTCCAGGCTGAAAACCCCCAACTCTCTCTGCCTGTCTCCAGAGCAGAAGTGCTTCTGGCCCCTGAGCATATTATGATGATCTGCATACACACATCTTTATCTGTCTGCTTATCTATCTATCTGATCTTATGTGATCTACTGTGAGAAACTGGAGGTGTTCAGGAGGTCAGAATTTTTTCTTCGTAGGGAGTAGTTGGCTCATCTTCATTTTGAATGTGCAAAATCTATTCTGCTTTATGGGTAATGTTTCTAATCCTTGTTTTGCCCATTACTGTTATTCACCCTATTTCCCTAGACACATTTAGTTAAATGGCTATCAACAGCAGACGATTAACGGGAGGGGACAAGGGGATGAGCCAAAACATAAATCAGACAGTAATGCTGTCTTCAGCACAGAAGAGAGTATCGACCAGGATGACAGCTTCTGTGAACTAATTATCAAAGTAACATTCCAAAGTAATTGTGAAACAAGCAATATCTTTTTTTCCCCCTTTGCTACTTTACTTAATGAACATATATTAAAAAGAACATGGAAAGGACAAAAATAATAACAATAATCTCAATCATGAAAGCAACACAAATAATAACTCTATTTCACTGCCAATGGCTCTCCTTGTTTATAGCCTTCATCCGCCAGGAGCAAATAGTGCAAGAATCTAAAATTTCTTCCATAGCCTTTTAATTCCCCTACGTCTTTCTTCTGTCCACATTCTGTTACTTTTCTTTTGTCTACCTTCTGAGAAACTGTGTTTATGTGATCACAATACATTTCTGATTGTCTAGTCTTGCTTCAGGTAAGAAATTTTTATGTGCAGCCTAATTAGAATAAAGTAGGAAGAGAGGCACAGAAAGGGATGAAGTAGATACATTTATATGTTTTTCAAGAAGTGAAATGGCAAGAGAAGAGAGGGCATGCTAGTGCTCTCTCATACAGGAAAAATAGCAAGTTCAAACTCTGATAGATGACTGAAAAAAATGAGACAGGATAATAAGGTCTGGCTTCATTAGTGCCTCCTTACTAGTTCTGCTCAACAGTAATAATAATCCCTCTGTTCTGAGATAAATGGATCAATGTCTGTCTCTCCTTGTTAGCCTGCTGTATAGATGAGAACAAAATGACATGTAATATGACTGCAGATGTGGATACCCAGTGCAGATGAGGTTGTTCCAGAACAGGATTTAAGTTCAGCAAGAGAGATAGAGGATCTTGGGTCATGGTCCCCAGCACTAACACATAGGTGACCTTGTCACATCAGAAACACAGCATGAAAGCTGTGAGGAGGACACTTACCATGGCTGTACACATTGTACATCACAACAGTCTCTCTTGACATGCACATTGCATATTAGAGACTTGTAAAAGCCCTGAATATTTTCATTTCTACTTTTAATACATAATTAAAATTGCTTGGACTTTAAACTTGGTTCAATGCAGGAATGCAAAACATTAAAATCCAAAATTATGTTAAGCTAAATATTTCAGTGTGTGTATGTTAAAGACTGATGAGCACAGAGGCTGAATTTGAAATGTATATTGAGTTCAGGGAAGAATTACACATTCTCTGCTGACATCCACAGCACCATGAGCCATGCCTACAAGCACTTTAGTTAGCAAGAAACAGAAGTATGGGCAGTTTGGCTGAGTGCTCGGTTTCAGTTTAGACATGGTATTTTCTTGGAATCTATAATATTGAATGGGATTATCTACAAACAACACCAAAGATATATCATATTTAATGGCATTGGGCCCCTGAGGATCTTGAAATTCAGTACTACCTAAACCTGAAATCATTATTCATGTGAGTAGCTGTTACTCTGAATAGTATAAAATAGGAATACTCATCTTCACAGTGAATATTTCCACCTTCTAAGCAAAACACATGATAATTAGAATTGGTTCTAGTGAATATAGTTACTATAGCAAGAATTCTGATACCTTAAATTAGACATTCTTCAATCACTTCAAAATGTTAGTGTATATCAGAAGTCTCATTGTCGTGCTATGCCTGAATCTGCCTTTAAGCAGACGTTTTCTTTTACAAAATAAAATGTTGCAAGTAGCAAGCATATACCAGTTGAAAATAATTTCCTAAAATTAAATACATTCAATTATCCTGCAGAATGAAGAAAACAACTTTATGTATTTTAAAATATATTTACTAATGTTTACTAATTACACACCAGATATAACATGACAACTACAACTGAATATAGCACCCTTACCGAAATAGCAAACTAGAAACCTGTATTAACATTTTTTAAAATTCAAAGATTTTAAGATTGCATTATTTCAAGACGGAAAAAAACCCCAACCAAACTTATTAACTTCCTCCTAAGTTAGTTAAGTGAATTTTCCAGTCAATTCACCTCAATAATGAGGTAGAGATGGCTTTGTATCCGTTTGCATCAAAGCACTGGATTAACACTCTCATTGCCTCTCCCAAGAAAACGTTCTTTCACAGCTCAGCTGTTCAGAGGCCTGGAAAACATAATCCAATATAATTTAGGAACAAGCCGAACTATGTCATCATCCTTTCACCCCACCATGATTACTTTTGTTATTCCCCTCCATAAATTCCGTGGAATTTTTCTGGTCCCTGTTTTACCAAGAAGTTGAACTTCTGCTGTAAAAGGCACCTGGCTGTCAGCAAAATAAAATGCTGTGGCATACTGATCCACTGAACAGATGGAGCAGAGGCAGCAAAAATGAAAATATTTATATCACCTTTGTGCTGCTCTAAGCTTATCACAAAACACCAGAGCCTGGGAGGAGATTCTTCCCCAGATGCAGGACTTGGTTCTTCCTTTTGTTAAACTTGAGGAGATTTGTTGGGGTCCCTCCCCTGCCATGTAGCCCTGGGAGAGGGGGCCCTGAGGGCACAGACACGGGGTTTCCTGCCCCTGCTCAGCCTCGTTCCCATTGGTTGGTTTGTGTTCCCTGCGCGGGCAGAAGGACCCTTGGTCCCGTGACTGGAACAGTTCCTGGGCAGAGCTCCGGCCATGCGGCTGGAGAAATAAACATCTCTCTGAAACAGCTATCAAGAATCTGTCTGTCCGTATGTATTTCCTTTCCACGGGACTCCTGGTTTGATATATGCGTGTTGCAGGATCCCCACTGCAACAAATGGTGGAGATTTGAGAGCAGAACGATCCCCGATCCCTAAGCGACTGATTTGTGTGAGTAAACCCTGGAAACTTTGGATTCCTCTTCTTGGTTTTGCTTTGCTATTCCATATCTAAACTATGGAGGAACCGTGGGAAGACTCTTGGCTCTCAGAGCCGCATATGGACATTTATCTTAAACTTAAAATGATTCTTGAACAACAATTTGTAAATTTTAGCTTGATTCAAGCTCAAAAAGAACTGAAACACTTCCTGGAATGGTTGTTTAAGAACTTTTTCTATGTTTCTTGGGATTTAATTCTTACCAAGGGCTTTTGGAAAACCGTTTGGACACAGTTAATACTGGAGTCAAAATATATGCCGATGGAAGAATATTTTCGTGAATATTATTTAGTTACCGAGACTGTTGAGCAATGTCAGCTGTGTCCTGGCGAAGGGAAGCCTGGCGCAGGGACCGTGCGGCCCAGGCCACGTGCACCGAGCGCTCTGAGAGCAGCAGCGAGGCAGTTCCCGCGCGCGGGCAGAGCCACGCGAGCCGCAGTGTCGGTGGCGGAGCGGGGAGCGGCGGGACCCGGCGGTGCCTGCCCGGTCCTGTGCAGTGCGTGGTGGAGTGAGCCCCGTGAACGCCCGACCGAGAGGGGCGGTGCGCGGGCGGCGGCTGGCGGCGATGGCGGTGGAACGGAGCCGCGCCCAGCCGAGATGCGCGCTGGAGCAGGGCGCGGGGGAGTCATCGCTCGGGGGCCCGGCCGAGACGTGGGTGCAGCGCCCGGCAGCGGCAGCGAAGCTGTGACCAGAGGAGGCGACGCACGGAGAACTGAGCGGCGTGGCCCGGCCTGGCCCGCACAGCCCCGAACGCGACCCCGGGAAGAGCGCGCAGGCACCAGCAGCCCCGACAATTCCAACACGGGAGCGACCGAAGGAGAGAGCAAAGACGCAGCGAGACAGAAAACAGCAGCCACTCGGAAAAAGGAAAAGATCATAGCAACTAAGACCTTAGGGATAGTAAAATGGTATAATGTTAAGCAAAATTATGGTTTTATAACAAGGTGTGACAACCAGCAAGACATATTCGTGCATAGAACTGCTATTAAAAAGAATAACCCTGAAAAATGCATCCCAAGCTTGGGAGATGGAGAGGTGGTGGAATTTAATATTGTACTAGGGAGAAAAGGGTTACAAGCATCGCACGTCACTGGGCCTGATGGTGTTCCTGTAAAAGGCAGTATATATGCAAAAAATCGTAGTCATGTTAGACAGTATCTCCATTGTAAGCCCCCCCTACAGTTTCCCTTTCCTAATCCCACCTTTCCCTTTTACCCTATGTCCTATTACCCCCAGTGTATTCCCAATCCGTTTTTTCATCCATGGTTTCCCTCACAAAACCATGCTTTTGCCAATTGTTTCCCCAAAAATCCCTTTCCAATGCCGAGTGGGGGATGAAAAGGGGGAGGGAAGAAGTTAAACCCTCTCCTGCCTCAGTTTCCCCACAAAGCATGCTCAGAGAATTCTGTCTCCCTTCTGTCAGCCCTAAGATGTTCCAGAGAATCTGTTTGGACATTTAAAGACTCAGGAGGGTGGCTTGTTTTGTTTTGAAACTGTTCTTGTTATGTTTATCCAGTTGTTTTCATTCTCCTTTTATTAAAATAAAACGGGTGAGGTGTTGGGGTCCCTCCCCTGCCGTGTAGCCCTGGGAGAGGGGGCCCTGAGGGCACAGACACGGGGTTTCCTGCCCCTGCTCAGCCTCGTTCCCATTGGTTGGTTTGTGTTCCCTGCGCGGGCAGAAGGACCCTTGGTCCCGTGACTGGAACAGTTCCTCAGCAGAGCTCCGGCCATGCGGCTGGAGAAATAAACATCTCTCTGAAACAGCTAGCAAGAATCTGTCTGTCCGTATATATTTCCTTTCCACAGGACTCCTGGTTTGATATATGCGTGTTGCAGGATCCCCACTGCAACAGAGATTCCCAAGGGTGCAGTTCTCCAGCTGGTCAAAGGCCCTTTGAATGTCAGCACAACTCTGGTGTATCAGCTACTCCTCCCAGTTTTGCATTGTCTGCACACTTGCTGAGGGTTCAGTTTGTCCCATCACCCAGGACGTTAGTGAAGATGTTAAAGTACTTTCAGCACCAGTCCTAGGAGTCCCTCACCAGTGACAGGCCTGCAGATGGACTTTGTGCCACTGATCACAGCCTTGCAATCCCAGCACACCACATCAGTATCTGTTTCAATAGCCCACACTGCACTGGTTTGTTTATGAGGATGTCACGGAAGACAATGTCGAAGCCTTGTGAAAGCCTAGAAAGAGAATGTCTGTGGTTCTCACCCAGTCCACTGAGATACACATTTTATCATAGAAGGCTATGTAGTTGGTCAGGAACAATTTCCCTTTTGTAAATCCACACTGACTACTCCCAATTACCTTGTCCTTCCTATGAGTGAAAATGGTTTCCAGGATTATTTGCTCCTTCACCTTCCCAGGGACCAAAGGGAGGCTGGTGTGCATCTAGTTCTCTGCATTGTCATTCTTAAAGACTGAAGTGACATCATCTTTCTTCCAGATATCAGGAGCATTTCTCACCATTACCTTCCAGAGGTTATTCAAAGTGGTCTCACAAGGATTAGGCAGCCCATAGCAGATACGTGCAATGATCATAGTCCTGCACCTGCACAGGAATCTGTTTTCTCCTGCTTATTCCCAATGCCCTTGCAGCAGTGTAGAAGTCCTGCAGAGACACACTCAGTCCTGCTGATTTTCCAGAGACGGTAGGAGTAACTTAAGGTCATCCCACAGGCACTTCCTTATCTGTAAATGCTTGAGGCGGATCCTTTTCAGACCTAGTTTGTCCATATCACCCTGCACTATTTACTTGGCAAGCCAGACCACCCCTTCATCATTTGACTGTGAGTCATCTCACTCTCCTGTTGTGTCCAAGTTTAAAGTTCTCCTTACCAGGTCAGCCAGCCTGCTGATGACTTTTCCCCACTGAATTATCTCTTCAATCCTCAAAGAAGGTCCTGTGGTCATAAAATACAATCCTCGTTGCCAACACCAGTCACACAACCAACTGTTGACACTCAAGATCTTCTGCTCCTGTTCAAGTTCTTCCTCTTCCCCAACAGAGCCAAGGGGAAAACCTCACAGCCCCCCAAGACCTTGATCATTGCCCTCAGGGTCCTCAGCCAGCTCAGATGCCTCAAACTGCAGAAATCAACCTACAGAGGCAGTGTCTCACCCTAAACTTTGTCTCAGTTTTGAAGTTACAGTACGGTTTTGGAAAGAGCTGAGGAAATATCTAATGGAAACTGAACTGTCTTAGAATTGCCTTTAAAAATCCAACCATATTTGTTCTGTTTCAGGTTAAATGTCAGAAACTGCATGCGCCTTGCTTGCAAAATTCGAGGCATTATAAGGTAAAAGAAGGCTCTCAAAACTCGTAAGTCACACATCTGCTAGTCTTCACATAAAGCAGCTCTTCCACAGGAAACTTAAGGAAAAGATGAGACGCCAAGCCTAGGGATAGCTCGGAGGGCGGCACAGCGTCTTGCTGATGACAGCCCTTGGCAGGCGAGTCACAGTGGTTAGGGGGTGAGCACCTCACTCTGAGGAGCAAGCCCCAGGCTGAGGTGGTCACCCCAAGACAGGCGGTAGAGACGCCAGCGGAGGCAAAGAAGCAGGAGGGACTCTCCGTATGGGTTCCACGAGTTGGTTTACTGCAGGTGACAGGGTCCAGGGACAAAAAGCTGATTTTTGCAAGAGAGTCCAGGAGTTTTATACTCAGGGAAAGAAAGGTGGGGATAAGGGTGGCAGCCAATCAGGTAAGGTGATAGGGGAGGGGTAACCAGGAAGTAGCCAATGGGAGTAACTCGTAGGAGGGATCCCAGGGAACAACCAATGAGACATCGAGCAACATAGAACTTTCCAGAACTGATACATATTCAACCAAGGGGATAAATATTTATGGTCTTCTACATAAAACTAGGAGAGGAAAACAGTAACCAACCAACTTGTAATAAGCAAACTAAGGAAACTGAGGATTATGGGGACTCACCATCACCACGGAGGTGATCCTAGATGTTGGTGCCCGACCACCAGGACTCAAATGCTGTTGTTCCGTCTGGGGTCATAGTGGTCACAGCCACTCGCACCGCAACAAAAAGCAATATTCCTTAGCTTTCTAGTCTCCTGTGGAAATTTTGCAGAGAAAATCTTCTGTGTTTTCTTATGAATTGAGGTAAAATGGGAGACAATTTGGAAATTTTTTCCTTAATGTGAGTTATTTCAAACAGCGAAGGTAAATTAATTTTGAAGTTTCAGATGGAGGATGCCTTATTTTAAATTAGCTATTTTTTAACTAAAAGGAAACAGATATGAGGACTTAATTATTTGATAATCATTAGGTCTAAATTAAGACTGAACAGAAGGAGTAGTCCACACATGGGAATGAGGGTGACATATGTTTCTGGTGAAGAGCTCTGAGATGGCCGTGTCGTTCATAGATAAATTAGGAGGTAGATGATATGGTGCTCTCCATAGATAATAAAAACTAATCACACCCATAAGTTTTACGGTTGGAGAGAAAAAAACATGCAATTAAATACACTTATACATGTGCTGGTGCGTGTTTATACAAACAATTTTATGAGGTGGATCCATCAAAGAGTCTGAAGACTCACCAGCACCAGCCTTCTCCGTACTTTCAGCCACGTGTCATTCCTTCATGTCTAGACTTGCTGAAATGCTGGTTTTTCTCTGCAAGCCTGGTGAGAAAAATGTGAATTTTAAGACTCTCTGTACAATGAAAAAAAAGTTCTCACTAGTAATGATCTATTCCTGCTTCCATGGTGCTGCAGTTGATTATAAAGGGAGATAGACTTCGTGTTCAATCCCCTTCTGGCCTTATATAAACTGATAAATGCAGAATAGACCCACTTCCCAGCCCTACTTATTAAAACAATACCAGAGGAATGATATCTAATCTTCCTAATGGGAGAAGTTACGCAAGAAAGAATTTTGATGACTGTAATGACAATTAAAATAAAGGAAGTAGCATATCATGTTGGGTTTTTCTTCCTCACTGCTTCCTTCTTAGATAGCACCATCAGCTGTCATCTCTCCTCACTCAGAAACTCTATAAACCCCAAGAGATCATGCTTACTTGAGTAAATTAATTATTTAGTGAGTGATGCTTTACAAGACACAGAAGGAGATAAAATGCCCCAAGGAGATGATGAAAGAGTAAAAACTCTTGAACCATCTTTGGATGAAGACAGCAGCAAATAGGAAAGTATTTTTTTTAAGCTCAGTCCCAAGTGAAAGCTGGAAAAGAAACATTCCTTCTTAGGGCAGTCCTCCCTGTACAGTAGTCACTGTGCTTTGGGTTTTTGCATTCAGATTAGATTTTCCTGTTCAGTGTGCTCACAGATAAGATATTATTTTTATATTGAATTGTTCATCTCTGGACATAATGTCCAGAGTGTGTTGGTGACTCAGATTTCTCAGGTAGTTTTCCAATTTCAACTCAATTTAAAGCATTTAGGTGATGAAAAAGGTCTGTCAGTTATGAGCATTTCAGTACATGTGAGTTCTCTTTACACCCAAAAATGATCTTGCAAATTATATTGATATTAGTTTTTCTACTTGCTTTCGTGTATGAGAAAAGGAATTACCTCCCTAAAGTATCTGTCTTTTTCTGCATAAATAAACCCAGCAAATGACACTGAAAATGTGTTCATTTGACCACAATACACTCTCTCAAATCACTTGGATGTTTCAAAGCTGTGAAAAAAATTTAGATCCATCACACCAAAAAAGCAGTACTTCTGGTCAAACTGATACATTTATTTTTGTATTTTTTCCCACAGTGTCCTGAAGACCTGGCTCTTGAAAGCACAGAGGGACAGTGTTAAAATCAACAAAGGACAGGAGAGCACTTTGAGACAAGTATCTCTTCCCTAGGCAGAGCAGAGCTCAGGACTCCAGTGTCTCCCTGCACAGCCTGCTTGTAAGTGAGTAAGCACTGATTAATAACTACAGCTAATTACTCTGAAATCTCCACAGGGGATGTTACTGGGTGGGTAAAGCACTTCAGAAAAGTAACTGCAGTCTTCCTGTAGCTGAAAAGATCTGCCTTAGTTACACTTGATGCGTGGGAGATGGAGAACTCTTGAATAGGAAGGAAAAAGCTGTAGGGATAATAGCAGCGACATGGTTAAAAAAATCTGCAAGTTACAGCCCCATGAAAGCAAAGTCAGGAAGCCAGTGGTGTGTGTGGCTACATTAAAGTGGATCTTAAAGGTGGGCATGTGAAAGAGTTATCTCAATAAAAAGGATAAACGGAAATGAGAGTTCATAGCTGCTGTAAATTGCCAGTGCCCCAGACAGTCCTTATGTCCTTAAATATGTCCTTAACTCAATCCCTTGAGGCACCACAAATACCCTTGGAGTTCTAATGTGACCAGAAATTCAAAGAAGAGGATCTGAAATATAGAAACTGGTGCATCCAGCAACTGACTCCTGCTTCAGAGATACCAATACTTCCTGTGATATTAATAACACAGAATACTGTGAACTAAAGGGCAGATAGAACTGGTAATGGATTTTCTAATAGAAAATGCAGTTTAATGCACTTTATGATAGGAGGAGGGAGATTTAGTAAGAAATCTTCAGGTTTTGTCTAAGACTACCATTGCATGCCAGCATCTCCAATTAAGTGCATTCTCTCAGGTCTCTTTACCTGGAGTGAATGAATATTATCCCAAGCTAAATTAATTCATCAGTTAATTGTTTGATGCTAATAGAAAAAAAAAACAAAAAACAAAAACCACAAAAAACTGGATCTTCACCAGGGCTGTACATTTCAAACTGCATTGTTATCTGTATGTATCATTATCTGTAGGCTGTTTCATTAATCCTTTCTGTAGCAATTACCTGTGTGATGATTTTGGACAGCCCATGAACTCTTCATCACAATTAATGAACACTTTAGAAGGCCAAATCAGGAAGCTGTAACAGATGCTACGTAGAACACACAGAATTATAAAATTATAGAATATACTGAGTTGGAAGGGACCCATCAAGATCATCCAGTCCATCTCCTGGCCCTGCACAGGACCACCCCCAAGAGTGACCCCATGTATCCAAACACTTCTTGATTTCAGACAGGCTTGGTGCTGTGACCACTGCCCTAGGGAGCCTGTTCAGTTCCCAGCCACCCTCTGGGTGAAAAACCATTCCTGATGTCCAACCCAAATCTCCCCTGACTCAGCTCCATCCCATTCCCTTGTGTCCCTTCACTGGTCACAGAGAAAAGAGATCAGTGCCTGCCCCTCCTCTTTTTCTCATGAGGGTATTGAATATCCCAGAGAGATCTCCCCTCAGTCACCCCTTCACCAGGCTGAACAGACCAAGTGAGCTCAGCCACTCCTTATACGGCTTCCCCTCCAGACCCTTCATCCTCCTCGTGGTCTCCTTTGGACACTCTCTAATGGCTTTATGTCTTTTTTATAATGTGGTGCCCAAAACTGCTCACAGAACTCGAAGTGAGGCTGCACCAGTGCAAAATAGACGGGGATTATATTGTGTTTATATTTCTTGACAGCAAAGAAATATAACTTTTATTAAAAATAAGCAAACAAAGAAAGAAAAAAAACACCCTAACCTTTATTTTCAAATAAAGGCTGGAGTCCCAGTAGTATACCAACCTTTATTCTCTTTGTTTAAGAGTTACATAGAAGGACATTTCTGGTGAGTAGGGTATGATGGAACAGAAGTCTGAATTTCAGCTGTCAGGGCCTTTTGCAAGCTGTTTGCTCTTTTATTTTAAATAACAAATTGTTCTTGGACCTTAAAATATGCACATATATTTTTGTCTAAAAATTAGCAGTTATTCCCAATCCCTTCTCTAATTTCTTGCATAGGACATGAATGTAGTAAAATAAAAGTCAGGAAAAACACTTTTTGCCTTAGTGAAATACTGCAACACGATGATATCACCAGGTTAAACCCTTTTACCTTGAATTGGACATGAATAATTCAGGCCTTCAAATTATTGTTCAGCCACATAACCTTGTCTGTCAGTCAACAAAGGCCACTCTTTCTGTCCCCATCCAAATTTAATAGGTGTTGATTCCCCTCCTCCCCACTGTCTTTTCTGCCTGAGACTTAAATTTACATGGACGTGCTGCTTAGCTGGAGTGACTTGTGTCTGTACAGGTCTCTACCTGACAAACTTTGTCTCTTCCTATTTCATCAGTGGCTATCAACAATCAAGATACATGAAAGCTTTGATGACTGGGCATTATTGAAGTAATAATGAAGTGCCTCATTTGAGCTTGCTCCTTTCATGAAGGGGAAAAAGAAATCTAGCAAGGAATTGTTTGCAAACTGTAACATTTCCAAATGCTACAGAGCGTGGTTGCAAAATCGACAAAGGAATTACATCCTGGCTCATAAACACTTGCAAATGATTATTTGATGAGCTCATTTTATAATCACTGCTGGGGTCCAAAGAATTATGGTGATAATCTTTCAATTTATAATTCCTCCAGGTCTAGATTCTTTACAAACTAAAACCAAGGAAAATATATTGGATAAAGAGGCTAAAAGGAATTCACATCTTCAGCATTTGCATTTTTTAGTCTGAACTCAAAAATCTGATGCCATTCATGTGCTTCTGAACATGAACTGGTAAAAAATATCCTTAATATTTGGCTCAGATACAGCTCACCAATCAATTATCTTAATTGGTTTGAATAAAAGATGTCATAAGTCTCTTTGTTGTTATCTTTGTACACCAGTTCTCCTAACGGGGTCCTGGTCTACAGCTGACATTCTTGGATGCTGTTGGCACAAACACAAGGGAGACCTTGTCCCAAGTGATCCGTTGCCTGTCAAATGAAATCCATGAGAAATCAAAGGCAATGAATCAGATCTGAACTAGGATGAGCATCCAGGCAAAACAGATTACCTGCCCTATCTCTGAATGTTACAATGTTTACAAACCATGTTCACATTTCTCCTTATCAGCTTTAAATTTCTTTACGCATTTATCATTTCATGCTTTACTCCTCTTGCATTTATTTTGGCACGAAGAGGAAATATGGCCAGATATGATTTCTGTGGCTTGATCCTTTGTCTGGTTCAAGAACCAGGAAATTTCAGTGGTCATCAAATTATTCTCATCTAGAGTAGCAGCAAGACTGATGGATGTGTTGAGGGTAATTTAATTCTGGCTGTCCCCAAGATCGGAAGAGAAGAAAGACACCTTAAAGGTGTCTTAGACAAAGACAATGGTGAAATTGCCTATATCTTGAATTACTATTCAGTTTCCTTTTTCTGACCCACTCTGCTAATTCCAGCACCTTCAATTCCTTGAAGTTCGCAACCATTTAATAGTTCTGGTTCTCCAGGCTCAGTGCAGCACAGCTGCAAGGCTGTCCTCAGTGACAAGGAAACACAGAGTTTTTGTAGCTTCCCTTCACTGCTTTTACAGGCAAATAAAAAAAGCAGACAATCTGCATTACAAAATACTTCATAGCTCATTTAAAGACACAGGGAAATTATTGGGCTGTAAACACGGGTTTAACCTGTATTACATGACCTGTAATAGTAGCTGTAAATTTCCCAGCCTATTTGGAAGCAATTCAAGTCAGCAATGTGGAGGTGAGTGAGCAACGTGGGAGAGAGAGGACAAAGGTGCAATGCTTGGCTTGAAGGCTGAACTCCTCCAAGTTTTGCTAACGAAGGGAGAAATTAATGATTTTTTTCCTTTATTTCAAGATTTTCTCACAGACCAGTTAGTGAAGATAAGGTACCCATTCTCTAGACTTACTTTTGTACTATGGGACCACCATAAACTTTTGATGACCTTTATTTCAAGCTGTGAAATACATCTTTTTTGTATTATTATTATTATTATTATTTAAATTTTATAAAGCTAAACTTCAATCAAATGCAAGGTGTCAGGTTCACAAAAAAAGATAAATAGGACAAAATTACTTTATACATCCCACTCAGGAGTCAAATTTTTAGAGCCCTGATTTTACAGTTGTCTTACAAGTTTTATGTCAGCCTTTTAAGCCAAAGCAAAATGAGGTTCTCAAAATATCTTCAAGGGGTATGTTGCCCAGTAAATACTCTGGCTGTGAAATGAAAATTAAAATCCATCTGATCTCAGTTAGCCCACCTTATTCTTGAAATAGCTTCTCACACAGGTGTTAGAGGCCAGTGTTTGCGGGCAATTAAATTATTTACATTATTGAGAGCAACCTCAAGAAATTTAGTACAGACATCTAAATTTATAGGCATTTCCCAGAGGGTAAAAAAATCCCCACACTGTGACAGTGGAACTGGCATCATGCTTCTGAAGGAAAACAAAGTTCTCAGTGTGTGAGTTTGTAGATAAAACAGTGGAGATGATTGCCATGATTAAATAATAATGAGAAAGCTTCAAATTTGGTTTCTGCATATCATATTAGACCTGCAGATTTAATATGAGATGCAAGAGTGAATTTTCTCTAGAGAAACCAAGCTTCCTTTGTGGTTTATCATAATGGTTAAAGTATGACTAGAGGTAGATGCTGTTGTCAAACAGCTGTCAAGGTGCTGGAAACACTAGCAATTAGAAATCTGGAAGGTGAGTTAAAAATATGGTAACAAAAAGATCACCTGCTTGCTAATTTTTTTTTCAATTTTTTTTTTAATTATTTTAGGAATAAAGAATAATTCAAGGGACATAGTGCTGATATGCATCTAAAACAGAAAAAGTGGGTAAAGGGATAGAGTGGGAAAAAAGAGACAAGGCAAGGGAAAAAAAATTTTAAAAAATTAATATAAAGAAATATAAAGACATGTGAAAGCTGGAGTAGAGGGTGAAAAACAAGGACAAAACAAATATCTTTTATCTTCTCTATGACCCAAGCAAACGACCCAAATAAATACTACAGAGGTTTTGGAAGTGGCAAAATTGCCAAAGCACTTACAAAAGTACAGTAAGCGAAATTATAGTTGCCATGCAAGGACACAAAAAGTCTAGAGCAGAAGTACACCAGGAAGCCAGTAAAACCCTACACGAGCTCAGCTTTTGTGAGATAGAACAAAGAAGAGGCAGCACACTGACACGTGGGAAAAGCTGCCAAAATCTCATCTCCTGAGGAACCATCACCTTTCAATGAAAAATGCAATTCTAGACTTCAGACTTATGCCTTGAACTAGAAAAATAAACACTATGAAATTCTGCAAAGTCTCCCATTCTGTTCTAATTTTTTTTTTTTTTTTTCTTCCTGGTGTTGCACTACCAGATAATCTCTATTAAGCTAGCCTGAGGGGTTTTTTGTTCACAAGCATTGATCAATTTTACACAATGGCGGAGTAGGACATACATTATACCTCCACAACACATTTTATTTTCCCTTGCGCAACCTTCAGGCCTGGGGTTTATTTACCTCACACTGTCCAAACCCTCCACAACTTGCCAACTCTTTATGGACTTTTCCATAATGCTCATCACTGCAGTATCCAAATGTGTAGCAGACAGGCACTAACTCACCCCTGCAACCCTTCTGTGAGGTGGGGCATTATCTCCTATTCTCTTTGAAGCTGATATTGAGATGAGTCACTGGGTGTTATTATGTGCAATGAAAATCCAAGAGCCTGTTTCAGATAGAAAGAAATCAGAGGAGTTTCTCTGTTAACTTAATTGGGCTTTGAATCACTCTGTGTACTAAGAAATTCTCATTGTTTGGTTTACATCAGCTCAGAGTACAGGCTGGCCACTAGAATACTAATTCTGTCATTTCATGCTGTACAATATTTACAGTGATACTGTCTCTAATAATAAAGCCTAACTACTCTAAAAAACCCCTTGAGCTGAGACGTGCTTTGGCAGCCAGGCCAGTGTTTCCAAGAGGCAGTCTGCATGCAGTCACCCTGTTCTGGAGCCTTACATGAATTCCTGTCCTCTCTGTTTGTGTGCTCCAGAAATGAAAAAGCTGATTGGCCCTTAAAGACACCACCTGAAGAGAAAAAAAACTCAGGACAGCTTCATCCAACCGCCCCTAAGCCTGCATTTCTGTACAGGAGTGACTGCTCACAAAGTGACGCACCTGGCTGCACGTGGCTGGATTGACTCTTTATATAGCACATGACAACTGGAAATCATTTAACTAAACAGACAAGGCTAAAAGCTGGTTGTTTAAGCCAAGCCAGGTGGCTGGGCTCTCAGGTGTCACATGAAAGACTGGCACCAAGACAGAGTTCCACCTTCTTTACTGTCAGGGTGACTGAGCCCTGGCACAGGCTGTGCAGGGAGGTTATTGAGCTTCCTGCTCTGGGGATATTCAAGCACCACCTCGACCCGATCCTGTGCAAGCTGCTTTACAGGGCAGTTGGACAAGATGATCTCCAGAGATCCCTTTGTACCCCAGCAATTCCATGGACTCATCTGAAGTGAGCTGCCTCTCTTTCCCCATCACAATTTCCCTTAGAAAGCATTTTGGGATGTTGTTCTATTATAGAGAATACTGATACATTACTGCAGACCACAGTTTTGACCATTTCCATTAAAAACTCTTTGCCTTTTAAATGACATTTTCTTTGCTGCTGATATAAATAGCAAAACAAACAAATTAGCAAACCCGCATGCAGTTACAAGAAGCATTATTCCTTGTTTTGATTAGGGACTGTTTTAAAATCCTAATGTGCCCACAGCTGTTGATAAACATTCAGTGGAGTCTGTTGTCTTTAAGGAACCTAGAATTTAGCATGGGCACGTCTTGCACTTCTAATTAGGGCATCTCTGGCACTTGATCAGAGTTTAATTCACATGTCTTAAAGCAGATAATACGTAGTGGCATTCGAGCTGAGGGTAATCTTCCACAGTCTGCCCATACAAACAATACAAGTGAAAAATGTGTCACTTAATGAGCCTGAATCAAACCTCAGTTAAATCAATGTACAACATATGCAAACAACTGTCCTCGACATTAATAGGGTTACCTTGGATTTACCACTGGCGCAACAGATTGGGATCTGTCCCATTACCTTGCATTAATTATGCATTGCTGTTACAATCTAATTATCTCCATGATTGTCTTCTGACCATTATGGATGTATGTGTGCATCCAACACCAATCCTCGTCATCCACACTCATTAATGATAACACGGGAACACCAAGGTGAGCTTGCAGCACCCAGCATCAAGTCACAAACCCAAACTTCTCTCTTCAACACCATCCATGAACAAGTCTCTTGAAGAAATTGAATGAGGTAAACATGTTTGATACAGAAAGGTGTCAACAGAAGAGGAAATTCAGGCAATTCCATCTAAAATAATAATATTCTGAAATTTAGAAGACTGTAGGATTTGGTTAATACAAAAAAAAATATTTCAGGCATAAATAACAAAAATAGTTGTTTTAAAAATAATTTCAACTTCTCTTCTGACAGCTTGAAGATCATCAATCTAATTTTTAAAAGCTTATGAACAGGAAAATGAACAAAATAGGAAAGTAAAAATTTTCTTGATCATGTCACTTCTTAATTTCAAAATGCAGTTACTTGCTTGTTGCAGTGACTGCTACTGACCATGGCCCAGGCTAGCCCCTGGGGCGTGCGACAGGAGTGGGGAGCATGGAGGCTCTTGGCTTTAAAGCTGCTCCTCAGGAGTTCAGCTCTGCCCAGGGGAGCTGAAGCTCCAGACACAGTGGCTGTCAGCAGTCTGGACGAGGGAGAGGATAAAAAGTAGCAAGGAGGCTTGCCACAGGAGGTAATCCAAGTTTATTGAGAGACCTCCTTCAGACAACAAGCAAGCAAGCTCCGAGCAGCTCTGGGTGATACATTATAAGGGGAGGCATTACCATGGGGAGGACTTAACAGGGGGCCAATAGGGGTCCTTAGGGGAGGGGTAGGGACAGGGATAGGCATTTCCTTAGGCCAATAGCCTCAAGGGGTGGAGGGAAAGGGGTCACATGCCCCAATGGGGCATCGAGGTTTAGGGGATTTCCAAAGGGGGAGGGATCTAGAGGGGTAGGGTCTCGGGGGATTGATGGGGACCAAATAAGGGTAAACTGGGAGGGTTCAGATGATGGACACTGAACTTTCGGGAACAACAGGAGGGGTTTGTGTGACTGATAGGGAAAGAGCTAGAACAAGGGGAGGAGAATAACCATGTAGGGATCACCGGGGGAGCGGCTTGGGTCTGGGGGAAACCAACTGGGAATAGGAGTGGGGAAGGTAGGGATGAACCATTGGGGTACAGATGACATATGAATATACAATAAAGGTATTGCATCACCATGCTTGCTTAGAAAACTGTCACATATAGAGGTTTTAGAAGAGAAATTTCACATAATTAATGTATGTAACTTTTTGATTATAAGTGTTAGTTACATATAATTAATAACAGTTATTATACAGAACCAGATTTCTCCTTAAACGTGAAAGATTTTTTTCATTTTTCCTAATTACAAAAGAGTAACAATTTGGGAACTGTTGCAAACTGGTTTGTTTTGTTTTTTTTGTTTTTTTTTTTTTGTTATTAACCCCAAGCTTCTGTGGCTAGACGATGAACCGCATGATCAGTCACTCCCACAGGTTTCCAAACACCTGGCACATGCAAAGCCTTAGTGTCCCATACCAGTAGGTATTTACAGGTGAGGGAGTGCTTGAGGGCAGCTAAGCTCACCCTGTAGCATCTATGAAGGTGAAAAAGATAGGTAAAACCCCCTGTTTCAGTGTTTCCTGAGCACTTCTCTCTCAGCATCCACAGCTGGTGCTGGCTGTCTCCCCAGCTGCTCCATCACTGAAGAATGATCCCAGGGAACTTTCAAAGGAATTAAGAAAAAAGATTTGGAGGAAAACAGAACTAAGAAATGAGGCGGAGACTGAGAAAATAAACAAAAAGGGTTGTAAAGGATTACAATAACAAAACAGCACAAACACTGAGTGTGTCTCTAGATCCCTAGGAAGGAGTATATGTTAGCAAACCCAGCAGCACAATGCTTGTCATGGGCAGTAATCAGGTCTGAATCCAGGTTCAAAGTTATTTTCCCCAACCTCTCTCTCCTGAAAAAGAAAAATCAGGACCTCTGTATCCTTCTATGTATAAGTTATAACCTAAAATACATAAGATGCAATAAAAATATTATTAATAATATGAAGCTTCTGATGTAAGTGTTGAATTCAGTGGAGCTGTTTTGCTATAAAGCTGCACTATTGGAGTGGTGAATAGAATTTAGTTTTATGCAGAGATGGGCTTTTAAGATCACAGAGGCAGGCAAATCAGAGCTGAGCACGTCTAATGAAGTCTTTTTTTCATGCATGCATTTTGAATTTCAAGAGCTGTTCTTATAACTAAGGGTGTTGCCTTATGAATGAAAACAGGGAAGGGAAGACCAAAGAAAGATTTATTTCCCATATACTTACCGTATTTTTTAGTTATATATATTTAATTTCGTAACTTCAAGAGTAATAACAGGAGCAAATATTTTGCTAGGCTAATGCATTATTAATCATAGAATAAAGTCAGGGAACCAGACAACTTCGGCACCTTATTCTAAGACCACATGAAAAATGGTGCACATAAATGACAGTCAAAATAAGCAGCCTGGCATCTTATTGAACACAGAACATGATGTGTTGCAAAACCGAGAAGCAGCCCTGATTTATCCAGTGGAACTTGACATTTCCTGCAGGCCAGCATTGGCTTAACATTAATTAAAGCTTCACACAAGTGTTATCTTTTTTTCCCCCACTATTGTTCTCATGGTGTGCAACCTATTTTTTTCTGAGACGCTGCAGTTTGTGGATATGTATAAACCTGAATGCCAGAGCTGTATAGCTGACTTCAAATGTCAGGATGCCTGTAGGTAATCAAAACAGAGACTTCTCCTTTATTAATAATGTTACATGAAAAGTGCATGTGAAACCCATGGCCTTCAGAAAGTTTGAGAGAAAGGTGAATTTTAAAGAATGAACCAAGTAAGGATGAGAGAAAAATTCATAGCATTTCACCCCCTGCTGACAATTACTTATTTTAATGTCCATAAAGAATAAGAAAAGAAAGAAACCTCTTCCTTTTAAACTTCAGCTGACAGTATTATGACATTTTTTCCTAGGTCTTTGAAATTCAGAATACAAAATTTGTTGATTCCTGAATGACACGTGTACTGTATCACCAATGCTTCCTGTGCAAATAATTAGTGGTCTTTGTGCCATTTTTTGTACCATATGTTAAATGATAGCTTCATTTTTTTACTATGGTCATATAGCACTCAACACAATGAAAAAAAAAAAAAAAAGACTAACATTTGTCTTGTCTAACTCTAGCCTGTTAAAACTATGTGTTTCTGCTCATAGCCCATTATTTAAACTTCCACAGTCATGGGAGAGAGCATGGTATCACCATAAAGGAATTCATCCTATCCTAAAATAGATGTTTAACATGTGTGTGATGAATCATTCTCTGAAGAGACCTTTTTCTCTCCTTTCATTAGAGAGGAAATTTTGGTGACTACCTTAATGAAATAGCTAATTTTTATAATGGCCAAGTTAGGTGAGGTGAATCTCAGATGAAAGGAGGAACATTGCAAATCTAATTACATATTATTCTTTTTTCTTTTTTCTTTGTAAACCTGAAAGGAACAATTCCCTGTTAGGATCCACCTGTGTGTCTGCTGTCTGTGAAATGGGACACAAGACAGGCAGAACACAATAAGCGTCACAGGAAAAGATGAATCAGGGAAGAGAAAGGGACAAGTGTCAAATTTCTATGCATGTAGTAATAACTTAGGGAAAGGATAAAAATAAGCTTAAACTATAAAATTCATACTATACATGCAATATTCAAAAATTGCTTTAGGTTTCTGGATGGAAAATATTTTCCTAGCATTCCCATTGGTTAAAAACATACATCTTGGCAAACTGTGTCTTGGATTCCACTCATGAGTTGGAGGAAGTAGTCTGGGATGTGTGCAGACCATCTAAATTCCAGTCAAGTCCCACGCCAGTCAATACAGAAGTTTTAGAGCTTCAAATACCTCCTTCAGAGAGTTTGTGGAAGGTGTGTGACACAGAGCAATTTATGTCCCCACAATACAGTCCTTATATCCTTCATGACCTGATTTCTCCATCTGTGAGATCAGTGCTGTGGTACTTATTTCTCTTGCAAGGGTTATATCATAACTCCCAGCATTTGCCTTTAATATGCTTTGCAAGGGAGACAAAAATAAAATATAGTGTAAATTATTAATGCAGTCATATTTCTGGGGCTTCCTTTTATGGAATACCATGAACTAGTAAAGAATAAATACCAATTCATATAATGAAAAACAAAACACATTAAACAACCGCCCACCAGTTTTAGGTATAATTTTAATTATTCATATATTATATTTTGAAATTATTCTGCAGTTCTGAGAAGAATGATATAAATTTCTTTGTGATTGGACAGAAATTGACAAAATATAAGGGTTTCAGTGGTCAGCATCTTATTCATCCTGTAGTTCTATTCATATTATATTTATACCAAGCTACTGAAAATTAAAAAGCATTACTCTGTGGCAGTAGAAAGATTTCATGATCAGTGATGAGCTGGAAGGAAAAATGTAAGAACTATTTTCTAACATATTTATTCTGAGAAAATAGAATTGGTGTGAAGACTCACAAGTAAGGCATTGTACTCCAAGACACGGAAGAATTGTTTTCTTGCAGTGACTGAGTGAATCCTGGAGTCAACCTCACCTCTAGTTACCACCTATATATATTTGAAGAAATGCAATCTGGCCCCAAGACTCACTTTCTGTGCAGATGTGGAGACCCACAGATGAGCAATGAACTGAGTTTTAGCATCCATATTCAGGTAAAAGAAAGAGTGGAATTTTTTAAGAGATGCTTTTGCTATTGTCTTACTGTGTAGGATGTGGAAGGTGTTAATGTGCAGATTTTCTGAGAGAAAAATATCTGCAAGGTTGACGGAAGAACATGACAAAAAAGATGTAATAATATGTATACTAGGAATTGAGAAATGATCCCTATTGCTAACTCCTGTATGAGCAAACAGGGAGGTACAGCCCCATCCTCCAAGCATTTATGATCTTCTAATCTATCTCACTGAGTTATGAGGACCCTTCAAAAGAAAAGATATATATCTCTGAATGTTTTGGGAAACAATAATTTAAGTGAGTCTGGAAGTATAAGCCTGACATTTGACATTAGACTGATTTCCTTTCTTTCAAGAATTTGTGCTCAGCTATAAGTTCTGTGTGCCCTCATTTACATCTCCACTCTCAAGTATTTTGCACCTTTCCCAGGCTTGTCACGTATCTTTAATCTTATTTTTTTTTCTATTGTTAATTTTCCCCAAGCAATTCCTCTTCCCTGTCATGACACCTGAAGAAATCTCTGGGACGCCTCCACTCTCTGCATGCCCCCAGTCCTTACTTAGGGAAGGGAGAGAGACATTTTGAAAGAGCATATTTAAGGATCTCTGAGAACATAAAAACACCAGCTACAGTGAGTCAAAGAGATCCTTCTAATATCTCCAACAGCAGTCAGATCTGGATGCCAATGAAAGAGTGCAATGTCAGAGCAAGCATGAGTGATTCCAGCTCTGATGTGTCTCCCAGATGTTTATTAACAGGATAATAAACCTTTCTGAGACAGGAGTGCTTTCCATGTGTTTACTGTATGGGCTCAGGTTTTCTTCTTGCAAATACGCCCAGTCTTCTCCTGATCCCTTGTCAGCTTTTTACATCTACAGCATCCCAGGGAAGGGAATTCCACAGCTGAATCTCTCTGCTTATATCTAGAAAACCCCAGGATGAAATATGCACTCGGAGTACACCGAAGTAGCAAATACATGACTAATAATTGCCCTTGTAAATGGGACAAATCTGGAACAGATGTGTTTGTCCTGCAGTGCTGGGGGGGAAGATCTTCTTGGTAAATCTTCTTTTTGATCCCCAGGTGAGATCTGAATTTTCTTTCACATAACTGAACAGGAATGAAAGTCTGCATGGGTGGGACCTGCCTCAGCAGCACACTGCTGTTTGACCAACAGCCTCTCTCTTAAAATTTCAAGCCTCTTGGAGAGCTTTTCCTTCCTCATCTGGTGGAAATGCAGATGTAACAGAAGACAGGAAATGAGCATTCTTTTGTTTTTATTATGTCTTATCTGTTTTGTATCAATGTGAGGAAGAGAAATGACTCTGTAGTGCTCTCTTAAATTGGCACCTTTTTACTGATAGCTAGCAACAGTCATCCTCCAAGCTTAAGGCCCTTCCCCCCCTCCCCCCCCCCCCCCCATGTGTCTGTTCCTGCTTTTTGGATGTGCAAGGTCTCAAAGTGACTTTTTTTTTCCTCTGGAGAAAAGTGATGATCCCTAAATTGCAGATAGAGCAGGATTATCCTCAAAATGGAAGAAATAACCAAACAACCAGTCTAATGTGGGTGCTGTGTTAGTGCTAGCAAATGTAAAAGGAAATGTCTGCAAAATAACCTTATGATTGTTTAGTCAAAGGATCAGAATCTTTTGGAATTATTCCATTAATGCATATTTACAGAGCAAGAGGCTTGCAAATATAGATTCAAAGGGAAAATTAAAGCAGTGAAAATATCTAACACACAGTGAAGAATTAGGAGGGAAAATCTGATAATGGAGCTAGAGCAGGAAAAAAAGAAAAGGAAAGCTGTCTTGGTTTTAAGGTGACGTTTCCTGTCACCCTTTTCCCTCCCTCCCTTGGCTGAATGTAACCATTAATTGTGCGAATCAACGAGTTGCAATGGCTGAATTGGACAGGAACCTCAGGAGGTCAAAGCATTCCTGCTTGTTAAGCTACTGACACGTTTTACAGTTTTACAAAATGTCAGAGTCCATAATGCTGCAACTTTGCTGCTGAGGATCCTTTCTCTCATAAAACACTCACAGCTGCCTTAGGAAGCTTTCAGGTAAAACCTTGAATCTGCAACTGAGTCAACTCCTTTTCTCCCTTTCCTTTATATTTTTGTTTACAAGCTTGTCACAAGCCTGAGGACTTTGTTTGTGTGAGGGGTTTTTTTTTGTCTTTTTGTGTCCTTTTAACTACATTTGTTTTTTCATTATTTTCTTCTCAGAGCTGTAGGTTCAGAGAACTTGAGTGACAGCAACCTCTGTGGCTTCCCTACCATTGCAAAATCTCAAATTGGTGGAAAGGGGCAATTAAAGTAACCACTAGGGTTTGACAATTGGCATTTGGCATCTGCTGTGCTTCTATGGCCGTGCACAGCTGTCTGCCTTCCAAGAGAAACACAGGAGTGTGTAGCATCAGTAATCCCAGTGAACCGAGCTCTTTCATGCATGCTGTGATGGCAACTTCATTTCATTCTGCCTTTTTCATCTCTAGAATAGCACCTCTCCAAGGGGGATTCACACTACAGAAAGGCTGGAGAGGTATTTTAAGCACTGCCCTAAGCACTGAACTCCCCGATCCACAGCAGAACACAAACAATTCTCAGTGTTTCTGTGATCCAGTTGTAATATTTGATCACGTAAAAATTCTGTTTGTGTTTGTGTGAGAAAATGTATTTCTATTGTGGTGCATTGTGCTAGGGTTTTGTAGAATCACAGAATAGTTTGGATTGGATGGGTTCACCTTGTTCTACCCCCTGCCATGGACAGGGACACCTTCCACTATCCCAGGTAGCTCAAAGCCCCATCCAACCTGGCCTTGGACACTTCCAGGGATGGGGTAGCCACAGCTTCTCTGGGCAACCTGTGCCAGGGCTTCACCACCCTCACTGTCAAGAATATTTTCCTTATATCCAATATATATCCAATATATATCCCCTCTTTTAGTTCAAAACCATTTCCCCTTGTACCATCACTTCAGACCTTGCTAAAACGTCTCTGCCCACCCTTCTTATAATGCTTCTTTAATTATGGATAGGCCGCTACAAGGTCTTCCCAGAGCCTTGTCTTCATCAGACTGAACAACTCCAACTCTCTCAGCCTTTCATCATAGGGAGCATGTTGCAGCCCTCTGATTCTAATATAATTTTTTGTGTTATATATCCTTGTATGTTTGTCACTAGATTTTTTTTTTAACAATTTTTTTCTCATCTTGGTTAGCCTGGAAGTTTATAACTTTCACTTTTCTTTGCATTTCTTCTTTATGATTGTTTTAGGAGGAAATCCTTTTATTCTGGAGTGTTACCTAGGATCCATTTAAGAAATGTCACAAAAATGTGCCATAAAAAACTCTTCCCTATCACTCAAAACATCTAGCAAAGGAACTAAAATGTTATCTATAGATAACATATTTATGCAATGACTATGAGGAAGCTATCATTATGCCAATTCTAATAATTGAAAAATAAGTAAGGAGAAGTCCTTTGCTGCCCTCCCACACCAAACCAGGTGCACAAGGTTGAAAATGAGAAATAAGATAAATAAAATAGATCCCTTCTCTTTTCCTGTCCTGCATGTGATTTCACCTCTTTCATGCCTAACACTGAGACTAGTGTATGTCTTCAGGAAGACCTTAGCATCACCTCCAGCATCTTTTGAATTGATGCTGAAATGTTATGAAAACAAATGCTGAATCCCCTGCTATGAAACATCCTTTGTAGAATTTCTGTTGTGGTCTCGCTTGCACCCTAATTCAAGTAGAGGCATCTCTCTAACGGTTTTAACAATAGGACCTTTACACCTGGCATGAAGAGCAAGACCACAGAAGCAGATTTGTCCATCATCTTAACATGATGCTCTCCCCCAGGAGCTACATCCACCCTAGAAGTCTAAATAGGATCACAATATAGTCCTGAGTACTGTGCTGTATTCAACTGTGTTTCAATCCTAGAAGTCAATTCCTGGCATACTTCCTGCATGACTTTAGTCCAGGACACTTTATCGCAGGTATTCAGAAATATGTGTAGCATGACAAAACACTGTTCCCAGTAGGCAGCAAGGGCCAGGCCATGTGGGTCTCTGGGGAGAAAGCAGATTTAGCTGCACTGATACAAACTACTGCAGAGTTATGGAGCCTTGAGAATGGGGTCCACTGTTGGGTGGTTGGGTAGTGTAGGTGTTGGTAGGGTCCCACTACCCAAGCAAGCTCCAAGGCTGCTATGAGTTAATAAAATATATGTTTTCACCAGTTGTGTCACATCTAGGGATAATTGGTAGCAAAAGGATCAATGTTTCCCCAGAAAAATCAACTTTAAATGGTGACCTTTGAAGAGCTCCAGTGAGCAGTAACGGGGGAAGAAATATGGAACAAATCTCCTGCCACGTCACTCTCCAAACAGAGGATGCATTTTTCCCTATGTTTTGAATCACGCTGTCTGAGAGCTCAAGAAGAATATTATTATTATTACTACTGCTATTATTATTGTTGTTGTTTTGTTGTTGCTGTTATTATTACCATTATAATTATTATAATAGTACTCATCATCATCTTAAGGTTGAGCATATGTGAGTCCATATGTACGTGGCAGGTCTGTTTTTAGGAATAACGTCATGCTAAAGACACATGCAAAAATCTATCTGTGGAAGAGTGAATCTTTGTGTGCGTGTGTGGTAATCATAATCAGTCACACTGTATTTCTGCCTTGGGGTAGAGAAGCTGAAAGAAAGGTTGAGAACACTGTTATAGATAATCCTCTGTAATGATTTTCCTTTCTTCAGGACAATCTTGACAACAGCACCTTGCCCTAGGAAAGTTTTCTTTGATCCATTTTGTGACTGAAATACAAATTCCCTATTTTTCGTTTGCCTCTCTTCAAATTAATGATCCCTGCAATAAGGATGCCCTGCCCAGGAGTGGTTTCTTCAAAGAGATTAGAAGAAATAACAAAGCTAAACCCCAGGATTGGGAATTGGGTCTGAAAGGTGGGAGAATGCTTGGTCTTTATTTGCTTTTCTTTCTGCCTTTTCGAGGCTGCTGTCATGTCCTGTTACACAGATCATCTATTTGATATTACTCCACTTATCAAAGATATAGGCAGGCAACATTGTTAGCTGCTAAGGAGAGCTGAGGATTTTTAAGGCATTAGAGACAAAATTTTCATGAAATAATTATGCAAAGTAGTGTATGAACGTGCATACAGAAAGCAAGCTGTTAGCAGATCTCATTGGCTTGGTGAAGTTATTTATAGTTTGGTAAAAAATATGTCTTTCCATGGCTGTGTAAAAGAACGTGATAAATATGTCCACTGCTGACACAGCTACACAAAAGTAAAAATGGCTGTGAGTGCTAGAGAATTTAATCCCAACCAGGTGTCCTAAACACACATCTTGTACTGACAGAGATGCCAGATAACATTCATAATTTTTGCATATGTGTAATTGATTTAACACAGAATCACAGGAGACCCAGGCTCCTCTGGAGCTGCAGTAAGAGATGATTGAGATATTTCCCCTGCATAAAACAGCAGCACACACCCATACTTAGGCAACTGAAACCCTCCCTTTACGGCCTGGGTGTACTTTTCCAAGACTCTGCCCTTCTGAATTCAGCTTAAGAAATTATGGTACTTAAAAAAGAAAGAAAGAAACAACAACAACAAAACAACACAAAACAACCACCCAAAGGACTTTGTGGATATTAAGCTGTTTTCCTGATTTTTTTTTCTTTTCCTTAAAAAGTGGCAGCTGATCAAGGTTGCATGACTGTCAGTGTGAGGACTTCAGGACTTCTTGGCTGACTATTTTCTGTCCCTCAAGTCCCCTCGAAATCCATGCTGTAATGAGAAACGAGAACAAATATTACTTAACCATATCCTTTTCAAGTTCATACTTCTTCATCTGCAATTTTTCTTCAGCAAAAGCAGTAGGATTTCCAGGACAGAGCATCTGGAAATATAAGTCTGAATTCTCAAAATGGCTGTGGCAAGACAATACTCTCAGGCACATGGTTTGATTATTAGGGCTGTCCTGTGCAAAGCCAGGAGTTGAACTTTGATGATCCTTGTGGATTCATTCCAACTTAGAATATTCTATAATTCTATCACTCTATAATAGAACGATCACTGAAGACCATCTAGTTCCAAACTTTTGCTCGACAGCAGGTTGTGGAAGGTATCTTTTCAGCTTTATACCGGCTAGTGCTTGTATTTCAATGCCTTAGAAAGCCTCGAGCAGCCTTGAGAGGTAGCACGGGCAATCTAGCACTTTAGTAGCTCTAAAATCGGTACCTGAATCAGCTGCAGAGCAAATACCATCAGCAGAAGCAAAGAGGGAGAAATATAGTTCCCTGCTCGCTCAATTCCCTGCAGTTAGAAGCTTTCAAATGAGACAGATGACCACAGATGTTCAGAGGAAAGGAGCTGAGCTGAGAGAGGGCGTTTGCCTCCCCTCGACCATCTTTATTAGGAGAAGAGGAAAGGGGAGGACTGGGGGCGGACCCAGGGAGGACTGGGGGCGGACCCGGGGTGAGCGGCCAATCAGACACTGCTGAAGAGTCTGAGTTACATTTGGCTTTGCCCACGCTTGGAACAAAGGAGCTCAGAGCACATGTCTTTGGGAGAGGGGAGGGGAAGCTCAGAACAGGCAGCAACAGCAGGTTGGTCAGGGCTGCATTCATTCAGGCTTTGAATAACTTCAAGGATGGAGACTCTACAGCCTCCTTGGGCAACCTGTGCCAGTGTTTGGCAATCCTCACAATGAAGAATAAATTAAAAAATAGTAGCAATAGTAATAGTAACAGTAATAGTAATAATAATAAATCTGTGAATAAAGTATATTCAGACTGCTACTGCTGCTGCTATTACTAGTATGTTATTTTTTCTCATACTTCAAAGCACATCATCAGTTGACCCTTGAATGGAACAACAGTAAAGAAAAAACAATGTAACAGTATTTGGGACCAAATCTGAACAGTATAAAAAAGAAAGAGAAGAGAGTGTCTACAAGCCTTTCCAAGAAATGGGTGTTTTTCTGTTACTACAACTTTTTTCCACTAACCATTTGACCATTCTTTCTTTGCACACTAGACAATCTGCTTCCTAAAAAATCATATTGATTTCCTGATTGTAAATTAAGAAAAAATAAATATATACATGTAGATTTGTATCATTATTCCTTTGCTATTTTCTCGAGTTAAATTATACTTAGGTTTTATCTCCTTGTTTGGACTCCATTGTTATAGGATGCACAGTTAAAAATGACTCTGCAGTGTAAGCAAATATAGAAGTAAAACCATTATTTATATGTGGATACCTATCAGGTTGTTTTTTTTTTTTTTTCTGAATAAACAGATACTAATACCAGAATTATATTATTGATAATTAACGGTAATTGCTACCAGTATATTTTTAAGTTTTACATCACTGTCTCCTTCCAGAATTAGCTACATTTCAATGTGGTCAGTACTGCTTTTGGCTTTATCAGGACTTGCCAACCTTTGACTGGAGAACACTGTTTTGAGAAGCTTGTACACTTTCCATGCTTAGTTAATCTCAGGTCTCTGAAACACATGCTGTCAAATGTGTAAACATACAATGGTTTTCTGATGTGAATTCCAGATTACTCAACATTTATCTGGGCTCACTTATTTAATCTATATGTTTATGAGTTATCACTCTTATAAATATTTTTATTAATTATTTTTCTTATTTTTCTGGATTTGCTGAGGGAAATTTCAGACTTTTCCCTCCAAGGGAAAAAATGTAGGACTAATCTAGCAAATACGATATTGCTGTTTTACTACCTAGCTAGAACAAATGTTAACTTTCAGGAAGGTTTACAGTTTATTGCTACAGCAGGAAAGGGAGCAATGGAATTAGCTGGCTTTTAATTTTTTTTTAAATCCTTTCTTCCAGTGCCTGGATTTGCAAATTGAACTAAGCTTGTTTCAAGACTAAATTTTGGTATGTTTACTGCCTTAAATTAGGAAAAAGGTAGAGAAAACAAAGCAATTTTGTGTGGTAAACAAGTTAAATGACTATTGCCCAGGGCTACCAAGTGTGTATGCAGAGCCATAATGCATTTGTAATACTTTGTTTAGAAAAAAAGAGCATTATGTTGATATGTAAGTAACACAGAATTAAATCATCATAGAAGCTGTGGCACTGGTTTCATGTTTCATTACCCTTCCAAAATAACGGACACAGTCTGTTCTCAGGGAAGATTGATTTCTGGGGAGTAAAGCTGAAAATGTTAGAGAACAATGAGCTAGGGGCCCCAAAAAGAAGATGAACCAACTTTTTATTCCAGGGGCATATAAGCTCGAATTGCTGCTGACAGTATCATTATGAAATACTTATTTATGTGATGGTAGCAAATTAAAAGCAGGGTTCATGTCACCAGGTGCTATCCATAGTTAAAATACATAACTACATGCAGATCGTTGCTCCAAACCTTTGACTTCATGGAAACAAACCCTGAGTCAGCTCACTCTTGCTTCCAGCAGAGCTGTGGGGGCAGGAAAACTGCAGCCACACAGAGCTGTTGGTCAACAGGCTTTACATTTAGGTGGAGAAATAAATAGAACAAAATAGAATCATAAGATCACTAAGGTTGGAAAAGACCTCCAAGATCATCAAGTCCAACCTTTAACCAAACACCACCATGGCCACTAAACCATATTGTGCAGTATGGTTTAGGGTATTAAGGACAGTGGGCTGCTAAATAAACCAGATGTTTTGGATGTGAGCGTTGACAAGATCACGGTCCTTGTCAATGTCTACTAGTGGGCAAGGGGGCCTGTCCTTAAAGAGATCAGCTGGTTTGCCTTTCATCCTCCAAGACATTAAAAACCATCAGAAAACAGAAACAAAACATTAAAAAAACCCTCAGTGCATCATTGGAAACTAAAAGTCACTCAGGTTATATGCAGGGGCAGAGAACTGTGTTTATAAACTTTCTGTCCTTTTACCATGAAGAAGAAGTGCAGTAGGTTTTACAACTAAGCTGACAAGCTTTCAAGAAGAATTTGTACAGCTGAAATGGAAAACTATATTTCACAAATGGGAGTCAGTCTGAGACCCAAGAGCCTGGGAACGGAGCTGAAGGAGTAATGTTCATGCACGTATTAAATGAGAAATTCCTTAGGTGTAGTCAAGAAGCTCAGGGGATTCAGAGCTAGCAGCTCTAGAACCATAATGTTTCTGAGCCTTTTGTTGTCGTGGTAGTCTTGACAGACAGTCAAGGGCTGAATTTTTTGTGAATTAGGCAAACCCCCTTTTTAATAATCCTATGGCTTGCACAGGCAGTTTGACTTGGAAGAGATTTGCAACTCTGGAGAGCACCTAGAAGTATCTGGGCTGAAAGCTGAGACTTTTCCTACAGAAAGCAGACAAACCTTTGCCTTTGCCTAAACCTTTGTGAGACCTTGGGAATACCTGAATTCTTTAACTAAGGAAAGAAAGAAGAGAAGAATAGAATGCTTCCAGTTTGAAGGTACCTACGTGATCATGTAATCTAATTAATTGACCAATTCAGACCTGACCAGGTTAAGGCATTTTCTTAAAGGTGTTGTCCAGATGCCTCTTAAGCACTGACAGGCTTAGGACACTGACCACCTCTCCAGGAAGTCTGTTGCAGTTTTTGACCACCCTTTTTTTTGTAAAGAAACGCTTCCTAATGTCCATTCTGAACCTCCCCTGCCAGGGCTTCGAAAGGTACGTGACCAGGAAAATGTTGAAATAGACTTTTGTCTCTGGGCTCAGAAGCAGGGTCTTGGCAACAGCTTGTACTGCCTTCCTTGGTCCCAGTTCCTGGTCCCTACCACAGCTCTGCTACCCTGTCCAGGCTATTTTCTAATACTCCAAGCTGTTGGGAATTTTGCACTCTATATGGCAACCAGAAGTATGTATGTGGCATATTCAGCTTTGCCCATTCCCTTCTCACAAAAAGCTACAAAAGGATAAAGGAGTTGCCACCACAGGATGCCATGCAGGCCTTGTGCCTTGTTATGTGACTGAGTGTGAGGAGATGACCAGATTTAGGGGAAGAGAAGCCTGCCTGCTTGCCTTTATTTACTGATAGTCAAAGCACACCTGTCTCATTTTCTTACAGTAAACAAAACTCATCAGTTTTTGAAAGCATTTTACACGCTTTGTGACCCTCACAAGGCAAGAGACAATCCTTGTTTTGCAGAATTTACCACTCATTATACACAGGGCAGACAGGGGCTCAGGGCCACAGAGATGGGGCAAAGGACTTGAACTCAATTTCTAAAACCTCACTGTGCTGGCTGGGTGAGCAAGTCGTTCCTTGCAGGAAACATCTCTGTGCCTGCTGTAGCAGTAGAGCTGTCTACACGAGACTGTTTGCTCACCTTAAGAGTTTTGGTGATTCATTAGCCCCTCAGATCCCCCAGAGCACAGGGAGGTCACAGCCTCAATGGTGCAACTGATTAGTTTACAAAAAAAAGTAGTACTTGGAAGGGCTCAGGTAGGTAAAGCTACAGCACCGCAGAGTTCAATTGTTAGACTATGGCTCAGACATCCCACACTGTGATAGTATTAATTCCATTTACCCACAGGAAACATTTCAACTCTAGCCTCTTCTGCAGAGAATACAGGAGTGAAGAGGGAAATGGAGGAGGAAGTATCCTGAGCACTAACACACAGCTCTTGGTCATTCTGTACTTCTTGGTGTGGGAAGGAGGAAATAATGATTTACTGTGAAGTTCTGGGATGTTTCATGTGTGGAACTGGCACTACAAGCATATGGACTCTGATAACCTGGTTCTGCACAACTGGTCTCTGGACTTCAGGAGAAAGAGGATGTCCTTTTACGTCCTCCTTAAGAAACAGAGATGCTTAATGAGGAGAGAAAAGTATTTATTAAATGTTCTTTTTATTAGAACAAATGTTAAAATGTGTTAAATTTTGAAAAGATGGAGGGAATCCCAAATTCAAGGAGGAAAAATCAGCATGAATTTTCTCAATTACAGTTGAATATCAAACGTGTGCATTCCTGCCTCGCTGTTACAGGCATGGGGTTTACCCCTCCAAAATTTCCTCCAAAATTAAATTTCTGAGAAGTGGAATAAATTGAGAGGCAGACAGAGATGCTTTGATTTCTTTGTGCTCTCTCTCCATAAATATTAATGCCTTTTCTAGGTGCTGGCATTGTGACACGCCGTGGACGGGGGCAGGATGTGTGCTGGCCCGACTCTCAGCTTTGCCGCATACAGATGAGCCCCTCAGAGAGGCTGCAGGTGAAACACACACACACAGAGTGAAATTATAGCTGCCCCTGGGCAGCAACACAGACCAGTAATAGCTGCTTCTTCCATCAGTGGGTAACACAGCCATTGTGTCAGGGACCTACTCAGTGGTGTTGCAGCATTAAGGGGGGGAAAAGCTAATGTAGTTTGCCAGAAAAAGCACAAATCGCTTCCTCCCCACCTAGACTACAGGAATGTTTCCCTTTTATCACACTAGATCCTTTATAACTTTCTATTCACAGCCTTTGTCATTTTCATCATTAAAAAAAAAAAAAAAAAAGGAGTACAGGCTATGTAACAGATTGAAAATACATGAGATGTGAATAAATTATCATGTGTAAAAGTATAGATTTAGCTTTAGATGCAAAAAATAAAGGAAAGGAAACCAATATCAGAAAAATTTTCAGGGATTATGATTTCTTGAGGTATCATTATTTGGATGATGACACCAGGGGAAGTTTTAAATCATGAGGGTATTGTGGTAAGACAAATGGCAATCTTTGCCCTTGAGAATCTGAAGTGTAAGGCATAAGAGGAAGTGACAGGAGTCAGACAAATGGGTTTTCATGAGGAAGTTCTGATACAATGTGGGTTTATGTGAAAATGCAAATCAGTTTCTTAGTATCACAAGTTACTCCATACCACAACTATTTAATCTCAATTCTTTAAAAAAACCCACTTTTAACATCTCTTGATAAGGTGATATGTTAGCTCAAGGGAATTTATTTGCCTTATGAATTTTAGAGAATCAGTCTAGTTTTGTCATGTAAATAAACTATGAAATAGGTTTTCTAGAGATAGGTAACATGAGTGAACAAATCATCTTAAGCTTGATGCATTGTGTCATGGAAATGCTTAGAAAGATCCTAGAAATCCTCTTATCCTAGCACGAGGGAAACTAATGTCCTGGTTTCAGCTGAGGTAGAGTTAATTTTCTTCCCAGCAGCTGGTAAAGTGCTGTGGTTTGGATTTGGGATGAGGATAATATTGATAACACACTGGTGTTTTCATTGTTGTTAAGCAGTGGTCAAGAATTCTTCAGCTTCTCATCCTGCCCTTCCTGCGAGGAGGCTGAGGGGGCACAAGGAGCTGGAAAGTGACAAAGCTGGGACAGCGGTCCCAAGCTGGGCAAAGGGATGCTCCAAACCTATGGCATTATGCTCAGTGTATAAATTGGGGGAAGTTGTTCAGGGGCTGATGGCTGGGCATTGATCAACAGTTGGTAAGCAAATGCATTGTTCATCATTCATTTGGTGTGTTCTAGTTATTTTATATTTTTTTATTATTATTCTTTTTATTATCCCTTCCTTTTCTGTCATGTTAAACTTCCTTTATCTCAACCCACAAATTTCACTCTTTTTTTTTTTTTTTGCTTATTTTCACCCACGTCCCATTCAATAGAGGAGGGGAGCCAAAACTGCATGGTGTTGTTGCTGGCTGGGGCTAAACCATGGCAGTTCTTTTTGTCTCCCCAAAGTGTTTGAGGTAACTGCAGACATGATTGGGAAGTGCGGGATAGAATTTATATCTGTTAGTGCTGTATAGGGATCAGTTGGCAGGCTCCTGTGCTTGCCATGGAGCTCTCTCGCCTTCCTGTTTGCCAGAGTCTCGTGCTCGTTAGCAGCTACTTTTTGCTCTCACTGCTCACTGTAGAGCTGTGCTGCCCATCCCTTTTCTGTGCTGTGCCTGGGAACGTTCTGGTAGCAGCAGTGATGGTGTGCCTGGGCTGGCAGATGGCCAGGCCACCTCTGCTGTGTCTGTGCTGCTGTGCTGGATGGGCTGAAACCCCAGTGTGAGCTTGAGTAGAAGTGCTGTGACCTGTGACGTGTGAGCAGGACACCTCAAACCACACGTGGCCCATGGATTAGGCCACCCTGGAACATGTGAGCCTCAGGTAAACCCCGATGAAACTTTGGCTCATAGATAAGACCCCACCTGGAGCAGGAACAACCTAAAGGGTCTGCAGTCTGTGGATTAGTTCAGGGCAGAGCAGGGGTAAAGGGAAGAGATCTTTGGAATGTTAAACCAGATGGTCTGGTCCAAAGGGACCAGGGGTGGAGAATGTAATGCAAACACCTTTAAATTGTTGTAACCCAGGATTTGAGTTGCATGTTGTAGGAAATGCTATAACAGGAGGCACCCATATCAGTGGAGGAGAAGCCTTAATTTAAACAATGAAAGTGCAGCAGTGATCCAGTCTGAGCCTGGCTTTGGTGCTCAGTAACCCCACACAACACACCACACCTCCTGTCCTGAGTGACCACTGACAGATGGAGCCTTTAGTCATGGACTAAACAAACTCAATGAACGTTGTGTAGATATTTTGCAAGGCTGGTCCATAGACCAATGGAATGACAACTGTGGATAGCATCAAAGGATGGGAAGGGGAGCGTGTGGTTAATGAGGACATGTTGGCTGGTGCTGAGCCTGAGCATGACTTAACTGGTATGGAATAAAGGGTGGAGAATGTGCTCAGATAAAGTGAATTAGAAGTCAGCAACTCATAATTAGCCTTTTTTCCTGCTTAAATAGGAGATCATGTAATGAATTGTTTGCTCAAACCTCTGACAGATTATTTGAGAACACATGAAGAAAGCAATCTGTATGGGAGCTGAGAACCTTAAACTATGGAGATATTTTCCTTCAGGTGCTGAATAGAGACATTTTCTCCAAAGTTAACAGTATCTCTGAACTTACAGCTGGATTTAAATAACAATGAGCACTCATCAACAACAGAATAATAGTGGCACCAAATAGAGAATCTTTTCATAATTACTGGGCACTAAATACAACATAATTTTAAATCCTTTGTTTGGATGCACATAGCAACAGCATTTCAGTTAAGTTTACACCTTCCTTTGAGATGAGAAGATTTGGGTATACATGCAACAAAAGTGTGAAATATGAGGAAGGGTCTTGCCCACTTCGGTGTGTAACTACCCAGGGGAGAAAAAAAAAAAAAAAATTCCTTCAGATCTTGCACATCTCAGTACTTTCTAGGATATTAAGGTACGAACAAATTATTATGAATAAGTCAATTGGTGCAACATGAAAGGGAGTATTTCTAATGCCAGCTAAGCTGTGTCGAGACTACATGATTGAATAATTGGTCAAAAACAAGCAAACAAGCAAAAAAAACTGGGGGTGGGGCCTAGCTTGTCTACAACTTCACACATAGTTATTAAGAAATAGTGCTTTGCCAGGAGCTTGTTAAGGCATAGCATCTCTTTTTGAAGTATCACTTGATTTCATTTTTTTTGATCTCTATAACCTCAAAATACAAGGGTTTTGATTGATGCTTTCTGCCTTCTCCTCAGTCATCCCCACAAAAGATCTAATAATACATTAAAGAAGTTCAGAGCCCCTTTTCCTTCACTGTCTTCTTCTTCACACTGTTTTAGCACTGTTAACTTTAGAACACTTCAATTATCACTGAAGATTCAGAAGTTGACCTAATTGTACTGATATTTTTTTTATTGAGGTTGCAATTTGCAAAGCCTTTTTTCCCATTACAAAGTCCATCTTTTATTAAGTTTAGTAATGATTAGACACGACCAACTAAAATTAAAACTGAAACTGCTCTGAATAGCTTATTATTAATCAACTTAAATAAACAGTTCACCAACCTGCATATCAGAAAATGCCAGATGGGAGCAGTTGCTGTGGTGCTACTGGAATTAGGTAATGACATAATTAGTAGTGGTCACCAGCAGGAGTTAATGTAGCTGGATCTTACTGTTCCAAGACTAATAAGCACCTAATGTCTGAGACAACTTCTTCTTTTCATTACTAATGTCTGCCAAGTCTGCCAGCAGCACATTCCGTGAGATTTAGTGAAAAATTCTTCTTTCTTATTTGTGTCAAATGAGATCCATGAGCGGAATCCCTGGGAAGTTATAAATTAGCTCACAGGATTAATTTCTTCCACACCTGGAAAAATTTTAGACTTCGACCATCACCTGTGTAAGGCCTGAGAAGGTCTGTCCTGTCCAATAATGACAAGTAATATTGAAAACATAAGGTTTAACTTCAAAGAATAAAACTCTGATCAGCACTGAATAGCCTCTTTGAACATCCTATGAATACAAAGGAGGAAGGAAATGAGGTTTCAAAATGTTCTTTCAAGGTCTATGAGGTTAAAGATTATCTATATATATCTAAGCTCACAGAACTTCTTTTTCAAGAAAATAAATTTTTCATTGCAACCCTGATCCATTCATTCTTCATCAGTCCCAGGATCATTTTTCTTTTTTTTTTTTTTTTTATTTGCCTTTATAATATTTACACATTTTACTGTGATATTCTGTAAATATCTTTTATTATTCAGATAGTTTAATATCAAATAGTAATTTTCTTTGGAAATTCCCTATGTCATGAAGAGAAATGCCTACAAATCTTCAGAACTAAAGTGCCTAAAAGCAAACAAACAAAAAAATAAACATACAAGAAAAGGATAAAATATGGCTGAAAGCAAAGTAATTAGAGGACACAGAGACAAAAGGAGCCTTTTTGAGATAGTTATCAGGAAAAGATAAATAATTTTAAAAGTCAGTCTTCCCACTGTGTTATATCCTTTGTGTCACATCTGGAACTACCTGTTTGACCATCTAAAGTTGCACATTTTCTTTAAAATATTTGTTCCTCAGCTTCCCCAAGTTATTTTCTGTTTCGTCTTTGATAATTCTGGAATTGTTCTGCCACTGCCACATTTTCATCACCGCTTCTGTCTCCAGTATTCCCCAGGCAACATTACATCTCAGTTGGGTTCTGTTGATTTCTCTATTTTTGTTTTGCCTCTGATTTGTGAGTTCTTTTTCTCAGAGTTTGCATTAAAAGGCAGAAGATGCTAGGTTGTTCTTTGGACTTAAATGTTTATTATTTTCTTTTCTGTGGTACAGCTGCACAGGATGTGCTTATTAGTTAACAAGGTGGAAAATAGCCCTGAGTTCTAACTTTCAAGGTCTTTTAAAGCCCAATCTATCCAGTTATGGAATGCCAGCTATTTTTACTTATAACCCAGTAACTATTCATTTATGATCCTCACTGTGGGTTTTTTGAGCCAATACCAAAATACCCAGATTTGTGAAGAAGAAGGAGAAAAGAAAAAGAACAAACCCACACCCAAAATCCTCCACCTTGTTACTAAATCCCATAAACCTAATTTCCTACATCTCTACATATTCCATCCAGTGACATAACAAATCTCTTTTTAATTACAGAGTAACAATCTCAGTGCTATTACATAAAAAGGGAAGCCTTTCCCAAGGCCTCAGGTCAAATGCAGTGTGCTTTTGAGGATCGTTACCTGTCAGCACTGAAAGGTTGAAATTCTCTGAACCCAGGATTCCAACAGGGTTCGTGTACAATGAAAAAATAAAAAGTTTCTTGTTGATGAGTAATAGAGGCAAAAAAAGTTACAAAGTGTGTCTCTGGACAGCTTCTAGAGATTATACAAGTAGAGGCTATTCCAAAGCCCAAGGATGTCAATTAAGAGATTCATTGGCTTTGACAGGCTTTGGAGCCACACATAATGATTGGAGGTTTATCCCACTGTCTGATGGAGAATCTCAGATCAATCAACATTGCAGCTGCTCAAGAGGAAAAAAATATTTGTAAATAAGTGATTCACTGGTTAGTTATGATGCTCTCCCAAAAGTATTTAGCTTCTCAATTGTCAGTGTGCAGAACTGATTATACAGTGGGAAATTAATGGTGAGCAGTTCAGGGAAACACAAGCTCTGTCTCTCACAAATGTATGCCTGAAAGCTGATTCCATAGGCCTGATATATCCCACTTGCATTGTTTGGTAAGACTTTATCTGGCCTTTCTTATTCTACCATCAGAATGCTTTCCAAGCCTTAATAAACTTATTCTCAGTGTCCCTGAGGCAACAGCTACATGAAAAAAGTTGCCCAAGAAAAGAAGCCTCTAGGCAAAAGCCTGGAAGAAAATGCTGCAGGCAATCACATGCAAAGGAACAGTTGTCCAGAGAGGAAATTCCGCCCCAGAAAGAATTGACCGTAGGAATTCTAGCAGTGAAAAATGTCCTCAATCAGGTCATCTTTATTGGGTTATGCAGCTCCATTTTTACCTTTCTTCCATCTTACAGGTGGGGTGTCCCCGGGCTTTTTCATGTCTCCTTCAGAAATCATAAAAATTTTTCAACTTTGGACTGCAATTTTTGTTACTGTCCTCCTGCAACCTGGATCCAATAAAGTAGTTCATGGAGTTACTGTGATTATCACTTTGCAGCACTGTAGCCCAGTAAACACAATATTGCTACTGATCGTAAGAGGCTTTGTAGTGAGTTTGCAGAACCTCAGGAGCAAGGCTGCTCTGGCTCACTTTGTCTGAATTTTTGTTCTCTTACCTGGGGCTTTGTCTTGGGTACTTTAGCTGAAACAGTGCGTTCTAACAGGCCACTGTCTAGTTTGTTTTATTTTGTGTTTGTATGCTGCAATCATAGGAGTTTTTAAGTAGATAGATCATAGAGTCTTAGAATGATAGAATATCCTAAGTTGGAAGGGACCCACAGAGATCATAGTTCCCAGTCCTGCTCAGGAACCCCAGCAATCCCCCCATGTCCCTGAGAGCATTGTTGAAACAGTCTTTGAACTCCATCAGGTTTGGTGCTCTGACCACTGCTCTGGGGAGCCTCTTCCAGTGCCCAAACACCCTCTGGGTGAAGAACCTTTTCCTGATATCCAACCTAAACCTCCCCTGACACAACTTCAGATCATTCCCTGGTGTTCTGTCCCTGGTCACACAGAGTAGAGATCAGTGCCTGCCCCTCCTCTGCCCCTCACAAGGAAGTTGTAACTGCAATGAGGTCTCCCCTCAGTCTCCTCTTCTCCAGCTAAACAGACCCAGTGCCCTCAGCTGCTCCTCACACGGCTTCTCCTCAAGGCCGTTCACCATCCTTGTTGCCCTCCTTTGGACCCTCTCTAACCTTTGGACCCTCTCTAACCTCCTTTGGACCCTTCTTGTATTGAGGCACCCAAAACTGCTCACAATATGCAGGGTAAGGCCACCCCAGCCCAGAGCAGAGCAGGAAAATCCCTCCCTTGCCCAGCTGGTGATGCTGGGTCTGATGCCCCCCAGGACAGGAATGTCCCTCCTGGCTGCCAGGGAACTGCTGACTCGTGTCCAACTTGCCATCAACCAGGAGCCCCAGGTTCCTTTCCATGGCACTGCTTTCCAGAATCTCATTCCCCAGTCTGTCTGTACATCCAGGGTTGCCCCATTCCAGGTCCAGAACCTGACACTTTCCCTTATTGAACTTACTACAATTGGTATGGAAAAGGTAGTTTGATTCATATTGGGACTAATTCTACAGTATTATTCTTTTCTGCTATAATCACTCCTGGACTACTAAGAATTCACATTAAGCTGTCGATACTTCCGTTATAACCACAGTAAGCTGATGGATTTACATTTTCATTTTCCAGTTTACACTTTCATTTTTCCTAAGCAAGTTTGTAGACAATGCAAAGCAAACATCAGAGCAGTTACCCTGTCCTGTGGTAACAGATACTGCACAGCTCTGAAGAGTAAGATGTTCTCTGCCCAGAAATTTACAAGAACAAGGGTAAAAGGTTGCTACAGGCAATTTGATGTGTAAAAATGGAAGGAGGCATAGTACCAGAAATATAGCCAGGGAATGAAACTGATTTATCAGATAATAAATACGCTTGCTGATCATTAAGCAACCTTTCTGAGAGCACAAATTGATCAGTGTTAAAAATAATTGTACCACTTTACTGATTTTTTTCCAAACTAATTTATTTTTTAGCTAACATGTCTGCAGGAAGTGTTAGAGATTTGCACCTGCTCAGAATCCAGTCTCCAATTCTCTGCTCCTTCTGATACCTGGAAAACTTTCCTTTCCTTGTAAAAGACTAGTGCCTCAGAAGTGGCAGTTCTTTTTTAGGCAGGGATTAAGATGCATAGATGATCTTTAAATGTTCTGCTAGTCTGGTCTTCCTCCTTTTCCAGAGCACATTGCTTAATGGATTTAAATTTATCTCCCATTCCTACACAACTCTCACACAGAGCTGTAAGTCATGTAAGAAAGTCAGTCCTTGCAGGACTACCACAGCTCTGGATGTTACCATTCAATAAACTCTGAAATTCATTTTCTTCTTGTCTTATTGTCTTTCTCATTCTCCTTCAGCCATCACAGAGTGATCTTACTCTGACAGTTCATACATATTCGGGCAACTACCCAGAAACCACACACTGAATATTTTCTCTCTTTTTGCAGTCATTTATTTGTAGATTAACCTCTCCAAAGACATACAAACCATCTCATTTTTCTCATTTAAATGTACTCTCAAGACCAACTGATCATATTTTCTTCCACTTTGTAGGACTATCTTCAAAAGCATTGCTGCTTTGTAAGGTGCATGAATGCTGTGTAGGAGCTTGGCTTAAATGATTGGTTAATGCCTCAAGTACAAAAGGAAATGAGAGCAAACCTTTGCCAACCCCAGTAAGCTATAAATTATGCAATGTACACAAAGATAAAGTGATACTGGGCCAAAGCTTTTAAAGGGAATGGAAAGGTTTTTGCTGTAAATACAGATAAGTGTATTCATTAATTAAAAACAAAGACAAAGATCAAAGATGCTGACAAATTTCAGCAACACAGTCTTGTACAACCACAGAAGAGATGCGTTGGACACCAATTTCTCTACAGGCATTATCAGCTCCAATGTCTATTGGAGAGCATCAGGATTAATTGGGCAGACATGTATCACTAGAAAAATCCTTCAAAGGTTAAGAAGAGATTGATATGAACCTTTATGAATAGAGTTTTCTGCTACAGAAGACATTGGGTTCAGATAAAGATTTCTGTCATAAAAATAGGAAAAAAAGGAAATAAAGTCTCTGTGAGTCAGATAGTGAAGAGAGGTGTTTGTGCTAACTATGATGCTTCTTAGTTTTGATATACTTTGAGAAACCTTTAGGTGACATAATATGTTGAATATTTCTCTGGGATATTCTAAATTTTCAAGGAAAGACACTGGCTCTTACTGTTAGTACCACCAAATATATAATACATTAAAGCTTTCTTGTTAAGGATTCTTTATAGTATACTTCAAAATTCCATTTTTGAGATGATTTAAAAGTGTTATAATACAAAGTCAGTCACATGAAATTCTCAAAGTATTCCTGCTAAGCCCTTTTTACTGCTGCTGAACATCAATATCTCTTATTTGAATGTAACTCCAGAAAGTTATTTGTGCTTTTAAAATTGCAGCCAAGCTGTTCAACACAGGAGTGATTTCTGTGAATATTTAGAGCAATTGCTACATGTGGATTTGACTCACCTTCTTGCCTGACACTAAAGAATGAATTAGCATGGCATAACTTTCACTAAAATCCCCAGGCTCAGCTGAATGTCCCTAACCCTCCAGAAATTGCGTGTGCAATTCTCATGGGTGTTTCTAACCTTACTCTAAACCATTAACTTAGATATTGATGCCAGAAAAAGGGACATTGCATAGCTCACTTGACACAAAACCCCTCAATTCATCAGCCTGGGGAATTTCTGGCAGCTGACCTGGTGAGTTACGTGCTAGCCTATAGCTACTTTAAATTTAAATATGTTCTATCTTTACAAACTGCTCTTGATGCAATAGCTCCAGCAGAGCTGAGAGTGCAAAAAGTGTCCTAAAAACTGTGCTTCTCTGCCTTCACAAGATAACTGCTGGGGAGATTTTTATGGTCAGTCAGGAGACACTAAGCATCTATGCAAGTTCACGATTGTCAAGAAAAAATTTGAATGTGTTTGAATTACTCCTAACATGAACAAACAGAAAAAACCATTCACAAATAATAAATGCATACTTAGGGATAGGAAAGGTGTGGTTTTGGTTTGTTTTTTTTTTTTTTTTTTACCAGAGGAGAGGAAAGTAGTAAGGAATACTGGCTAAAGGAAGAACTAAGCACAGAAGTTGAATGAAATTTAGGAGTTTCTCCATGGCAGGTTTGTTGTGTGTTATTCCATAACCACTGAGCAGAACAGGTGTGCTTTTAAGCTCAGTGGCAGAAAAGGGGAGCAATTGGAAAAAAGAGGAAAATCACAATCGATGTGAGCAGCATAAAACCTGTGGTAATTCACCCTACAACTGGTAGGCATCATCCAGATCCACAGAGTGCTTCAGCACTGGTTTTGCCCTTCCTGTAGAATCAAATCAGCCCCATTACACCTTCATTCAATGAATCCCTAATTTCAGAGATATCAATAAGGAAAAGATATCAATGAAATGCAGACATGACAGCTAACTTTAGGTAAATCACATTTTCTATTTGATGCAGGGTATTGTCGGTCTGGATGTCCCAGTCAAGTGTTTTCAGGGAAACAATGAATTCACTCTAAGAAGGAATTTGCATTCATCAGTAGCCAATTAAAAGCTGTTTCTTTCCTCCCAGCAGGGCTACAAATATCTGTGTTATCAACATCGAGGGCAGATCGATCTGTTAACATTTTTGGCACACATCAGTGGGGAAATCTATAAAGATCTCTTAATAAGGCATTTGAAATCACAGGTAAATACTACCCAACAAAAAGGAAACATTTATTTGTATAAACTTCCACTCTTACACATTACCTCTTCAAGCCCACTGCTGCATTCTTCATCTAACTGAGCTAAATCATGCATGAAATAGTATTCTATTTAGTTTAATGGCTAACAGAACCTGAACGCCTACATATACTGCACTAGCTTACTTCTGAAAGACACAGTAATTTTTAATACAGCAAAGAACTGCTCAGCGTGTAACCTCAGTGAATAGGCCAGCCTTATTTCCATTATCAGCAAATATATTCCAGAAAGCTGTTCCATATTATTCCGTCTTATATAATTTCATCTTTTATAAAAAAAAAACCCAAAAATCAAACTCCCAAAGCTGCAGATTCTCTGATTTTATTACTAAATATTATGTCTTCTAGCAGGAAAATCTTAGCATTATTTCACTTTTTATGCTTTCTTCCTTTGAGAGAATAGCAGTCTTTGTCACCATTTGCCCAAGTTATCTAATTTATCTTAGAAGCAAATTTGTCTTTTTCTGAGATGCCTCTTTTGATAGAACACCTTGCTTAAAAACTGCACTTTCCCTAAACACACAGCTATTAAGGATACTTTCTTCAAAGACATTAAAGAAAATTTCATCTGTGCTCTTTATTATCATCACATTTAAAAGGAAAGTAAAAGAAAACAAGATCCATGATTGAATGGAACTGTATAAATACTTGAATTTAGCATTTTTATTGCAATCCAATTAGGAAAAAAGTGGTGAAGTAGAACACCACTGAACTAGGAGCTGTGGAAACAGCCTAGAAAGATTTCTCCCCACTGAGTCTGTATAACAAAAGATATACACGACCCCTTGCATTAATATCCCTGAGCTTTGTTTGTTGAAACCCAGAATCACAGAATGGGGTAAGTTGGAAGGGACCACAGTGGTGTCACCTGGTCCAAGTTTCCTGCTTAAGCAGAGTCACCCCAGACCAAATGACACAGGAAATATAATGGAATTCCAGAAAATTGAAATGATTGAAATTTTCAATGATTTTTTTTCTTTTTTTTTAAGTAGTGTTTTCTGAACTTTGAGAGACTCTGATTTTAGAACTGGGACAGATTCATCTCTGCAGGATTCCATGTCTTAAAACCTCATTAACATGCATATAAATATATGTGTTCCAGAAATTTTCCACATATTCCAAATATGTTTCTAGATATTTATGTCAAGCCTTCCTCGACATCACAGCCCTACTATCTGTGTGCCCACCCCAGTGCAGGAGCCCCAGAGGTAACCACAAGCTAGAGTCAATTACCCTTGTTGTAATGTTCTGCTGATACAGCAACACTGCTTTTGGGATTGGACCTCAGCCTCCTCACCAGGGCTTTGACTCTTGTGTGGGCGTCTCCTAAAGCATGCAGAGTTTTGCCACTGCCTTAAGATTTCTTTTGGTTGCCTACACTTTGGGGACTTGAGGCCATATGAGATAGTCTCAGGTATCCAAAATACAGAGGGGGCACTGGTAGATCTTAGAGGACCCATGATCTGCCAGCTGATTGAGGGAGGGGGTTCTCTCTCCTTCTCTGCTCTGGTGAAACTCTACCTGGAAAATTGCATGCAGTCCTATTGCCCCCAAGATAAGGAAGATATGGAACTGTTGGAGCAAGTCCAGAGGAGGCTGTGAGGTTGGTAAAGGGACTGGAGCACCTTTCCTATAAAGACAGGATGAGAAATTTGGGGCTTTTTATCCTGAAGAAGAGAAGGAGCATGGAGACCTCACAGAATTTTCCTTCACAGCGTATGAAGGGGGCCAACAGGGAAGACAGAGAGGGACTCTGCATCAGGATCTATAGTGATAGGACACAGAATAATGGGTACAGACTGAAAGAGGGGAAATTTAGGTTACATGTTAGGAAGAAATTCTCCCCAGTGAGGGTGGGGAGGCCCTGGCACAGGCTGCCCAGGGAAGATGTGGCTGCCCCATCCCTGGAAGTGTCCAAGGCCAGGCTGGATGGGGCTTGGAGCAACCTGGAATAGTGGAAGGTTTACCTGTCCATGACAGGGAGTTGAAACTAGTTGTTCTTTAATGCCCATTCCAACCCAAACCATTCTGTGATTCTATGAGTCTACAATTCTGTGTTTCTATGATTCTATGATTCTATGATTCTGTGACCTGAGGGAGATTCTGCACACCTGGAGCTAGAGCTGGAGAGGAAAGAGCATTGCCTGGGAAATCTGGCTTGTAGAAGGCATCAGGGTGAAGGCCCATGAAAAAAGCCCTTAATTATTTACAATTCAGACACAGCTTTATATTTTCTGATACTGATGTTGACAGGTAGAAAAGAGTAAGCAGAGAACTAATCCTCCTGCAGTTATTTCTCTCCATATTCTTCCATGTTAACCAGGGGTGGTAAGACTTCAGCCTCTCAATTCTGTTAAAACCCAAAGAGAGAAACTCTGGATTTTTTCCTTTCTTCTACTGCTGACAGTGTATTTATCCTCCTCAATTCTTCCCACTGAAACAGCTGTTCAGTTCCTTTTGAATCAAATGGTCTTATCTCCAAAGTTGATAGCTGACCTCTTCAAAATTACTTAAGAAGCCCCAGGGCTTACTTGTTCATTTTTTGTCTTTCAGCCAGACAACCAGAAGATGACCTATGTAACTCTACTTTCTGTATTATTTCTACCTCTATGTCTTCAGAATTTTATTGCCACATGGAATAAAGGCTTTAAAGCTTTCTACAACAAAATGCTTCATTCTAGCTTCATCTATCTTCCATTAATTACACTTAAGAGTCAAAAATTTTTTTTGATGGGTTTACCTACCTCCATTTGGCAACCTAGAGACCTCATATAGATCTCTCTAACATAGAGTCATCAGATTCTCAAGGGGTATTAACTCAGGACTGAGAGAAAGATTCCACCAAGTGCTTAGTAAGAACAGGTTAATTGGCTTCCAACACGTTAAAAAATGCAGTAGTGAGAAAGGGAATAGTAAATGCTCCATGTCCAAGGTAGAATACATGAGAAATAAGGTTTAAATGACAGAAAGGAAACATAAAGAAAGTGTTTTAAACAACAAAAGAATTGATGGAGCTTCAAGGTTGTTATTGAGAAGGTCTCCTGCAGTGGTAGTTTTTAAGGTCTGGCAGGTATCTTTGTCAAGGCAGAGAGGTGGCAAATATGTTGTTTTTGTAGGTGTCTGCTCCCCCTTTTAGTTAATATCAAATTATATTTTAATTTATTAATTGCTTCTCTGGGATAAATAGATTTATCTCTAAAGTGATGTATCTTGGCATCCATATGAATTTTCATAATTTGACCTTAAGGAGTCAATTCACAGACTAAAGAAACTTTTAGATACGGATATTATGAGCTCATCAGATCTAATGCTCTTTAAAAAGATAAGAGCTGTACTGATACTTTATTCCCTTGACAGACATTCAGACATATTACTTGGAGAAAAAAAAAATTAGATATTAATCTGTAGCTCACCACTAACTAAACAAAACCCTTCAATTTCCTTGCTTCTCCTTATCTGCATCTGACCTTGACTGTCTCTTATACCTGACAAGCAGTGAATATTTTTCATCTGCCCTAACTTTCATTTCTCACACTCATGATTGGAGGGGGGAGCCATAATAAACATGAACATTTAATCAATACCCTTGTATGAACCGAGCAGTAAAGCACAGGGTAAATAATGAAGAAATACAATTCCTACTCCTGACGCATCTTTAATTAGAGCTTTACTACACGACACAAATTACTTCAGTCCTGTGATATTACCCAAGATGCTTAAATGTTCTACAAAAGTATTGATTTTGTTTTGAATGTCAGATCTTGCGCTTGGCAGCTTTTTCTGTGAAGCAAATTGGAATTCTAATTAAGCTGCGTTTCTCAAATGAGAAGCAGACAAACAGCAGCACAAGCGCACAATTATTGGACCATGGTTATCAGCCTTCTTATGGTGAAAACAACCACAGTTTTGAGTAGTACTGAGTAACACGTGACATGCTTTGAATGAAAGTTTTACAAGATGAATTTCTGTATTGCCACTGTGTAGTTCACCACCTTGATAAAGATTGGTTGAATGGCTCGAATGGTGCATTATTTTTATTTTTGTTTAAATAAGTTTGGCGACTTAGCAGTAAAAATTATTAACCTCTGGAAAAAATCAATTGCCATCTCATCTCATCTTGTTAAGAAAAACACACACATGCAAGAAAAACTGCACAGGAACCTGATAGAATTAGTCAGCAGCAAACAGAACCCTCACTCTGAGCTTTGGGCATTGGTGTGAGGCAGTAGATGGGCTGTGGCAAGGAGAGTTTAGAGAGTGGAGCTGAGTAAGGAAAGAATGTCACTGAGACGCTGAAGAGAAAGATTTCAGCTGCTTGACATGACCAATGAGTAGATGATACTTAGCACTTGTTCTTCATGTGTTTTGAGCTGCAGGTTTCTCAAGTCATTTCATTTGAATTCATTGACTTTCGAGACCTTCTGAGATTGTACAAGATGTACCTGTTAGAAAGTTCCATCTCACATTCATCAACAAGGTGTCGATCATTCCAACTTAATTTTAAATTCTTTCATCTTCTAAAGCTTATGTAGCTTCAGATTTATGTTCAGGTCTGTTGTTGCTACTGTCTTTCTTTGTTTGAGGGTTTTTTTGTGTATGATTTTTAACTACTTCCCTACATGTGCCAAATCTGACATCATCCCTTCATTGATCTTAATAGTGTCATGATCAACAAAAAGAAAGGAAACAGTCTTTGCCAAGACATGTCTAGTTTAAAATTTCTGTCTTCAGCAGACTGACAAGAAACATAAGTCAATAGTCTAGTAGCCTCTATCACTAAACCTTTATAGGTTTTCAAAATTTATTTCGTTTCTGTTTTACCAATGGTGGAAGAAATCTTAAAATTTGTGCTCAAGGCATTAAAAAAATATTATTAAGTCCTTCAATTACTCAGATGCCCCTAACTCTGAATTATGGCAGGTTTTCTGTTACACATACATAAATATGCACAGAGCTAAAGGAAAAGTCTCTGTATTTGAAGAATCTACCACATAAGGAATTCAATCACTTAAAAAACCTCTGACTTCTTAGTAAGCCATTTCAGATATTCAGCCAAATGTTACCAAATGTGGGCGCATTAGATTCTCCATAGTTACTGATAATTAAAATCCTCCTAAGCATCAGCGTCCTGACCTAGACATAACATTCATCACATAGTAAAGGATATTCCACTGTAAACGTGAAAATAAAATATTTCAGAGAAAATTAAGTCTTTAAATGGTATTTAACAGCAATCATCTTACAAAGGAAAAACATGGAGCTTCAGGTTTTAGGAAAGGCAGCTGGCCTCATTGATGCATGAATGATGTAAAAATTCTCCTCTGTATCAAGGAATTTTTCTTTGATCACTTTTTTAGCTTTGTGAAATTTGCTGGACCATGTCCAGAGGAGGGTAACAACGCTGGGGAAGGGTCTGATGAGGAGCAGCTGGGGGGCTCAGCCTGGAGAAAAGGAGGCTCAGGGGGGACCTTCTCATTCTCCACAACTCCCTGACAGGAGGGTGCAGCCAGGGAGGGGTCGAGCTCTGCTCCGAGGGAACAAGGGACAAGAGGATTGGAAATGGCTTCAAGTTGTGCCAGGGGATATTTCGGTTGAATAATAGGTAAAATTTCTTCCCTATAAGTGTGGTTAAGCACTGGAACAGAGCAGGGTAGACTCACCATTTCTGGAGATATTTAAAAGACATTTAGATGTGGCACTTAGGGACATGGTTTAGTGGTCAGTTTGGTAGTGCTGGGTCAGTGGTTGGAGACTTAGAGGTCTTTTCCAGCCTTAATGGTTCCATGATTAATTAACAATATGTTTAATATTCCTCGAAAAACATTAATATTCCTCAGACATGAACATCTTTTTGTTTTATTTTAAAGCCATTTTAGGCACTCTTTTTTCCCTTCTACATCTTTTCCACCACCTAGCTTTCAAATTTTCTGTTAAAATTTCACAACAAGTGTAGTGGAATACTTAACCAGACTAGAAGACTTCAACCATCTACTCCTATAAGTTTCGCACTCCCGCTTTTCAGACTAAATCACGTTGCCTGCTGCAGAGCTCAGAGGCACAGCAGTGATCACCAGCTCATAGAGAGTAGCAGAAGCTGTGTAGGAAGCCAGGAGACCACAGGAGCTGCTATAGTAATCCCAGAGCACACAAATATAGTGCAAGAGCCACTAAATTGCTCCCGCTTTTATTTCAGAGCGCCTCGTAAAGAAAAAACTTGCAAATTGGAAAAGAATTATTTTCTGTTTACGAATAACCCATTGTTCTGACCTCTTTGCTTTGAAGTCAGTACTTGCTCCAGGGTGATTCAACGCCATGCTTTGCCTTTGATGTACAATCTTAAAAGCACCATTACAGGCATTTACTGGAAGGGAATACCTTGTTGCCATGGTTACTAGTGCATCACTTGAAATTGTGATATAGCTGGATTTCATCACCATGACACTAATTTTCTCCAGTGCAGCAAGGGAAAGACTAGATCATTACTGTATTAGATGCAGTAGAGTTGAGTTTCCTTCTTTGCATTTTCTTCTTTTCACTTCTGAAGTTCTGTGTGGGTGAAAACCATGGCTGTAAGGAGAAATCTCTGAGCCAAATAAAACTATGCCAGCTATTGTTTGGGGCAATGTGAACAAATAGGGAGGATTTTTGGCTTTGTTTCTTACTAGGAAAAAAAGGGAATGCAGAATCCTGTAGGAAATCAGCTGTCAGAATTACCACAGCCCCACTGGTGTGAGGTAATGACAGTCAAATTCAATGCTTCGCTGGTGACTACTGGGCCCTAATCCAGCACCCACGGAGCTTTCTCAGGTGTAGGCACCACAATGAGCTGTGGTGTGAGGAACATTTCCAAAATCCCTGGGGCATGTCTTTATCACAGACAAAGCAAGGCAAAGAGAGGGAAGCACCTCACAACTGCACAACTTGTGCATCCCCTGCAGCTCGTGCACAGTAACTTAGAGCGGGAAGTGTGGCAGAGTTACCAGAGTATTTGGAAATAACCTCTAGTTCCAGTTTCACGGAGACCCAGTCCAGCCCAGCTGCCCCTGTGCCTGCTGCAGAGATGTGAGCTGAGACAGCCATAATGTTGCAGGTACAAGACAGATCTGGAAAGAAACCTGCAGCAATTGAGTGTGGGATTGGTTTTCAGCTGCGCTGAAGAGAAAGGAGCACCTTTATTCAACTACTTGTCTTCATTCTTCTTCAGGCTACAAGCTAAACCAAGTTAACTGAAAAGGTAACTTACTCCAGCAGAGGCATTTAAGCAGAAAAAACCTAAAAATCCTTCAGTCATCTGGTTAGGGAGCCCCTCAGTCCTGCTCCTATCTTCAAAATTAGGCACACATGAAGGATTCCAGCTAAAAGCTCTTATGGACTATTGCCTTCTTCACCTAACTTGTACATCAAAGTAAGAAACCTCCCCTGAAGGCTAGAGGTTTCAACTATATCTTCAAGCACCTTCCTTGGGAAGTTTGCAAAGGAGCTACTTTCACCTGTGTCAAACTGTAAGAGTGGGATTTTCTTTTTCACAGACACTTGTTTAGTACCATTAGACAAAACTTCTGAATCAGACATTGCTGGCAGTACCACACAGGTGTTATCAAAGAAACACTTGAAGAGGGGAGTGGACACTTGACAGAGCTCACTGTTAGTAGACATTCAGTGAGCCACCTCTTAAATTTGACCTAAGGTCACTACTCAGGTTCAGTGTCCTCAAAAGAGAGCTATCAAGACCTTCAGGGTGTTTTTCATGGCCTCAGACATATATATTAGAATAGGATGAAGTGAGTTTGAAAACTTTTATGTTCCAGTATCCACTACTGAAAGAAACTTAAACAACTACTTTGTCTGGATACCTTGAGGCAAATACAACCAAGGTGATTTGGTCTGTAGTTTCAAACAATTAAAATAAAATTAAGTAAATAAGTTTCTGAAATAATCCATTTCAGGAATAAATAAATTAAGAAAAAGTAAAATTTAAAATTTCCAGCCTCATCTGTTTCAGTTTTAGCATCATTATCACCTCTGGGTAATCACAGTTATTCCCAGTTCACCCCAGTCTAGGTGGAAGGCATGAGTGGCGATGTCCCCAGTGAACTCCCAACACACATCCTAATCTGTAGTTTGCAGCCAATAGATGCTGTAACAAAGTAAAGATAATGGTGTCTTAGAAGCTGCTAAGTATGTCTTTACATAAACTCATTGCTATCAGGAAAGTTTGATCCACTGCATTTTTGGCATATAAATTCCAAAGTGACAGATGTTTGGATGGCTTTTTGCCCAGAGTTTGGTTCAAGTCCATTTTTATTAGAATCGCCCAATTTTGGATACACTATTTTAATCACCTTTTCTTTCTGCTTTTAGCATATATATTCCCTATTTTTGTCATTCAAAAAAATGAGACTTCTCCAATTCTCTGCAAGACCATTCTTGTTTTTAATATTTAGAAAATCTTGTAGCTCTGACACTGGAAGCAGCTTAAAGAAATGCCTGGCTTATATCACATAGGTGTTACAATATTTGAAATTATATTTGAGCATTACAGTAAAATTATTCTGTTGCAGGAGTTAGTGATTATAATTTGAAAAAAGGTTACATGTACATCTTCTAGTCAATAATATTTTTAACTGAACTTAACTTTTATATGTTCAGATTTGACTCAAATCTGAACATATAAAAGTTAAGTTCAGTTAAAAATATTACTTTGGAAAACTATTGTGGTGTCAAAAGTTTAAAGAGCAATTTTTATAATGAGTTCTTAGGAAGACAGACTGACTTTTCTCTTCTGCTTCCCACAATTAGATGTAGATTTACCAAGCACAACTTAACATCTCAAAGTAGCTCTGTATCTAAACATAGTCCTTCACTTTCACTTAAAGTTCAATACTTGTTTCCTGCAAAAATGACTAAAAAGAAAAATGGCTCTTGTTTTTTTAACATTAATTAATCTGTGAGGCACAGCTATCATTACCCGCAGAGAATGAGAAGTATTAATTTTAATTTGTCCCATAACAAAGACCCACAGAAGATTTTGAAATAAATTTGTCCCCTCCCTCTTGACAGCTGTTCAGATTTCTCCAGTCTTTCCTCTTTTTCTCTCTCTCTCCTGGAATAAGACCTTCAGGTTTAAGTAATAACTATTCAAGAGAGATGCCACAAGGAAGATCATGTCATTGATTCTTAGTGCTACTATTGAAGGGAGTCTGACGATAATAGTTTGATACATATTTATATAGCCACAAATACATTATTAATGAAAAAATTGACTTTTTTTTATTATTCTTGATTTTATAGCAAATACGATGCACTTTTCTAAACTAAAACCATCTAAATTTTACATAATGTTTATTTTAGCTGTAATTTGTATGTATATGAGGTGGCAATTGCCAGTGAAAACATTTACTTTACACAACCGTTGTCAAATTTTGGTTGCTTAAGTGCCTTTTGTGAAAAAATTTGGTTTTTTCTTTGTTCTTCCTTCTTTTTTTTTTTTTTTTATTTTTTTTTCCTTTTTTTGGGGTAGAAGAGAGTGGGAAGATTTTTCCATTAAGGTTTGTCCAAAATATCAAAAATTTACTTGAAGTTTATTGAAAATATAAGGTAATTTAGTAAAGAGGTTTGTTAATCTATCAAGCGTCTTTCCTTCATTTCCTGTAGCCTAGAAGTCTACATTAGGATGTTATTTTTATGATTTTGGTCTTCCAGACTAGGAGGATTCTTTGTAATATTTTAGCACTTCTGTCTCTCCATTTAAAATGTGACAGATCAGAATACAACAAGGATGAACAAACAGTGATGGAAAGGGAACAGAGGAGATGCTGTTTCCTGGAAATCATTCAAACCTCAAAAAAAGGTCAGGTTCAGGGTGCCCATATCCTTAATTAAAAATCTCCTCAATCCATCCCAATGTCTCTCTCACTCACATTAGAGTGCCAAACAGTGTCAGACCAGATTCTTCTCTTTTTTTTAGCTACATAATTGAAACTTGAATTTACTGCTGTGTGAATATTAATGTGCCATTCCAGCAGTTATTCAGAGTCCCTAAGTTCTGATCTTCTAAGAGGGTGTTCAATTGAAGAGTGAAAAATAAGACTTTATTTGAGTTCATCTGGTGAGCACAGAAGGCTTTTAATTTTACAGAAAAGAATGAAGAAAAAAAAGAAAAAAAAAAAGTGGTCTGTCCATTCCTCAAAGTGATGAAATAGAGCCAGGCTCTCTGGGGTTGCTGACTGGATTTATTGTATGCCACACAGATCAAAAGTAAGTGTGGGCAGGTAAAAAGTCTTGATACCCAGCTGGGTAGGATGGTTTGAGAGCGTAACAGACACTGACTGTGCGACAGCACAATGCTTCTGCTTGCCAAGTTAATTAAGTTAGGATTGAATGCCCATGGATAGGAGATAATAATATCAGCCACATAAAAAGGATATGATATTGTAGATTAGGCTTATAAGAATGGCTTTGTCTCTCTGACAGGGAGACAAAAAAGTGCTGCCACTAAACTCCAAGAGATGGGACTCCTGCCATATTAACGAGCATGCCTTAGTTTTTATTTTTCTTTTTTTCTTTTATTATTTCTATTTTCTATTTAATAAAACCCCGCGCCTTTGAGCTACATGCAAGGGAAATGGCAGAAAGGGTGACAAGACCAGGAAACTGCCAGAGGTGAACTTTTCAACTCACAGGAACATCTCAAGGCAGGCTGTAAATAGGATTACTTTTATTAGACTGCTGCCTGCTGCAGCTGTTCTTGTTAAGGGCCTGTCACACTGCCCATTGTGCACAGAGGAGTGACAGGCAGCCCCGGCCTGGGGGACCCTGTGCAGACCCCACTGACACCCGTCACTCAGGTGGGGCTGTCCCTTTGAGTCAATAACAGAGCATAAAACAGGATTTCAACCTGCTTTACAGGAGACGGGCAGGTGTGGGATTACCTCTTCAACAGAAACATGGGGGAGCCACCGAGAGCCTCCTCCCCACCATGGATGTGCCTCCAAAACTGAGGCAATTCTCCACCATGCCACAGCAGTGGTGGTTAAACCCTTCTCTAGTTCAGATTTTTTTTTCCCATCACCTCCTAGTCCAGTGCCTGAATCACAGAGGTCTGAACAAGGCAATGCTCAGCTTTGATAAGAAATAATCAAGATTTCACGCAAGATCTCAAGAGTTCCCTAGGTCTGGGTTGCTACAATACAAGACTGGGGTGTGAAAATAGATTATTCTGGGGGAGGCATGAGGATTAAGGCAGTGTCTGCACCTCACATTTGTGGAAATGAAGAAAATTAGACCAGACAAAAGAGAATGAGGAAATAGCCATAGGGAGAACTTCCTGGAAAGACCCGGTTGTGCAGCATTTTGGAGACTGTCTCTGTTACTCGAGCTTAACATCCACAGATGTAGAATATCACATCTGCAAGTCAACCTATGCTCCCAAGAGGAGAAATTTTCTCTCAAATTAGCATTTTTTACCACTGGAACCTAAAATACATATCTATATATGTATCTCCCTCTCTCTCTCACTCTCACCCTCTCTCTCTCTCTCTCTCTCTCTCTCTCTCTCTCTATGTATATATGCACACAGACCAACAAACACATCTACAGACATATTCTTGGGGCAGTCCTGTGCAGAACGAGGAGCTGGACTTCAGTGGTCCCCATGGGTCCCTTTCAACTCAGATTGTTTTATGATTCTATGGTATATACATATGTATTTAAGCACTTGCACCTGCAGTTTCTCTAAGCCTCTCACAAAAGCCCAAGCTTGAGCTGGTAAGAGGGTACCACACCACAGGAGGCTGGAATTCTAGCTGAGGTTCTCCTCTCATGCATTTCTGTCTAGGCCATCCTTCATTTACAGGAGGATTTGAAAGCTGTAGTTTTGTTCCAGACAAACATTGTAGTAGACACCCAAACTGCATCAACTGAAGTATTTTCAGTGTATGATACAACTTGAATTCCAGAAGCGTTAGAGGGAAGCTGCAAAACTGCAGGCCAGACTGGAGAGAAGATCCAACATTCCAATTTTTGTTACTCTGCAAAAGCATTTCTATATTGGTGTCAGGTACAAGCACAAGATTAAACACTTTTTTAAAAAGGACATTCCACCTGAATATGAGCGAGAACATCTTTAGTGTGTGGGTGACCACAGATGGAACAGAGACCTGAGAGGGTGTGGAGTCTTCCTCACTGGAGATATTCCAGAACTGTCTGAACACAATCCTGTGGTGTGGGAGGAACTTTCTAGATCAGGGAGGTGGGACTAGAGACCCATGGTGGTCCCTTCCAGCCTGACCCGTTTTTAGTGTGATTCTGTGTGTTATCACTTTTAAATTGCTATTCTTTTAATTTTGATTAACGCTACTAGAGTGCTATGAAATTACATGGGTTTATAAAATATATCATCTAGATATATCTTGCAGGAAGTACTTGCAGCAGTACATTTCTAATAATACCTTTTATTATTTCCTTTCTCAGAGCGATTTTTAGGAGTGCACATCTCAAATCATACAAACAAAAAGCCATTAAAATGATCTTATAAAAGCTATTATGTTTCATGATCTGATTATACATATTCTGTTTCAGGACAAGCACACTGTTTGGAAAATTATAGTCTTAGTCCAGTCACCTTCTGGAGAAAATTCCTACTTATATTCTTGACTGACATTACCTATTTCTCCAAGTGATTTTGTCCAGTTTGCATGATACAAATCATCATCTACACAGAAGAAGACCAGGTCCAAGTTCATTCCTGATTTATCTCCACCAATGCATAAAAGGGTAAAGAAAATCCATTAGAAACAAGGTTAAAAAGAGAGGAAGAGGGGAAAAAAAAAGGAAAAAGAGAGACACAGCATGAGCTGCATGGAAGATAAATGCCAAAGACCTGATTGTCATTTACATTAAGGCAGAATAAAGAAGCTGTGAATGAGTACTGAAGACAGGCTGTGCTTCTGTTTATTTCTAGCTAAAGATATGCTGGATTTTTTTAGGGGTGTGCATTCTCATTTGTTTGTGAGAATAATTTTTTACATTAACAGGAGGGTTTTTGAGTGCTAGGTGAAAGGTTCAGCATTGAACTGAATTTACAAATCCTCCAGCTCTCCAGGATTCACTTATCTCTCTCTGAAAGTATCTGTCTATCTCTTCATCACAGGCCTTGCAATCACTGGCTATTATGCAGGGGTCATGCTCATTCTGGGGAAGGAAAATATACTGAATTAAGATGTATAAGAGATTAACCAGCTCAGGTTAATTGTGTTTTCATTTTCTCAAAGATTTATCAATGCTGTAAAATAAATCTTTTTATGTTTTTGCAGTTATTAAAAGAAAATGGGATGCTGCATAATAGTGACAGCCATTATTGTCAGATCTGAAAACAAAAAGAGAAGAGCAATCCTTTCCTGTTGGAAGTAAAACCAAGTGGTTGCATATAACACTGTTTCTATAAACTCCCTGCTATTTCTTCGTCTTCTTTTTCTGTCATCTTTCACCATGAGATATTTTCACTTTTGCTTACAACGCCCTCAGGAAGGCATCTCTGTGCCTGTTGAAACTACTGTTCCTGTCAGCTTTCCTTTCCAGGCCTTGCAACATCTTTTTGTAAATGTGGTTTCAAGACTATCTTACTTCTTTATGTGGAAGGATCTTTCTGTGTCAATAATTGAAAGCACAGAGGAAGTGAGACAGTGGCCAAATTGAGCTAAAGGAATGGGCACAGCAAAGAGGGGATGGTAACCATAAAATAATCAAATCAAATCAGATAAAATCAAGTAAAATCAATCTCCTTGGTCCCTGAAACAGAGGAGGTGCTTTGGATCATCATCTTCCTCATGGCTGAGTCTGTGTCAAACACTGGGCCTGGGGGGGGTGCTGGTGCCAGCAGCTGGACATGAGCCCAGGGGTGCCCAGGTGGGCAAGAGGCCAATGGCCCCTGGGCTGTCCCAGCCAGGGTGTGGCCACAGCCCCAGGGCAGGGCCCGTCCCCTGTGCTGGCACTGCTGAGGCACCTCCAGTGCTGGGGACAGCTCTGGGCCCCTCAGGACAAGAGAGACATTGAGGGGCTGGAGCGTGTCCAGGGAAGGGAACGGAGCTGGGAAGGGGCTGGAGCCCCAGGAGCAGCTGAGGGAGCTGGGAAAGGGGCTCAGGCTGGAGCAAAGGAGGCTCAGGGGGGACCTTGTGGCTCTGCACAAGTCCCTGACAGGAGGGGACAGCTGGGTGGGTCAGGCTCTGCTCGCAGGGAACAAGGGAGATGACAAGAGAAAATGGACTCAAGGGTCACCAGGAGACATTTAGATTGGATCTTAGGAAAAATTTCTTCACTTGGGTTATGAAGCACTGGCACAGGCTGTCCAGGGCAGTGGTGGAATCATCATCCCTGGAAATGTTCACAGCCATGTAGATGTTAACACTTTGGGACACAGTTTAGTGGTGGGCTTGCAGTGCTGGGTTAAGGGTTGGACTTGATTATCTTAGAGGTCTTTTTCAACCTTAATGATTCCATGACTCCCTGAAATACAGGCTTGAAGCAGTTGTGTTTCACAAATAATTTATTGCACACTGTCACGATCCGCTAATACAAGCGAGGGTCGTGATGGTTCGTTTATAGATCTCAGAGTGCAAAAGGACACAAGGGATTTCAGTTTTAATCGAAACAGTGCACCTTTATTAAGTACCCACAACACAATAATGTGATAGAGAAGAAAAAGAGAGAGAGAGATAAAGAAAACAAAGTAAAAGGGTAAGAGAAGAAGAAAAGGGGGGCAATAGCTACCAATGGATGAGACGAAGTCCTCGTGGCCTTCTGCCAATAGATTCGTCTTCTTTCCGTGGGGAGACCTCGTCTCAGTTATTTCAGAAAGTCCCTTTATAGTCCTTTCCAGAAGTGAGGGGCAATTGGACAAGACCATATCTATGTTTCATAATAACATTGCAAAACTAGGAGCTAGCACTGACTATCACAGGTACATACTAAGCATGCCTTTCATAGGCAGTACTGCCTGCCATGGTTTGTGGCCTAGCAGTGTTAGCTGACATGAGTTTAGCAGTGCTCTCGCTTCTGCTTTCTAGCTGTATCCCCACATCTCCCCCTTTTCCCCAAGAGGTGGGGCAAATCTACAGCCGTTGTTACAAGGCCTGTTGCTTTGGGAACAGGTACAGGACAGACGTACAGGACAGGTCATTCTTTTCCACTTCAGCGCAGTCCTTCCTGCCTGGGCAGCAAGAACGGCGCAGTCCATTGTGACCTGCACTAATTTTCCTCAGGAATGTGTACCAGTTCCCAGTGGGCACACCCGCAGGCAACACTTGGCAGACAATCCCACCTCAGCCAGGCCAGGACTCCTATGTTCAGTCTCTGTCCTCGGTGATGATCGTGAGGCAGATGAGGGCTCTTCAGACTGTCTCTTACACACACCAGGGATAATCCAACAGCAGACACAGGACTTCCCCTCAGGTTGTACCTTATCAGTAAGGGATGGTGCATACAGACACGCTGAAATGGCCGTGTTCTGCCTTGCTGCAGATCTGGGGACACATGCCTTTTGTGCCTGCCTGTGATTTCATTTTTTTTTCCACCTGAGCTGCAACCCAGAGCACTAAGTGGATCTCAGCCAAAAAATAACCCGGTACCAGGTCCCAAGGTACTCAGCCAAGGTCACTGGGGGCACCTGATGTCACTTCATAAGATGAAGCACCACTTTCTCCCTTGCATTACACTAACTACCATAAAATACATATTCAGTGCTATTTAAACTCGTGTAGGAAGTGCTGGGGAGGAGGCTGTACATCCCTCATTATGGTGATGGAGTGTTTACAACAGCAATCCTTTTAGCAATAATGAATTTCCTCATTCTTAGGAGGGCTCCCTAGGGTAAAGGGAGCATCCAGCAATCAAGAGCCTTGAATTTCCTTTGTGCTCATTAAAATGAAACAAACAAACAAAAAATCCTGAATAGGAGAATAAAAACCCAAAACCAAACAAGGTGTCAATCTGAACACCACAAACCAGCCTGTAAGCAGGAAAAGCTGTGCAAGCACTCTGTGCTTGCCACTTTGTCGAAGATAAAACTGGAACCAATTTAGAATCAATATTAGCTCGATCATGATTGATCTTCCTTAACTTTAATCTTGCTGCTTTAATAGTCCAAAGGACTTTTTACAGTTGATACAAGAGCGGAATGGTTCCAGCTCTTAAAACACGTGAATCATATTCAGACCAAGTCCAGTGATCCTCATATATTGGCAAAGGAGTCTAGAGTGAGCAGTTTTGTCATTAACTTGGCTCTGTGATGTGACTGACAACATTAGAAAGCCAAAGCACCCTAACTCAGATGTTTTCTTACCCATAAGTGATCCTCTGTGAAAACATATGTTGTTTCTCTTGGCCTGAAGTGAATGGAAAAATACATTGGAATGAGAAACCGAAGTATTTATACACATTCCTAACTGAAGATGATTTCCCATAAATCTAGAAAAATAGGTGTAGTAGTTGAGCCCCATCCAGCCCCCAAGCTCTCACAGCCTCTCGCTCACTCCCCCGCCAGTGGGATCAGGGAGAGAATCGGAAGGGTAAAAGCTGGAGATCTTGTGGGCTGAGATGAAGACAGTGTAATAAGGAAAGAAAAAGCTGTGCACACAAGCAAGGCAAAACAAGGAATGAATTCACTGCCTGCCATGTGCAGGTGTTCAGCCATCTCCAGGGGAGCAGGGCCCCATCAAGTGCAGTGGTTACTTGGGAAGACAAACACCATCACTCCAAATATTCCCCCCTTACGGACAGCAACCCTAACATTTTCAAGGATTTTTAATTAAAGAGGTATGTGCAAGGTTTGTTAATATGAATAAGTGTTCATTTCAATCCTAGAAAAACACTGTAGGATTTCTGTTGTCTTACCCTCTAATACCACAATTGCCTATATTTTAAAATACAAAATTATATCATAGTCTAAATTAGTATTTAAAATATTTTTTGTTGAATAGTTCATGTGCTTTTTAGCAAGAATTTCAAAGGTAGAAACAAAACCCACCTAAATAGAAAAGATTTTTTTCCTGCAAAGTGGGTTTATGTCTTTCAATACAGCAACTCTTTTCTTCTAATTTTTTTCATTGAAGAGGCACCTTCTTGGAAAGCAACTTTTATTTGGCTAAAAATCTAAAATGTACAAATTACACCTGACCTTCGGCTTTGGTGATAGCAAAGGGGTTGGATTCTATTCCCACCCTTCCTTCCCACCCAAGGAAAAAGAAAAATCCCTGAAGTATTACTCATTTTTTATAGCCAGAAAGAGCATTTCTTATAACTAGGCTAAATCTACTCAGTTGTGAAAAATGACGCTGAGCATGACTGAAAGATGAATTCTCCTGGGAATAGGAAAAAGAAAAAGACAAAGAAAGAAGATTAAAAAAAAAAAAAAAAAAGTGTATAGGAACTTTCCCAGTCATGTATTTCTATTCTTTCATGGCCTGAAGCTACAAAGCAATGCTTGCATTTCAGCAGAGAGCAGGGGACAGGCTACTTAAGCTAAATATCACTTTTAACTTCCTTTAGGGGCCATCAGTTACAGTTGCCCATAAATGTTTTGTAATAGGCAGGCTCATAAATCCAGGTGACAACCTCCCACTTTCAGCAGCTCTAGGAACAGGACACACTTGGAGTGGGTTTTAAAGCACGTTGCCCAAGTAATTGCAACAGGGTGATTTGGACTGTTATTTCTTTTCCTCTATTTCAACACTGGTCAAAGAAAATGCATTCTTAATGGAAACACTTTGTTTCTTCTAAGTGTTTTACAGCCAGAGACAACAAAGCACTTTTGACAGCTTTGTATATAATCGTCCCCTAAAGCTCTTTATGCCCAGCGTGACAAACCTCAGTCCTCCAACTCACACATCTAAACCTCATTATAATTATAATTATTATTATTATTATTATTATTATTATTATTTGCAAATCAACCTGGTTTTCAGAAGCACTTCCAAGGCATTGTCAGGGGAACATCTTCAAAGATGTCTCCAAGACAAACGTGTCCAAGACTCTTTGTGACTCCCAAGTGCTGCCTGGTGCACATCCAGCTCCTCAATCCCTGAAGTGCCTATAAGTCTCTTTACCTCAGCAGCATTATTTTCAATAATTATAGGTTCCCAACTCAGTCCTCTCAGCCTTTTCCTCAATTAAGAGTCCATTTCTGACCATAATAAATCCCAGCCATTTCAACAGAAAGAAGAGAAAGAAGAATGGAAGGAAATTATAGTTTAGGCATGGGACTCAACAAGAAAGCCACAATACAGAAATATTTCCTTTTTATCTTTTTTTGTGTTGCTGTTTTCTGGGTTCCTCTCACATTTTTTAGCCTTCCCCACCTCTTTCAGACAAATTTCACTTCCAAATTAGGGTAAATATTAGGCTAGTCTTCACCTGCGTGGCTACTCCTCCCCTTCTCTTGCCTCCCCTCCCTCCTGTCTTGCAGTGGGGAGAGGCTGAGTTTAATGAAATTCAGTTGAAATTGAATACCCTCATTAGCCTCTGCTATCAGGTTGCCACATTTTTGTCACAGTGACTGAGTGCCTTGTTCTCTATTACTGGGTCGATTATTGATTTAAACATCCAGGTGCACAAAGGCAAGAAGAGAAAAGACTCCAGAAAATTTTTACCAAAGACCTCTGGAAAAAAAAAAAAAAAAATCTTTCTGATGATGAATTAAATTGGCATCTCAGTGGTGCCATGCTTAAGTGTTACAACACTATCAGGGATCTCGTAGAAGGGGGGGTCATTGCACACTGCTAATGATCTTCACCAGTTAAGGGTGGCCTTGGGGTGTAATTGGTGGTTGACCTACCCAGGGTGTATATATGGAAATTGTAGTAGCTCTTTCTTACTATCATTGTGTCTGCTGGCTGAAGCAATGCTCAAAAATATTCATGCTGGACCTTGTCTCTTATTCTTTACCTTTTTTTTCCCCGCCCCCCCCCCCCCCCCCAATTCATGTGCTCTTTCTCCTTGTCTTATGTGGTCCTTTTCTATAAGCCCCCTTCATTGCTGAGTTCTTTCTCTATGTTTGTTTTCTCTGCTTCCTAGAGTGTATACATACTTTGCCAACAATTAATCTTTTATTTTTTCCTGAAAGGTGCTGTGTAGCTCATAATGTCTTGTGTGACACATTTTAATACTAAATTCAGTGATTGAAGAAACTAAAATTTAATTCTTTCAGTCATCAGCTAAATAGTCATATGGGAGCCCTACAGTTACCACAAGGGAAGACTCTTCAATAACTCTTACAACCACTTTAGAAGTGACACTGATAGCTCTAAATGATTTGGGGATGCTGATCTTTCAACATTATATTTTGGCTGAAGAGAGAGCAAGTTATTTATTTTAAAATTACAGATCACAGTGAAGAAGTTGGCTGAAAAGTAGGGGTAAATGGAAGAAAAAATACAGAAAACAGTGCAAACTTGGTTGCCTGAAATATTGGATGCAAAAAAATTATTACATATTTTAAAATATTTTAAAATATTTTTTTAAAAATTATTGCATTATTCCTATAATTTGTCTAAGCCATGCCAATCACATAGAAACATTTTCAATAATCTGGAGACAAAAAATTAACTATCAACACATAAATATCTAAAATATACATGATAGATAAATATGGTGAGGTGAAGGCTGAGAAGTTTTTCTTCTTCATTAAATCAACATCCATCATTCAAGACACCCCCTAAACTTCTCGTTACTGGTCCTGAGTGTAATCATTATATAATAAACCATCATCAAGTGGTCACTAATTGACATTATGTGACTTTTCTCAGCAGAAGATGAGCAGCCATCCCTCTGTCACTCTGCTGCCAGGATGTTCACCTTCAAAGGCTGTTTCCTTGCTCTACAGAGCCACACACCCCAAGCCACACACCCTGAGCTGACCCTATGCCCTCTGTCCTCCTCCTCATGGTTTGTGTCAGCAGCACTGGGGATACCTCCTGGCTGAAACATCTCCAAACTGCTTTTTCTTTCTCCTTTTGTCATTTCCCCCAACACTCCCTTCACTTCTCTTATCTTGTCTTCTTGGTGACAACTTTGCCTCCAACAAAGCCCTGTCCCCAGGTCCTGACCAGGGTCCCCTGAAGGGCTCCCAAGCATGTCATGAAAACATTTATAACTTTTGACTGTGAGCTATAATGTCCAGCAAAGATCATAAGCATTCAGGACAGCAAGCTCTGACGCCTGCATTTAAGTCTGATTTTCATCTGTCCATAAAAATCTGAACGTGCACTTATTCTGGAGATGTGAAATTTTTCCCTTTTCCTCTTCAACCTTCTTTTGGTTCTTAAACTGACCAATTTTTTGTGCCTTTAACTTCAGTGGTTCAGTCAAAATTTAGTCCTCACTAAGAACAGTAACAGACATCTCTCTTTGTTCTCCACAACCACTTCTGTTCATGACTTGTGTGGAGAAAGTGCCTTCCTGCCATGCAGAGCAGAAATGCAAATTTCCCAAACCTTAATTATAATTTGGTTTGCATTCAGATATGATCCATACAAGCTTATTAATTTACAAAACTTGATTTCAACCCTAATAATAAATGGTGATGGTAAAATAATAATGTTAACAATTGCCAAATGTTGTCAAGGTTTTATATTAATGAAATAGGAAAAAACCCTGCGATTCCACACAGGAATTAATTGTTAAAAAAAAAAAAAAAAGACAAAGAAGAGAAAATGCTTTTCTGCTTAGAAAAAATAGTGTGAGAAAGAAATATTGTTTAATTTATCATCATGGTCTTTTATGTCTTTCAGCATTCAGCATACTTTATTTTCCAGAAACGGACTACAGATGAAGAGACTGGAATATGACTCTGTGATAAACAAAAGCATCAAACAGTAAATAGGAAAATGAGAGATAGAATTACAGGTGCAAAGCAATTATTACGGTGCCACAGCGTTTCAGGTACTAACCATTTTATTCCTGCATATTCTATCAAAGGGATCAGCACTTGGCTTGCAGAGCCACTGATGTTTTCAAGGTCTTTGCATTCATTAGAATTTAATATTGTGAGATTTTACTTTGCTTTGGTTTTTAACCTCTTTTATTCCATTCGACATATTGTAGAAGAAAATTCTGTATTGAAACACTGCCTAGGAAAGAAAAATACACAGGGATATGATACATTTTATTGACCAGCTGTATTTTTTATTTTAAAATTATTTCTTTTCAGTCTCTAGAATGTCTCAGTTTTTTATATGTGAAGTTTGTGTGGAAATACCAAATTCTGAAAGGTTTAAAATACTTTTTTTTTTTATAAGTAAGCCTTAGAAAATACAATTTGAGATAAGAATAGTGACCATTTCTCTGGCTCAGACTCAAACTAAAGTTAAAACTACAGGAATTTTCCGTCAAGGGAGACTACAAGGATCCACTGTGAATAAAGCATAGAACTGTACTCACACCATGGTCACATGGTCTCAGGTCATGCCTGAGACTTATTAGGTACCTTGGTATGAGGATTAGTTGTAGCACAATAGAGCATAAACTTGATCTTTAACATCTCAGAGGGGGCTTTATATAAAGGCTGATTCACACCACTAGGAGATAGACATCTCCAGAGACTCATCCCTCTGTCCTATTTCTCTCCACTGACAAAAAAATAAGAGGCTAGGGTGACCAGCTCAGATTTAGATCTCTAACCTTCAGATATCTCAAATGAGATAAGACAAATCCTACCCTTGGATTCCTATGCTGTGAACAGTGATGGATCAGTCACCCTAAAGGGAGCAACCCAGAAAAGGGATGTGCTAGGCAGAGTTGGTAGGGAAGGTGGGTGGACAGCAGGGTGGACAGCTCTGACCATTTGCCTGGCTCCTTGTCTGGGGTCCCCAGCATGAAGATGTGGACAAAGTGCCTCTGTCCTTACAGGACTAGAGCTTCCTTGGGTTTGGTTTGCTCAGAGCTACCAATGGCCCAATTCATCAATAATTATGTAGGTCAAAATCAATGCATTTAGAAGAATCTATTGTATGCTCTATAGCAATGAGGTTCTGCAGCATAAAAGGCAATCTCTAACCTACAATTTTGTTTTATTATCACTCTGCTGTACATCCAACCAGGGAGTAAAAGAAAAAAAAAAAAAGATAAGAATTAACAACATTTTTGAAGAAACATAAATTTTGGAGATCTGCATGAGGTAACACAGCATTAGACTCAACTGACTATTCCTGTTCTGTGTTTGGTGGATTTAATTAAGTAAGAGGATTTCACCAAGTGCTCGCCCTAAGGAAAGCTGCAGCAGCCCTCTGATTCCCTCCTCTACGTGGCAGTTATCCCACGGAAAATCATTTTAAGTACATTCATTAGAATTGGGAATTTTGGGAGAGCAAATCTGGCAACTGAGACCTGCAAACCTGTCAGATGGTACCATAGGTTAAAATTTAAACACTCTTGACTACATTTCAAAAAATATGGTGAATGCCAGTGTCAATTTTTTATGGCGAGAGTTGTGCCAGCTGTCTGTGATCATCTTTGTGTGTGTGAGCATCAGAACAGGACATGGGTGGAGGAGGGGATGGCACTGATGGGTCTCTGTTCTGTTGCTGAGGGGGTTTTTTGGTCACTTTGTGGCTGTTTTTCCCCAAAGCTTTTTGCTGCTTTTGATGGCATTTGTAGTCTTTGTTCTATGCAGGCTGCAAGTGTCACACTGAAAGATTGATCAGTGTATTGTGACAGATATGTAACCTAATGAGCAAGAGTTTTGCTTTCATGATGAGAATGTGATGCTCCTTATGTCCACAGGGAGCACACATGTCACTGGTGTCCTCAGCTTCATGGAGCTGTGGAGGAGAAACTGCAGCCAGGAGAAACACTGATGATTGATAGTTTTACTTTTCTAATGGGTCAGTGTCGTGGTTTGAAGCTGGCTAAGCGCCAGGCACCCACGAAAAAACTATCTACTTATTTTCCTCTGCTATGGTTGAGCAGAGGAGGGGGAATTGAAAACTTCATTTTCATGAATTGAGATAAAGGTTATTAAAAAAAAAACACTTTAGGGCAAAAACAGGTTTAAAACTTAAACAGTATAAAGAAGATTTATTATTAACAGAATTAAAAGTAAAAAGGGTAATGAAAAAAAGCAAACCTTCAGGACACCTTTTTTCCCAGTCCCTCCCTCTTTACACGTACCACTCAAGGAAACAAAACATGGGGTTTTGGTCAGTATTTCACTTCTTAAAAATGTTCCTTCAGTATGCTTAAGGAAAAGAGTTTCTTCTGCTGTGCCATGGGATACTTCCCACGGGATATAGTTCTCTGTGGACTTTTCTATCATGGTTTTAACTTCCACAAGCAGCAGTCCCGCCCGAACCTGCTGCAGTGTGAGTCCCTCCCACGGGCCAAGCAGTCTTCCCACTACTGCCTAGCATGGGTCATTTTAGTGCATGACGTTTAGTCCTTTAAGGATGAGCTGTCCTAGTTTGGAAGCGAAGGCTCTCTTCTTCTATCTCTAAAAGCAAAGGTCATCTCTCTCTGAGTTCCCCACTAGATTACAGCTTTTCAGCACCCATGTGCTCCAGTGTGAGTGCTCTTCACGGGCTGTGCGTGGATCTCTACGCCCTCCCATGGACCTCATGAATTATAGTGAAACAGTTTGTTGTATTATAGTCCTCACCACGGCTTGCAGGAGAATCTCAGCTCCAGATCTTGGAGCACCTCCTCCCTCTCTTTCGTTTCACTGACCTCAGTGCCACCATGTTGGTTCTCCTCACATGTCCTCGCTTTTCCTCTGACTTGGAAGAAAGTTGGTGTCTGCAAGCTGCAGTTGAGAGGTTGGTCTTGTCCGAGCTCCTCATCAGGGAATCGTTCACCATGTTGCATTGCTGGCCACATGGTCCCTGCTGGCACCGCACTGCCAGCCCCAGCCATGTGGTCCTCACCAGCACCGTACAGGCATCTCTAGCCTCAGGAGGGCCCTGGCTGCATGGTCCTGGCCTCAGGAAGACCCCAGCCGTGTGGCCCCTGGCAGCCCCAGCCAGGATGGGTCCTGGCAGCCACCTCACCACTCTCACCAGAGAGAGGGCTTCCCACGGTTTTTCCTTTCTTAAATATGTCATCACAGAGGCATTGCCAACTTCTCTACTTGGGCTAGCAACCTGCCCATTGGAAGAACCTTCAGCGATTGGCTCTGTGCCAGACATAGACATTTCGAGCAGCTTTTCTCCTTCCCCCACTGAAAATCAGGCTGTGTTAAACCAACACAGTCAGCTGGTTTTTTAACTTTTATTGTTGGGGCCCTCCCCTCTGCCGTGGGATCCTGGGAGAGGGGCCCCGGGGGGGAGACACAGGGTTTCCCTAGCCCCTGGTCAGCCTCATTCCCCATTGGTTGTTTTGTGTTCCCCTGCACGGGCAAGGACCCTCGGGTCCCATGATTGAGCAGTTCCTCGGCAGAGCTCCAGCCATGTGGCTGGAGAAATAAACATCTCTGAAACATCTATCAAGAATCGGTCCGTATCTATCTCTTTTCTACGGGCCTCATTTGATACGCATGTTACAGTATCTGCACTGAAACATTTTATAACTTCTCTTGTGAATACATAAAGGTGTCTGGAAGCATAAAGTATCATGTGTCTTCAAGAGAATTCAGTCCTGTGTGTAATCTGGAGTTTGGACTTTTAGGTGGTGTTGTAGTTGCTAGAAAATGGCAATATTAACTAAAGCACAGGAATGGTATTTATGCCAATAAAACCTAGGCTTCTGTTTTCCCTGACTCTGGCTAATAAGAGGAAGTGGCCTCAAGGTGTGTCAGGGGAGGTTTAATTTGGATATTAGGGAAAAATAGAATATTCATGGACAAGATTGTAAAGTATTGGAACAGGCTTCCCAGGGTAGTGGTGGAGTCACCATCCCAGGAGGTATTTAAGGACGTGGATGTGGCACCTAGGGATGTAGTTTAGTGGTGAACACAGTGCTGATGAGTTAGTGGCTTGTCTTGATGATCCTAGAAGACTTTTCCAACCTAAATGATCCTATGACCTCTCTGCACCTTCATCTTCCCTTGTCCTTCCCAAATGGCTTGTTTTGTCCCCTGTTCCAAAAAAAAAGGAGTGTGGAGTTGCCATCATGCAGGTTTCAGGAAAGTCTTTGTCAGAGTCCCATTTAGGATACCAGTTATCCTCTATGCAGAGAATTTTCTCTGCTAAACTCTCCAGGAGCCCAAACTTCCTGTTACTTAAGTTCATGCCTGTTGCAGTGGGGATCCTGCAACATACATATACCAAACCAGGAGTCTCGTGGAAAGGAAATATATATGGACAGACAAATTCTTGATAGCTGTTTCAGAGATGTTTATTTCTCCAGCCGCATGGCCGGGGCTCTGCCGAGGAACTGTTCCAGTCACGGGACCAAGAGTCCTTTGCCTGCGCAGGGGAACACAAACCAACCAATGGGGAATGAAGCTGAGCAGGGGCAGGGAAACCCCGTGTCTGTACCCCAGGGCCCCTCTCCCAGAGCTACACAGCAGGGGAGGGACCCCAACACCTCACCCGTTTTATTTTAATAAAAGGAGAATGAAAACAACTGGATAAACATAACAAGAACAGTTTCAAAACAAAACAAGCCACCCTCCTGAGTCTTTAAATGTCCAAACAGATTCTGTGGAACATCTTAGGGCTGACAGAAGGGAGACAGAAATCTCTGAGCATGCTTTGTGGGGAAACTGAGGCAGGAGAGGGTTTAACGTCTTCCCTCCCCCTTTTCATCCCCCACTCGGCATTGGAAAGAGATTTTGGGGGAACAATTGGCAAAAGCATGGTTTTGTGAGGGAAACCATGGGTGAAAAAACGGATTGGGAATACACTGGGGGTAATAGGACATAGGGTAAAAGGGAAAGGTGGGATTAGGAAAGGGAGACTGCAGGGGGGACTTACAATGGAGATATTGTCTAACATGACTACGAATTTTTGCATATATACTGCCTTTTACAGGAACACCATCAGGCCCAGTGACCTGCGATGCTTGTAACGCTTTTCTACCTTGTATAATTTTGAATTCCACCACCTCTCCATCTCCCAAGCTTGGGATGCATTTTTCAGGGTTATTCTTTTTAATAGCAGTTCTATGCACGAATATGTCTTGCTGGTTGTCACACCTTGTTATAAAATCATAATTTTGCTTAACATTATACCATTTTACTATCCCCAAGATCTTAGTTACTATGATCTTTTCGTTTTTCCGAGTGGCTGCTGTTTTCTGTCTCGCTGCGTCTTTGCTCTCTCTTTTGGTCGCTCCCGTGTTGGAATTGTCAGGGCTGCTGGTGCCTGCGTGCTCTTCCCGGGGTCACGTTCGGGGCTGCGCGGGCCGGGCCGGGCCGCGCCGCTCGGTTCTCCATGCGTCGCCTCCTCTGGTCGCAGCTTCGCTGCCCCTTCCAGGCGCTGTACCCACGTCTCGGCCGGGCCCCCGCGCGACAACCCCCCCGTGCCCTGCTCCAGCGCGCGTTTCGGCTGGGCGCGAATCCGTTCTACTGCCGCCAGCTGCTGCCCGCGCGCCGCCCCTCTCGGTTGGGCATTCACAGGGCTCGCTCCACCACGTGCTGCGCGCGGCCGTGCAGGCACCGCCGGGTCCCGCCGCGCCTCGCTCTGCTGCCGACACTGCGGCTCGCTTGGCCCTGCCCGCACGCGGGAACTGCCTCGCTGCTGCTTGCAGAGCGCTCGGTGCACGTGGCCTAGGCTGCACGGTCCCTGCGCCAGGCTTCCCTTCGCCAGGACACAGCTGACATTGCTCAACAGTCTCGGTAATTAAATAATATTCACGAAAATATTCTTCCATCGGCATATATTTTGACTCCAGTATTAACTGTGTCCAAACGGTTTTCCAAAAGCCCTTGGTAAGAATTAAATCCCAAGAAACATAGAAAAAGTTCTTAAACAACCATGCCAGGAAGTGTTTCAGTTCTTTTTGAGCTTGAATCAAGCTAAAATTTACAAATCGTTGTTCAAGAATCATTTTAAGTTTAAGATAAATGTCCATATGCGGCTCTGAGAGCCAAGAGTCTTCCCACGGTTCCTCCGTAGTTTAGATATGGAATAGCAAAACAAAACCAAGAAGAGGAATCCAAAGTTTCCTCCAGGGTTTACTCACACAAATCAGTCGCTTAGGGATCGGGGATCGTTCTGCTCACGAATCTCCACCATTATGTTGCAGTGGGGATCCTGCAACATACATATACCAAACCAGGAGTCCCGTGGAAAGGAAATATATATGGACAGACAAATTCTTGATAGCTGTTTCAGAGATGTTTATTTCTCCAGCCGCATGGCTGGGGCTCTGCCCAGGAACTGTTACAGTCACGGGACCAAGGGTCCTTTGCCCACGCAGGGGAACACAAACCAACCAATGGGAACGAGGCTGAGCAGGAGCAGGGAAACCCCGTGTCTGTACCCCAGGGTCCCTCTCCCAGGGCTACATGGCAGGGGAGGGACCCCAACACATGCCCTTATCTTTGTAAGCACTTTGCTGTTTTAACTGTTTTTCAGATTTGCATACACTAACACTTGCCTCCTCAGCTCTCCTTTTAAATGGGCCAAGGCCCAATGAGAATTAAATCTGACCAAGGATGTCAAGGATAACTCAAAAGGACTTTCCAAATACATTAATCACAAATGGAAAACAAAGCATAATGTGGGCCCAATAGTAAATGGAGAGGGGATCCTGGTAACAGAGGAGGAGGAGAGTTGGAGTTACTGAATGCCTTCTTTGGATCAGTCTTCACTGATAAAAACAGCCCTCAGGGATCTCTGGCCCAGGAGACCAGGGTAAGGGAATCTTGGAAGGAAGATCTTCTCTTTGTCAAGAAGGATTGGATCAGAGAACACCCAGGCAAACACGACATCCACAAGTCCATTGACCCTCTAAGACGCATCCATGAATGCTGAGGGAGCTGGGACTGCTCAGCCTTGAGAGGAGACACAGCTGAGAGGGGACCCCATCCCTGTGTGTCCCTGTCTGCAGGGAGGGCTCAGAGCAGGGCCCAGGCTCTGCTCCAGGGGCCCAGCAGTGGCACCAGAGGAATGGGCAGGGACTGATCCCAGGAAGTTCCACCTGGACATGAGGCAGAACTTCTGTCCTGGGCAGTGACTGAGCCCTGAACAGATTGTCCAGAGAGGGTGTGGAGTCTCCCTCACTGGGGATATTCCAGAGCCCTCTGGACACAATCCTGTGCCACGTGCCCTGGGATGGCCCTGCTGGAACAGGGAGGTGGGATCAGATGACCCCGCTGTGGTCCCTTCCATAAAAACTGTGATTCTGTAATTCTTAAATTTCTTTCTTAAAAAAACTCAAGCAAGCACATGGAGTGAGATTATCTGGTAAACTGATACAATGTCTTTATGAAAACTAATAATTGCTTCCCATATGGACCATAATTCTTCCTGGATTATTAATGGAAACGTGTTACTTTTGATTTGCTTAAGTAAGATTTAACACTTTGTTTTCATGTACTGGAGTTCTGGGCTGCAATGTAAATCACACATGGGAGTACTGAAATGAGTTTTAAACCTTTTGTTCTGTCTTTACAGAATGTTGGAAGTACAAGATATCTCCAAAGGAACTAAATTTTTAGATCTCTCTAAACAGATTGCTGTTAATTGTCACTCTTTGAAAAGCTATTTGATTTGTTCAAGACAGCCCTGAGCTGATCATTGCTGGTGATTGAGATGCTAACAGATGGGATCAATTATTCCAGTTCCCCTTGAGTTCTAATGCTGTCCCTGCTGGAACTGTTTGTGGTGTCTGCTGACAAGATAATACTGTAAGATATGAGTTTGGATACTATAAATCAATTCTTACACAGTTAATTCCTTTTTTTCAAGTCTGGTCCCTGTATATTTTAGATATCTCTCTCTCTTTACTCTGTTTCAAAGGTAATTTTGCCCTCATAAGACTGCTAAAACAAGGCCCTAATTTTGTGCATTCCCAAGATATATATACTCTAGTCAGTCTGAAATAAGGTATAAAAATGGTATGTATTAACTCAGACTTTCAAATTTGACTCAGTGGCTCTCATTTTGCTTTCAGGCTGATACCGCTGGATATTCATTCCTCTATATTTCTTATTTTTTTAATGAGGGACTTTTTTTACTGACTAATCACACTCTAAAAGGAATTCCTCTTCTGCAACGGCAGCGTGAAAAACAGGAGGGGAATATTGTTTTCATAGTTCCATGTGAATTAACATCAAATACATTATATATTTTGTATGTTCAATGGCACGTGAACATTTGCTTTGAGCCAATTTGTCCTTTTCCCAGCACTCAAAATAGCAGTGAAAAAATCTTGAACACTGAAATTGTAATTGTGATGAAAATTAATTTCATCTCCTATTTGTGTTTTGTTCCCATTCAAAACCATAATTCCAAGAGAAAAATGTTTACGTGTCTGTGAATCAAACCTGAAGAAAAGGTTTGGCTAAAGCTTTGTTATTTTGAAGCCAGGGCAGCAACTGATAGAGCATTAAGCAGTTTAATAAGAAGAAAAACAAAGCAGAAATTATTGAGACATTACACGGTAAAGAATGGAGTTCTCCTATCACATGTTGTAGAACCTCTAAAATCAGACAGAAATCATGGACTGTTTGCTTTACATCTGTCTTTCTGCCAGCAAATGTTTGCATTTTCAAGACTGTTTCAATCTTATCATTTAAACTATAGCTCTTAATCCTTTTTTTCCCAGCATACTTGACAGGAAGACAATGATTTGTCTTTGCTACCTGACTATAAGATGAAGTGCCAGTGCTTAATATAAAAACATTCAGTGCTTAGGCCAAATTACTGGTACCTCAGTGAGAACAAGATCTAACTGTGAGAAGAGGATTTGACTGCTCTGCACCTATTTCAGAATATTGCAATTAATCCTGCTTTTTATTTTTTCCCTCACACTTTTCAAGCTGTTATCTTACTTTTCTTGCTTATCAGCATCTAAGGCCTTTATATTCTGTAAGTTTTGCATTCTCTCTGTTGTGAATGAAACAAAAGTGGCTTCTTTGTCCTACCCTTAAAGTAGATTTCCTCAAAACTGTGATAATAAACTCAGTTTATTGTCCTGAAATTGTCACATCATCACTTATGTATTTACCTTCTTCTAACTGACAATGAAGCGCATCAGAAACTAACAGGAAAAAGATAAAGAGGCTTTAGTTTACAAAAAAAATCCATTAAATCTGGTATCTAAACCAAGACATTTTAATGAATGGACTTCTGCAACAAAATGTGACGTTTAATGAGTTTCATTGTGTATGTAGTGTATGACGTCCTGTAGTATCTTGGGAAAAATTCTTTTGGTAGAATAAAGCATTTCCAACATATCTGACAATATTAATGCGGCAAATTTTAGAACTTTATAATTATTCATGAAAAGAATTAATTACCCTTTCCTTTTTCCTGGAGGAGACGTGAAGACTAGAAAAGTGAAAACTGGAAAAATATTATTTATATTTCATATAAATAATATTGGCAATGAAAATGTTGGCTATAAGGAAGTGTGAACATTTTGCCAGCACAACTGTCTTGAAATAGTCAATACCCAGTCAGAGTTTCATGGTTCTTGTGAATCAAATGCAAAGTCATTTTGACTATAATTCTTATTGTGAGAAAGAACAAAAAACATGAGTCTACCACAGTGCACCTTGATGAACTGCAAAGGTGAAAGTCTTATACTAATTAAAAAAAGGAAAGGTACTCTTATAACCAAGGCAGATAAATGTGTTTGTTTGTCAGAAGCATCTCCTCCACTCCTTGTGTGAACTAATGATGCTGTCTGGAAGCAGCATTCATTGTATGCAGTAGTAATTTGAGACTAATCCTTATTTTGCTCAGGCATATTCATCATTTTCTCTTGAGCTGGAGCCAAGCAAACTTCATTCTCTGACCTTGATACAACAGGCCATAGTTGTAATCAGATCCAAAGATGACTGAAAACTTTGGGTTTTTTGGGTAAGCTTTGGGGGAGAGTTCTCTCTTAAGGAATCCAACGGTATTCCAGCTAGTCAGTGAGAAATATCATCTCTGGAGAAGAACAAAGTTAAGGAAATGGAACAAACTGAATCAGGATGCAAATGGGATTCGAAAATTACTTAAACACACAATAGTAATCTCAGTTACATTGTAACTGAAATAGATAATCAGAGCGAAATCATATGAATAACTAATTACCTTAAGTTCAGAACCTGAGCTTTGAACTGAAGCAGACATATATAACCATCTATGTTGTAACTAAACACACATATATGTACATATATATAAGGATTTTAACCTGAAATAAGGTATTTCATTAGCATTGCTGTTTGATTCTATTTTGTTCCATGTCTCTGCCAACATCTATGGCTAATTTCTCCCAGGAAATTAGTGAGAATGATAGAAAAAAAGTCTATCAAAATTTAAAAGGAGTCACCTACTCCATCTCTTTGCAGCCAGGCTAGTTTCATATATTATAAAAATACATTTTACGTGCCTAGTTGCTTAAACCAAAGCTCATGTAAGAATTTTCCTAAACAATAAACAAAAAATACATTCTATGTCTCTGTATCATTGATCTACCACTTGAACAGATGAGGCTGCGAAACTTCTTTCATTTCTTACCACCAGAATTTTTATCACTAGAAATGTCCAGTTCCACTTTTGACATAGCATGATCAAACTTTTAATCTAATCTGGCAGCTCCCACTTCAGTTGACTTTTTCATCTACCTTTGGGTTTGTTTTAAGTTGTATTCATAGTGTTTCGTTCCTTTTACCAGAGGAATTAGGAAAGAGAAAACATTCCCTGGAGATGTCAGTTTTGCTCTGCTGTAGAAAGCAATGTAAGGAGTTGAGGCTGCCTGAGTTAGACATGTCACTTTGAACATGGGTGCCAGGACCACCAAATCACAGCTCGTTGCTTCCGGTGTTGGCCTTAGTCAGTTTAGTGAAGTGCCTTTTGGCAATGTCAATTGTTATTTGGGTAGTGGGCAAAAAAAGTCACTGATCTGAAACAAGGAATTACACAAGAAGATGCAAAAACCCCCAAAGTCTGGCAAAAGGCCTGGAATCAGAAGCCAAATAGACAGAAAAGGATGAGGTAACCAAGGACTAAGAGACAGCTGGTTTAGAGACAACAGGTATGAAAGCCAGAGAGAAAAATGTATTAATTGCATTGGAATACAGGTAAGAGTTGAACACAAAATTTTAACTTGATTTAAATGGGAGAGTGTACAACAATAAATACTATTCCACTTTATTTTAAAAATTTCCCATTTCATTTTAGAGGGATGAATAAATAATATAGATCAAACAGCTCCGTCTGTTGTCTGAAGAAATGACAAAACCAAAAAATAAAGCAAAAGAAATTGAGTTGTTTAACATGTAAACTTAATTCCTTTCTTAGCCTGTACTGGATAGTTTTTCAGCATTAAGTCTGGGGTCTGGGGTGAAGAGAAATGCCAGGGAGGTGGGGGATAAGATTTTTTTTTTTAATGCTTACTGTAGAGTAGGTAGTTTTGGAAATTTTTAACAAGATTTAAAATGGAAGACTCCATGCCTGAAAGCAGTCACAGGAAAGGAAATGCTGCCTACTTTTGGTCCCATGTATGTGGATTGACATCCAAATACTCTATGAGTAAAACTAGGGAAAGGCAAAGGTTAGAATTTACTTAGTAATGGTAATGTCAGGTATTTTACCACAAGGCATTTCATAGAGCATTCAATTATTTTTTTTTCTTTTGCGTGGAAGAGAATCCATTGCTATCTTTGTTAGAGTCCATCCTGTTTTTTCATTTGAAATGTCCTTTCTTTTTTTTTTTTTTTTTTCATTATCTACAATGAATTGTAGGGATATTGAAAGCATATTTTTCAAAAGCTCCTGATGCAGCAGTAAAATTAAACCCACAGATAATACCTTCCACTGGATCCCACCTAAGCTATTCTAAAAGGTGGGATGCCAGTGACTGGGGATTTACTCTAAATACCCATTGCCAGTTACACAACTTGTTTGATCAATAGTGTTACATTTTCTCTGTCCACATCCTGGAGATTCAGGCTGTGTCTTTGTTCCTTAATCCTAAATGAGAGTTTGATTCTCCTGTCTTTCCTTCTATAAGTTCATTATGTGTTAAGTTAAATCTGGCCATGTTGCTCTCTTTCTTTTCTCGTAATCTGTGAGCAACAATATCTGGTTTTCCAATGTATCTTTATCTCAGACAACCTTATAGTTATTGTTACTGGAATTGCCTGTTGCAGAACTCAGATGTTTGGAGTAAGATTTATCCCAACAAGCTTTATGCACATAAAAGTCTGGTGTGCAGTCTAATTTCTAATTGGCAAAGAGGTGAAAGTACCTCCAAAAGCGATTTATCCCACCTTGCATGCCTGTCTCTGGATGGGTTGAGACATCCTCAGGAAATGACTATTCCTTTCAATTTCTTTTAACTACATGGCTAGGGTTGAATATTACCATGACAGCGCTTACTGGGAAGAAAAGTCTTCCACAGGAAAATTACCTGCCAGCTGGCGATGGCACTGGGGTATAACAGATCGTCACACGGGAAAGTGGAGCGTTTTAGGACAGTGCAATGCACTGCAGGCTCTAGGGGTTAACTGCACACCATGAATTGATGTCTGCAAGCAAAGAAGTCTGTGTTGACTTCTGGGTTGAGCAAGACTGGAGAAATGAAGCTTATTAAACAATGTTAAATTTTCCTGCTGCCAATTAAAACAGGATGTCCATTCCCAGAAGACCAGCTTCCAGACTTCTCCTTTCGGGATTTTTCTGTGATTTTTCTCCACATTTCTCCACATTATTTTTCTGTGGAGAATGCAGGCAGTGTCCTTAATGTACTTAATAGTGGGCATTGGGAATTAAGAGAAATGTTTACCTTACAATGATCTAACACTAGAGGTGTTGAGATAGAAATGTAAAAATACAGATGCAGATAAAAGGACTACTGACTTCCAGAGTGAATTTCTGATAGTGTTGCATGGATAATGAGGATTCTATCATCTTGTGAGGGATAAGTTGATCACTGAATGTGCAAAGAGAGCCTGAAATTATGAGACAATACTAAAAATGTAGAAGTTATTTCACAGACAAGAACCAATATGAGCTATTTCCAGAAGAGGAACTCAATGGTTTTACAGGACCGCTGAGATTCCTGCTGGCAGTAAGCTAAGCATCTCACCACAGTGAGATGTGGAAAATGCAGGGTATAGGATCCTGCAAAACTGCAGTATGGAAATCTGGTTAGTAAAGCATTCTCTGTGTGATGAGCAAAAGTGAAAGTGGGATAAGCAAGGTTTACTCTTTTGACCCTCAACAGGGGAGCTGTTCTCCATACTGGCTAATCTGGAGTTTGTGTAACTACTGACTGGCCTAAAGAATTATTTCTAAACTTTCTGCCATAAATTCTAAGTAGCCGTGTCTTCAATACAGCTACACAAAGGACTAGGACCACATGGAGTATGGTGTGCAAAAAAAAAAATTAAAAAACATGGTTTAAGTAAATGCTCTTTACGTCCTTGTGAGGCATCCTTGTACTGTGTCCTGCTCAGATTGAAAATTGGATGTTTAACTTTCCATGAATCATGGGAGTGAAAATCTCCAGGGAGAAAAATTTCTGGCAGTACAGAATCTCAGACTCATTTAGGTTGGAAAAGAGCTATGAGACCATTGAGTCCAGCCTGTGACCTCTCCCTACCTTGTCACCCAGCCCAGGGCACTAAGTGCCAAGTCCAATCATTCTTTGAATACTTCCAGAGATGGGGACTCCACTACCTGCCTGGGCAGCCCATTCCAGTGTTCAAGCACCCTTTCTTGTGGTTTGGACACATTTGGAGGAAAATATCCTCTGATAGAAAGCAGGTTACAACCATCCCTCCCCCACCAGGTTTGAGAAAAAAGAAATTTTCCTTGAAGGAAAGTGAAAGAGATAAAAACTATTTATTTAACAAACACACAGGAAAAGAATAATAATGCTAAATAAAAAAAACCTCTCACTGTGGAGAGAAGAACCTGGGAAAATTTCAGAGTCCTTCCATAGGTAGTCTCTCTCCTCCTCCTCAGAGCTGGGATAAGGTGGGCCCTCCTCCGGGGTCTCCACCTTGGTGGAAAAAGTCCCGATGCGTGCTGATGTTGAAAACAGTCCAGCAGAGAAAAAGGGAAAAAATCAAACTCCCAGGAAAATAAAAGTTCAATTCTCTGTCTACCTCCAGAGAAAAAAAGCCCTAAAGCTGGCTGGAAAGCAAGCAGTGTGCTTCCTCCACTCTCTACTGCAGAAAGCAGAACGCAGAGGAGTCTGTATATCTGTGTCTCTGAAAACAAACTGTAAACTGCTTTGAAGAGTTTGCTCGATTTTTTTCTTTCCCCCTCTCAGGCTCAGTTTAAAGCCATAGAAAGGCACAAAATTCATTTCTGGGCGTAGGGCAGCAATATGGGGTACACACCTGTAGTGGTTTGGTCCAAAATATTCATTACTGTTTACCTTCTGTGAGATAAGAATTAGGAGAAACACAAAGCAGGCACCAAACTTGAAAGAATGTAAAGAAGTTTATTAACAGACCTAAAAGAGGAAAAAAAAATCATGCCACGCCTTCAGAACACTTCTCCTCCCCCCCACCTTTCTCCCTTCTCCCACTGACAATGTAGAAAGACAGCCCTTGAGATGTTCAGTCTGTTTATCATTTCCATGATAACCTTGTTCAGTCCATTTAGGAAGAGGAGTCTCTCTTGCCCATGCTATGAAAACATCACAATGAGCCAGCCGCCCAGGTTGCTTCTCTGCTCGCATGTGAGTCCCTTCCCCCAACTTGCAGCTTTTCCCACAACTGCTTTCGAGGGTCCACTCTTGAATTACTGGGGTATAAATTTAAGGTTGAGCCATTCAGAAACAAAAGTTCTCTTCACCCATCTCTGGGAGCATTTCATCTCTAAGAACAGAGGCCCTTCTTCTTCCCTGGGAGCAAAGGGTCCCCCTCATTTTCATCTCTAGGATGCATATCTCTGGGAGCATCTCTAGGAACTGAGGTTTTCTCCTTTTCCATTTGGAGCAAAAAGTCCTCATCGCTTCCATCTCTCCCTGCTCAAACTTCTCATGAAATTACAGCTGCGTCAGCATCTGCCTATCTCAGCGCAGGTGCTTTTGCTCACAAGTACAAGTTGAACGCTCCACCCCCCATGCCTTCATGAAATTAGAACGGGTACTCTGATTTATCATAGCTTTACAACGTAATTTCAGCTTTAAGCATCTCCTCTTTCTCTTCCCTCAGGTTTTCAGCTCTTCACAGCACTAAAAGGGTTAATCTCACCTAGGCCTTGCAGCTGGAATGAAGCTTATCGCTGTTGGTCACATGATCTTTTGCCAGACAGCGGGGCAGCTTCAGCTAAATCTTGGCCACACTGGAGGGGGGGGAGCTGAGCCGCTCCAGCTGCTCACAGCAGGGCTGGGGGGAGGGGGAGGGGGGGGGTTGGGGGCGGGGGGGGCGGGTTCTGCAGGTGGAACAGGGCCCATCGGCTCCAGGATGGCCGTGGCCTGGCCCAGCCTGGCCCGAGCAGGGCCTGGGCCAGGCCCCCTGGCCCCCGCACGGGGCCCGCAGCCACCTGTCCCAGCACCGGAAACGAGACAGCACGGTGGCGGGGGGGTTTTCTCTTCTTAAGTGTGGATCACAGAGGCGGTCACAACTTTAAGTGGCTTAAGGAATTGTCCATATTCAAACTGGCCAGGTGATAGGTTCTGTCAGGTCATAGAGGAAGCTGTAAGCAACCCTTTGCAAGAACATCACTTCTGGGACTATGCTTGCTAACCCATGACAGCATCATAAAGTCACCCCAAGACACTTTCCATGAAGAAATTTCTCCTGATATCTGGCCTGAACCTCCTCTGGTCCAGATTGAGGCCATTTCCTCCTGTTCTGTCCCTTGTTGCCTGAGAGAAGAGCCTGACCTCCACTTGGCTGCACCCTCCTTTCAGAGAGCTGTGCAGAATCAGAAGGTCACCCCTGAGCCTCCTTTTCTCCAGGCTGAGCTGCCCCAGCTCCCTCAGCTTCTGCTCACACGATTTACCCTCAGACCCTTCCCCAACTCTGTTGCCTATGAAGCCCCGGTCTCTGACAATACCTCTCTTCCTTTGCCTGAATGCCCCTAAAGTGGTCCTATAGACACATGAGCTCAAAGAGATGTCAATAAATCTCTAACCATCAAGGGACAGTACTGATTTTACAAAATATGTAGCTTATAAGGGCATACTCAGTTACCTTTGAATAAAGTTTTTTTAGAATTACAAATTGTGAGTTTCATATGCTGACATTTGGGGCCCACAAGGCAATTTAATAACTGACAGGGCTCCCTTAGTCAAAAGATACGGCAAAAACTACTGACAGGGATAGCATTAACATTCGCAGTTTCCCCCATCCTCACAGACACAGAGATATATTGATGTGGGCCCTGGAAAAGAAATATATTGCAGCCTATGGAAACAATCAACGACCATATATTTTGCAAGTATTTTATAACATATATTATACAGCATTTGTCACAAGTCCCTTGCACTGTAGCCAGAACACACAGTAAAGGAAAAGGAATATATATTAACTTTCAAGGAGTTATTTTCCTATAATGGTCTAGTCTCAGACCAGGCCTCAATCAGATAAAACCAACCAAATGCTCCATTGATCAAAGTCTCTCCAAGAGGCAGTGCTATATTCAACATTGATCTCCCATTGATTTAGTGCTATTTAAACAAGACCAAATTTAAGCTAGCATTTTCAGAGAGATAATCAAGAACAGAACCAAGTTTATTGGGCCTCTTAATAAATTATGGTGAATTGAAGATCTCTTTAAACCAAAGCCAGCTATATTCTTGTTAAAAATAAGCCCAGAAATCACATCAGACTAGACACTGGTAAGATGTTCCAAACATATTTTAAGCAATTTAGCTCTTATTCAGTGTTGAAAACTTTGGTTATATTTCCAGGAAGATATTTGTTTTTTTCCATCAGGAACATGAGACAACAAAAACATATGTAGTACAATATACACAGAAAAATGGTGGAGTTAGACATCTGTTCTCCTTTACCTCCTCCATAAATATGAAGAATCAGATAATAGACACCAATTTGTGTGATGTACTGTAAGTCAGGTGCTATTAGAGTCAAAGTTTACTATCTGCCCTAGTAAATAGTTGCAGTAATCTATAGCCTAATACACTGTAAACAATGGTAATAGGTAAGAAGAAAGCCATGATTGACTCTTCCAAGTAGTATCCACCGTTTATTTGAATTTTTTTTGGAAGCAATGTGGAAAGATTTTCCTATTCCATCACAATTCAAGGAGTGATTTACATTTCAACCTGTGCAAATTAAGCAAAATTAATAACTACTAAAAGAAAAAGATGAAGAAACAATGGTCTGGAGAAATCAGAGCCTCTCAGAAGTGTTTCCCTTATAACTCATCCTTTATAATACCAATAAATCAAAAAGAAGAGGGAAAGGAATGAAAAAGTTTGTCTTCTTTTCCACCAATTAAATTTGAGGGAAGAACAACATGCTTAGACTCAGTTTCTGAACCAGATATCCACAGAGACTGACACCAACAGCTGCCAAATATTGGAATTGGGACTTCATGGTTCAGTAGTTTCTAGCAGTCTTCTCCTGACACTGCAGTGGCACCCCAGGAATTTACCCTATATTTCCAATCTACTGACAGGTAAGCAAAGCGCTAACAGAGCAGTAAAGCTGCTAGTGCAGCACTCTCCAACTAACTCTGAATTTTACAGCCAAAGCTTTCCAGTGTAGCCTGAACTGCTTCCATTTATTGGTAGATGGAGGTCTATTTTTCTAACCATTTGTAACAGGTACTGCTTTGGACAAAACCCACAACAGTACCAGATATGTAAAACATTTAATGATGTTTTTGATTGTATCAGATACAATACTAAAAATCTTAGGAATCTCTGAACAAAAAAAAAGTCTTCACATATTCCTAAATTGCACATAACTAAACTCCAACTCTTCTACATTTTATTTGCACATTGTTTTAATTATCCTTCTTATTCCCCACCTTCATTTCTTATTTATTCTCTAAATTTATATATTTCCATTTCATCTCTTCAATGTGTAAAACTTGTAGCATGTGCTTTCCTGAAATCTAGGCAATTTTCATCAATGGTTTTTTACTTGTACTTATCTGAAAATGAACATGTTGAGCAGTTCCAGTACATTTCTCAGCTGGGATCCCATTTTTATGAGTCCACTTTGATTATCTTTCTATATTTCTGAATGCTTGGTGCTATTTTCTCTTATACTTTTCCTATATCTGGAATTAGGCTCACAAGCCAGGAATTTCCTCCATTCTCCATCAGTCTCTTTGGAGTGTGTCTTACAAACATTCAACATGAGCAAAGTAGGAAAAGGTTAATATATATAACCTATGGTGGAACTGATTTGGAGGCTACAGCAAGAAAAGGGCTATATTTGTATTTAATTGAGTGAAAAGAAAAGATAAAACAAGAAGGAGATGGTTTTCTTCTCTTTGGTCTGTAAATCCAAATGACAGAAAACATCATTCTTGGTACAATTCTCTTTCACATGACTTCACAGAATTATAAATGCTCAGGGATGCAAAATTTCTCTTTCTCATAGTATCTTTCGTCCTAACTTTATGCAGGATAGGAAGCAGATTCTGCTGAAGTTTTGTCATATCCACATCCCTTTGCACAATTGTAAAAACAACATTTGTAATTATCCATTTAATTAGGTCTTTTTTTTTTTTTCCTCTACAAATGGGGACACGTGGCTGACAAGAAAAGCCAAAATACAATTCAAAATGCCTGATATGAATAGGGAAAATACCATAATTATTTCTACTTAGTGTTCCAACTCAAGTTTACGAATTAAAAATAAATAATCAGGCAATTCAGCTGAAAATCCAGAGATATGTGAGTGGATCTGGAGGGTTCTTCCTTGCTCATTTTCCAGTGGTTCTGTTGACCACTCACACCTGTTTTTGGATAGTGACCTTAACCTCTTTTGATGCACAGTCTCATGAAATCGCATTTGGACTAGTTCTGCTGAGTATTGCAATAGGACTTCTCAACAGGTGTGACTATGTTTAACTCTCTAGAAGATATTTTTATCTTAAGTCGAGCTAGTAAATGAAGAGAATACTTTAAGTGTAATGATATGATTTATGTTTTGCAGTTTCAAATGTCTTAAACTGATAGCTGTTTGGTTACATTTGGTTTCAATAAAGGTTGTATAAAAGTTGTTGCTGTTAAGCAAAGAGCAAAAGTGATGTCTTTGTGCTACAAAATCACCCCAAACCTGACTGAAGTGCTATGAAGCATGAAGAGCACCATGATCTGGAAAGACACAGCTCTCAGAAGAGTTGTCGCTCCCTCTCCACTGTTCAGTAATCATAAACCATCTGGGACCATTTACACCATCCATTACAGGATGCAGTACCAGTAACTCAAGATATTTAACCAAAATGAAAAATCAAAATGTTTAATCTTTACAAAAGAGGGAGTGTGTTGCTATTCGATTTTTCTATGACCACGTACATCATAGAAAATTGAAACTTTCTGAAGTTGAAACCTTCCATCTCCTTTCCCTTTCCAGCCTGGGCTAACTTTCTCCCTCCATTTTGGAGCAGAGTGTTTGCATTTTTTTCTTGCCTTTTATTGGCCGGGTTTTTGGTTTTTTTTTTTTGAAACTTGAAATCCTCCAACCCATTCCCAGCATGAAATTTTGTATGGCATCAGTGCTCTGGTCTGGTTGACAAGCTGGAGTTTGGTGAAAGGTTGAACTTGATAGGATGGTGAATTTCCAACAAAGGGCATTCAAGGAAACTAGTCTTGTCAGAAAGCTTCTTTGCAATTAAGATTATCTCTGCATTTGACTGCTAATTTTGCTGACAACATTCACCCTGCATTATTGAAATAGGGAGGCCAGCATAAACACTGAGCCGAAATCTGTACGTAATCCCCTAAATAACCACAATTTGTATCCCAGTCTTTTTAAGGGAGATCAATGCACTGGTTTGAGGGGATTAAGTCTTTTTTGGGTTGTACAGTGTGGGCTGCTGTGTTTTGTTCTGGCTACTTCCACAGTGTTGTGCAAACCAAATGTGACAAGGATTCTTGGTGCCCATATTTGCCTGGTTGTTTGCATGTGTTTAACAAATTCTGATTCACTTATGAATTCTTACTGCAGTTTATTAACTTTTTTAAAGAAAATGTCAGTTTTTTCTTGCCCTCTCTCACTTGCCATAACCCATAGATTTTAGTGAATTTTGGGAAAAAAAAATAAAAAATATAAAAATAAGTTAGAATAATTGGTTGATTTAGAGATAACTGGAAAACTATCCCTATTGTTTTCACCCTATAACCTGGAATATCCTTACCATGACAACTATTTCATATTCAACAAAAATGCAATCTTAGCAGGTGATAGAATATGCAAAAATGGACATTTCTAAGTATTTTATTTTTGTATGCCACTAGATTGATTTTCTCTTTTTTGCTTAAGACTCCAACCATATTTTTTCATATGAATTATGTATATAAAAAAAGAATGAGTACCTCTTCTGAAAAAAATCTTAAAATAAATTGTTGTTTCTAGTGACGTCCTCTGTTTTCCTATTTCTGATTTTGATATTGGAGATGAAATGCTGAATTTTCAAATGTTTAGTCTTGTCTTCATCTGCTTTATGGCTGTAGTGTGTCAGCTTCTTCTGAGGAAGACTTGACACATGTGACCTTGCTTGAAAAACTTGTAAATTTGATAGCCAAAACAAACAGCTGATGTGAGAACACAAAGATAATATGGAAGTTAAGGAGTCACAGATTGGTAGCTTCTCTCTATTTCTATTTTAAGGAGAAAAAAATTAGGCCTACTCTTACAGTTTCTAGACCCTTTCTTAAGGATGGGATTGAGGTAGAAGGGACAGTGAAAGTATTCACAGTCAATGAATAAAGCAAAATATGTGGCCATCCAGCTAGAATAGCCTGAGACTCCACAGGATAAATTTTAAATTTATTGTCCCAGATGAAGTCATACTGTATTCATAGATTTGATTCAGGTGATCCTAGCAGGGTATTTACCTTACCACCCTGAATAATCCACTTTCTTCCCAGTAGTATTATAGATCCTGTATCTTGGAAAAAGCCTCAAAAACTTAAAAAAAAAAAAAAAAAATCTCTCTTGGACTTGACGTAGAATAATTACTTTTAATAATCAATGTAAATCATCATAGATTCTTGATTCAATATAGTGACTTCTGATTTACTTTGTCTGATTGATGGGAAAATCAGACCAATTGCATTTGCACTTTAAAAGGCCAGTGGTTTCATTTTCATAAGTAAAATAGAGGGATTCTTAAGAAGCAGCTGTATTTCTTTATTTGTGGGTGTTTGTGAGGAGACACAAGAAACTATACAAATGTTGAAGTGTAAACCAGTCTGATGGATTGCTGGTGTAGAGTGCCCTTAATGTGAGATGTTCAGCTTTGCATCTCCCCCGCTCATATGTTACAACTAACTTGGTTTTATGCTTCATTATTAATCTGTAAACTGTCTGAAGAACAACAGGAGATGAATGTCCAGGCTGAAATGGGCGGGGGCAGTCATTGATCAAACCACTCGAGACAGCTCCCATCGATTTCTTGGAGATATGCATCCCTACATGTCTGCAATAATATAGGAATGTGCTTTGCAATACAAAACAAAAAAAAAAAACAGAAAGAAAAAAGAAAAAAGAAAATAAAATTTTCGATTTTGTTTAGGAGGTAAAAGATTTTATAACTTTATAAGTGTGCATTGTGGTTTGTTTTATTGGTCGTGTTGATGTCGGTAATTTCTGGGGACTGGGCTGCTAAGAGCTTTTTAATTGTGGATGAAAAAGCACTGAACAGAATAGTGGCTAGGGGTTCTGTAGGTGGGTAATTTAGAGGGTTGTTTTTATGTCTCTGAGAAGCTTCCCAAGGCCAGCCTTTTATTGTAATGGTGCAAGGCTGAGTTGAATTGGGCAAACAGGCTATATAGCTCATTCCTGTCTATGCCTGACAACGTGTTCTCTTCACCAGAGATGAAAAAATCTCAAAATTTTAAGAATTTCTCTGGGAGATTTTCTCTTACCTTTAAAAAAACCCCCAAAAAATGCAACAACACAACAACAGCAACCACAAAAATCCCAAACAAACAAGAAAAACAAACAAATAAACAAACAAAACTCAAAAAAAATTTAAAAAATGGAACCTGTGATATTTAGCTGGAAACCTCTGGGGGGAAATAACTTCTTCCCAGTCCTGCTGCATTCTCTTTTCAGGAATTAGACTGAAATTTCTAGTAGGATATTGGCTGAAATATGGGAATGTAATGAAAAAAAAAAATAGAAGGAATTGAAAACTTCTATGCAATGATTTAAAAAGGTGTTGGATTAGGCTTAAAAGGTGTCCAGGTTGGCTTCAGTAAAGAAGGATGTACGTGTATATATGCACACACACACATACCTGTAGCCAAAATACAATGAATTATTGAGAGTTAACACTGGGGATTAACTTTGATGATAAAGAGTATTGAATGAGATTAATTAATTTTGTGATACATTTAATTTCTAGCCCTTGACCATATCTAATTGGGATTTGATACAAAGCTGGGACAGGAAAAGTTAAATATTTCTCATCAAATATTTATGACTTGCCTTGCTATATGCTGCACCTTCACATTTTGAGGGATAAGGAATGTTAAAAATTGGCAGTGGTGGTAACTGATGCCTTTACAAAGTTCCCCCTGTCCACTCCTGTTCAAACAGAAACATATGATACTTTGTTTTGGAGGAATTCCCATTTATGTTTTTTCATAATTTCTAACATCTGAAAGAAAATTAATTTGGGTAGAAGAATAAGGAGAGTTAAGTAATAATTTCCCAGCATGGAACAAAATGTGCATCTTTTCTATGCAATGACTAATTTTCATGAATCACATAAACAATAGTGAGGAATACTGGATGTGTTGGTGTTGTGACATCACTTCCAAATTCCATTTATTCTTCTTCAGTGGCTCTCTTAATTCAAAATAAAGATTTCAGCTTTGCCTTGCAGCATGGATCTAAAGCACAGTTGAACCAGTTATTAAAACATAGAGTGTTCTGAGCCAAGGAAATAATCAAAATTCCAATTAATGCTGCTGCAGCATTACACAATTGTCATAGTAACAGTGGCATGAAAGTTTACATCAAAAGCCTTGTTAGGAAGTGCCAGTCTAAAAGCAATCAAATCCCTGGGAAAGCATTCAGAAGTTCAAAAAAACTAATGAAAGAGGCCTTGAGGATGTAATTTCATCGACAGCTATTCTTAGTTAATAGAGGCAAAACAACCAGGGTCTTCAGTTGCAGGGAGGTTCTGTGGTTAAAACAAATGTATTAGAGCAATTGTGCTGGGATTAACAGAAACAAAGGGGCACTGTGCAGGAACCAAAGCACAGATTTGTGTTTGTAAAAGCTAAATCCACAAAACAGTAGCAGCATTAGGAAGGTTCTGGAAAAGAAACTGTGTGGACTGAAAAAATGGGTAGGGACCTTGGTTCAGAGCACCTAGAAAAGAGGAGTTGCAGGGTCTTTCAGACTAAATGCTTTAGATGCTTAGCTGAGTGGTCCTTGGCATGTGCCCTGTGTCCTTAGGCATATGCTGCCTAAAAGACTGTCTGATCTACCAAGGAGGCAGAGAGGGTGGGAAAATACCAGCAGAAAGTGAAATAAACTGGGAGAGCACGTGCTGATATTAGGCAGCGTTAGAGATTTTATGTGATTTCCATCATAAAGGTAAGAAATTTGCACCACATACTTTTTCCTATTGTGTGTTTTATGTGGGGTTTTAGTGGGGGCAGTGTGTTGTTGTTGATTACACTTTGAAAGAAGCTGAAAACCCACAAGAAAAGCCATTCTTTAACAGCATTACAGGAAGAGATAGAGACATTGTCATAAAGATGGATATTCTCATGAGAGTTCTGCTGCTTGCACAAAGGGAAGAAAAAAACCCACACAAGGATCAGAAAGTCATTCCAATATCTTCTAGGCTCACGAGGCTGCCAGATTCAAACTGCGATAGAGGTCTTGAATTGCAATCTAACAGAAAACTTTGTCCTCATTTTGAATCAAATTTAGACTTGCTGGCCAAATTTTGCAAGCTTGGATAGCTAAAATCAAGTGAACGTGTCACACTGAAATAATCATTGGTTCACGTCCCCAATATGTGCAATGCAGTCCTGTCAAACAAAAAACAGACAAAAAAGAATAACAGATGTGAAATATCATCTAAAATCAGAAGAGAGATGAGACATGTAGTCTTGGGAGGAAAGGGGGGATATAAGAGATTCATGCACATTCAGGTAATGTTCTTTTGATCTGCTCTCACTCCTGTATTTCGTGTTCATCACTAATGCCTGCACAGAGGGGAGGAAGGATGGAAAATCAGGTAATTAGTTACAAATGTACTTTGATCAGTATTGCATTTTTCTTTCTCAAGTTGTTTGCCAAAGTGCTAAGAGAAGGAAGAGAGGGTTTCCTTTATAGCAACTGTTCAGACAAGTACATTCTCATGAGTATTTCCATAATCTCTAAATTTAATCCTGTACTTCTTTAATTATAGTTTAAAGGTGATTTGGACTTGATTTTATTTCCATCTCATCAAAGCTTTCCTCCTTGTAAATCGTCTGTATTTTCATGTTCTTAATCTCAAACCACTGGTAACCAGCACATTTTTGGAGATGATGGGCACTAGGAGAGATAAATAAATGGTGAGTAAGTAGAAAAGTTAGAATTAGATTTAGAAATTTCCTGCTTAGTGCTCAGATGTTGATGGCAGCTGTTGGTGGCAGCTGGTGCTATATACTGTCCCCTGTGAAGGGATATAGAGCCTGTCACAAGATAGGATCCCTGTTCCTGTCCTCATCATATCCTTCTTTTGCCATTCAACATCAAAGAGAGGGGAAAGAGAGTGAGAAAATTCTTCTATGACAGAGACAGAGTCTCTGAACATTCTGCTGGAGTGAGCCATTTTCAGGCTACTATTGACATGGAAATGAGGATATAAAGAGGGGCAGGGCTGTACCCATTCAGTTCTCATCTAGAAGGAGAAGAGGAGAAATACACTCGCAAATCCCAGGATCGTGTGTAGCTCTGGGTTTGTCCTTCCCTGACACTGTAGGCAGGGAGCTGCTCAGCCTGTGAGATGTAGCACAGGTCATGGCCCTTCACACCCTGGCTGGGGGCAGCCTTCGGAACAGGGGTTGTGTGTTAACTATGACAATTCTCTATAGGAACTTTCACCAGAACTTTAAAAAAGTGCCATGCAATAGTCTTAGACAGCAGTCAGCACAGGTCTGGCTTTATGATCCCTCTCCTCTCCATCAAAGAGTCCCAGGACACCTGTCCATAGAGCTCCCCACAGCCACCATAACTAATGAGGTTGTGGAGCACAACAGAACAGCATAGGTCACTCACTTCCAACAGCGTGACAAGTGTTGGTTCTGTATAAATTACCTTGTAGACATGTTTTGTAGAATATTTCATTATTTTGTGTGGCAGCTTCGATAGCAGCAGTATGGGACACATCTCCCATTAGTAGTGTACAATATATTTTCTTGTCAGTTAATCTTGAAAGCTGGCTACTGTTCCTCAAAAAGCCTGAATCTTTCATTTCCTTCTAATAAATACTTCACACTAAATGCATTATTGCTAGAGAGAAGTCAGTAATCAAATGCTTATCATCACATTTTCCTGTGGCCTATGACAAAAGTATTTTCTGTAGTGGATGCTGAAGGAGAGTAGGGGAAGTGCTGGGAGTAAAATAAGGAAAGGGCATCAAAACAAGTGTTAGATTAATAGACCTCTTGAACAGCCTGATCTTCTGTAGACAACAAAAAGGCTGGAAGGCTCTGAGAACTGAAAGGAAATAGAGAATATGTTTCAGTGGAAAAAAAAAAACCAAACAACACAAAACCAACCAAACAATAATCAGAACAACTAGTCTGAAGAACATAAATAGGTAAGTTATTATAATCTCTTTGAATAGTTTTTATATTTCCTATGGTGTTTACTCTGTTCACTTTACAGCCTGCAAAGTGCAAGCATTTAATCCTGTCATACTTATGCAATTTAAAAGACAGTTAGTGGGGTCTTTGCTCTGCCAAAATTGTTGTTATCAATATTTTGGTAGCATAAATGTGTAGGTCAGGGCGATGACCCACTATTTCTTTGGCATCATTATCTTTTGCAGCTCCTTACAAAGAATTAGCTATTTTAGGTGTCTTGTATATATTCCAGTTTTATAGGGCATGCAGAAAAACAGCACAGCAGCAGTTTGCATTCTATTTATTCCAACAATTATGATGCAGCTGCCATGTGACTACTGAGAATACAGACTTCTCAAAAACTGAAGTAAATGAAGAAAAATACAAAGCAAAACACAAAGGGCTCCTATGAAAATGACTGTGAGGAGGTGGTGAGGCATGAAGGTATGAGAAGGGACAGGCTTGGGGTGTTTGTTTTTTTTTTTGCCTAAAACATTTCGAAGAACAAAGATTCATGTATGTTTCTAAAATAATGGGTCTGCAGATCATTTACTCTGCAAAGCAGGATTTCAGCTGATAACTTCTTACTGACTGAATCCCATTTTTCTGGTTACCCTCCAGGAAGGAGCAGGTTTGTCACCTTGGCTTCAAACTCTCAAAGGTTCCAGAGATCCAACTCTCTCTCAACATGGTGAAATAACAAAAGTAATCAACATAAACTTTTCACAAGCCAAGCCCTGTGCCTTCCAGGTCTCCAGTATGCCGATCCCTCTCAGTGCATATCTCCATCCCTTCCAGTCAGAACATGGCACGAACCCTGGTGGTGCAGGGGGATGATGCTGAGGTGTTTTGGTCTCAATTCTTCTATAGGCTGAGAAAATAATTTAGCCGTTCTATGCCTCCTTACCCCTGGTGATGGAGTTAAAATCTGTCATTATTCCCACACTTTTTGTTGCCCATATCATGTATATATAAATTTTTAGGCTGGGCTTCTTATCAGGGATAAAATGGCATTTTATAAATGGGGCCAATTCCAGTGTCAGAGGTCCTTGGTGAACTATAGTGCAAATATTAATGAAGGGTAAGGTGAGGAGGGACATTTGGCACATACTAGCCCTCAGAAATTCAGAAGATGCCTAACAGGAGAGTTTCTAGGTATTTTTTGAGTCCACTGATACATTTAAGGAAAATAGAAGTAAAAAATCAATCTGTTCTAATGTATCTGCCTGTTCATCTGTGTGGTTTTTTTTACATTACCATCCTATCACAATATCTAAACAGTTTTCACACAAAAAAATCAATAACAGCGGTGTTATCTCTCCCTGCCCTTGCTGGCTTTTCTCCTTTTCACTCCTTCTCTCATGCAGGCTTCAAGTTCATCTCCTCCATGCTGTGAACATCAGCACTACCCCTCAGCTGGCTTGGCTGAGGAAGGGAACCCGTTTCACTTGACAACAAGGTGCACAGAGAGTGAGATTTCCCCCTTGTGCTGCAGCCACTGTGTACTCTGCTGAGACATTGCTGTATTAAGAGTATAGAAATTTGGTAAAAAATAAACCCCCTTGCTTTCCAGCTGGTCCACAGAGATTAGAAGGGCTAGGTGTGGCTGAGCTTAATTTCTGATTAAGATTAGATTAGACCCAATTCTGTACTTTAAGTCTGGTTATGTTTAATAAATCCTAGTTGCAGCAATAGTGTGGCTTACACTGTTATTCCGGTCACATTCATGGCCACAAATTCCCAATTAACACAGTTTACCAATTTGACACTCTTAAGTCTGGCCAAGTTCAATAGAAATTTTAGATTCTTGTTGGATTGTTGATGACAAATTCACTAGACCTGCAAAATGTAAGTGTACATGTGTTCCTGGGTGTGTTCTGATGCAGTCAGGACCCAAATCTTACCAAAATGCCATCCCTGCTTTGGGGAGCAGAGAGGAGCAAGCCCTCCAACTAGTCTGTAAGGTGATCCTCTTCTCAGCCTCTGCCATGAAGGATTTAAAATGTCAAATTCATGCTTATGGGAGAAGTGGAGGTGAGGCTGTAGTCAAATATTCTGTTACTGCTGTGATAAAGCAGGGGGGGCACAGCCACTTTATGTGTAAATGGTTTGGATTGGATTGGAAATGACCTTAAAGATCATCTAGTTCCAACCCTGCTGGATTTATCTGCTCCATAGGACTTCAGTCACCTGCTGAACTGAAGCAGTCTGAAGTTTTTGTTGTTTTTCTTTTTAGCTTAGTATCTTTTTTTCCCTTTTTTTTTTCCCCTAGTTTGCCAAACTCTCCTGACTTTTGCATTCTCTCTGTGTGCGATGAGGGCAGCTGTGTGAGCTGCTCAGAGAATAATTATCCTTGCTGAGACCTGAGGAGGCAATTCATCATGTCAGACTAACAATGGCTGCAGATAGCACAAGGAAGACTACATAACTAAGCATTGAAAATTAAGCACAGAGTGCACTGAATTTCCCTGGTGAATATAGAATTTGGGGTCGTTATCTCACATTTTTGCTGAATATCAGTGGACTTATTTTGAGGCTAACTGATGTATCACTTTGGCTTTATTTCCATCTGCCAGGAAAACAGAGGATTTATGGCTTTTTCAAACAGCCCATCAAGCAATGCCATGAATAGTATCAAACAGTCTTTTTGCTAAATCCTCCTTGCCTTGGGGGTATGTGTAATTATCTCTTCTGATATATTGCATATTGAATAGTATTTATTTTTATTGTGCTGTGCAATAGTATGTTCCCATTCCATTTATTGGCATCTTGCAGATAGATGGCAATTTAATATAAATTTGTTATTTATTCCAGAGGAAGGCTTCTCTGAGTGCTTGGATCTGGGTAAATAAACTTCATTTACCGCTCCTGTAGTGATGGGCTCTTTCCTCCTTTCAGACCCGGCCTGCAGCAGGAGCACCCACACCAGGTCTATGCCTACTCCTGTGAATGCCCAGGCCCCAAATTCAGAATCTCCTGAATTCTGTGGCAGGGAGGGATGTATTTTATACAAAATAAGAGAGTTTTGTTTAGGGCTGCATGGAAGAGAGGTGTTAATCGGTTCAGTATGTCTGATACCAACGGAAAGAAAGTGAAATAAAAGCTGGCAGAGATCTCCTTTTTAAGGGCATTTAGTATATACATACATATATAGGTACAGATTTAGATATAGATATAGATAGATTTAAAGATATATATATCTATATAATATATACATCTCAACCTATCTATCTATATATATCTGTTTGTGAGTACATGTATATTTTTACACTTCTTTTACCAAAGCTTTGATAATTTTATGGATAAGAGGTTTTGAAGATATTTTCAACCAGATTTTTTTGGAATAAATTCTCCTCTATTAAGAAGGGAGGGCAGGGAATTCAGCTTGGGAATATTAAAAGAAAATATATATGTTGTAGCATAAATTTCACTTCCATGTAATATGAAAGGTATTTTGAAATTAAAAAAAAAAAACAAAAAAAGCCCTCCAGGACTAAAAGTAATTTGTCATTTTCTGGCTATTATTTTGAGATCAGATGCTTAAAATAATGGTCTTAGCTCACAAAACTCTTATTTCAGATATCTTCATAAGCTATCAGTAAAAGTCAGGTCCCTTCAGTCTTCTTTTCAGGTAAAAGAATATTTTTGTTTCTTTTACAGGAGGGAGACAGAAAAAAGTAAAATAAATTTTTCAGTGTGAAAAAATTTAAGAGCCAGACACCAATCAGAACTATTTTCTCTTTTTACAAATACAGCTGGAAATAAAGCCAATCTCAAAACATGTGCTACAATGGACCAGAGAAGTTCACTAGGGGAAAGCCACAACAAAAAGTGAATTTATGATTGAAAAAGTAATACCTCTGCACTCAGAGGGATCTCCATGTGAATAACTGTGCCAGGGCAGTATCCTCAGAAAAAGGTAATGGCAGGAAACGGAATTTCTGCAACCAGCCTCTGTGTGCATCAGCACTCACCTGGGTGAATCATTCATTAAGGGCTGTTTTTTTGCACAGATTTCCTGCCCCCGGAAGAGAGAGGAGACATGTCACAGCCCTCTCACACTCCTCCATGGGTGTGAAGTGGAAAGGTGAAGTCTTAGCTCTGTCCCCCCTCCCTGCTGCCCCATGCAGAGTGCTGGCCAGACTGTAAATCATGACACCACAGAGAGAAAAGAGAGTGATACCTGGAGAGGGACCTACAGAGCAGAGCCTTGTATTTGCACCTTGTTTTAAGAGTGTTGCTAATGCTGACAATAAGCCCCTCACCCTGGAGTTTCTTGCTGTTATCACAAGCAGAGCTTGTCATGTCCAGCCATCCTTGTGCCAGGGAGCAGGCAGTGTGACAGCCTCCCTTCACCTTGGTGAAAGTGGAGCACCAGAACTCTGTAACTTCCCAAAGCTTCATCCGGAGATTCACACAGTTTAGCAGCTCCTTTTCTTTTCACTGAACTGAGAGTCTTCTGTGCCAGCAGGCCAGAAATCATTTATCTGGAATTTACACGGGTTTTCATCTTTTGCAAGAATTTTCTATTCAATTCCATGGTGAGTTTGAGAGATTGGACTATGAGACTTCATGAAATAAAATCAGACCCAGTCAGACACTAGAATCCTTGTGCTTCAGAAATTTAAAAGTTAATGGAAATTGAAAAGTTAAATTAGGCTTAACACAACAGGTGATGTATTCCTCATGAAATTCAACAACTGTGTTTAACACAGGAAAGTTGTGATAATATTCCTTATTAAGGTGTTGAAAAATGTATGAGGCTGGACTAGTAACAGGATTGACCAAGAATTATGCTCTGTGGAGAGCACTAAGCCTTGTAGGCCTGTGTAAATTGCAGGGCAGCTCCTGATTTCCACACCTCATGAGAGTTACCGATGGGCCAAGAAGATCTTCATAATTTTTACTAAAATAATTTCTGATTGAGTAAGAGATTCACCTTTTTACGCAGAAGAGCTAGATTCAGAACTGGAAAACCAATGGATAGTCTCAGCTGTGGGTTAGGTTTCAGAGTTCTGTGTATCGCAATACCAGGGCCTGCTGTGAAGTAACAGTGTTTGCTCCGTGAAGCAGCAGCTCTGAAACTCATGATCTGGGGTTTTGTTTTCAAGAAAAGAGAGGGGAAGGAAGTTGCAAAATACATACAACTTGATGTTAACCTGAAATGAAATTCTAAGAAAGTTACATTTTTGCTTTTTTGAAGTAAAATAAAGTGCATGTCTGCAATGCTTCAACACAAGTCTCCACTCTGTGACTTCTGTAATTGCCAGTGTGGTGTAAAAACAGTGGCGGGTTTTGTGATGTTTTTACTTAGCTGTAATGCTGAAAATGCAGCTTCAGTCTTTCTTTGTTGTTTTCACATCCCCAGTTTAGAGAAGTTAAAAGTCTTTTTAAATCTGTTATGGACTGAGTGGAATCTGAGGCCCTGGCACAGTTTGCTCAGAGAAGCTGTGGCTGCCCCATCCCCGGAAGTGTCCAAGGCCAGATTGCATCGGGCTTGGAACCTGGAATAGTGTAAGGTGCCCCTGCCCATGGCAGGGGGTTGGAACTGGATGATCTTTAAGGTCCTGTCTAACCTAAACCACTCTGTGAGTTTATGAATCACCAAACCTTCAAACTTCCAAAGGCTGGGTTACATTTTAAGTTTCTCCCAACAGATGATAGTCTTGGAAACTCAGTCTGATGACCAACTAGCTTATTAAAAACAGACTTGAAGAACTTTGTCAATTTATGCTTCAAAGTCCTGGTTATAGTCTAGTCTTTATCAATATTCCATATTGGAATAAAGGCTGGGCTTTTTTGATGCATGAGATAATTTATTGTAGTTGAGGTTTTCTTAGGTTCAGCGAAAAATCCTCCCTTCCCAGCCCAGGGAATTACAGGAATCCCCCCACAGTCATTCGCAGGCATAATGAATTTTATGACTTAGTTTATCAAGGATTTGCTGCTAGACTTTCAGAACATTATAGTTTACCAAGATGCTTTGGAGTAGTTAATGATTTTGGGACTATTTCGTTAGCATTTCCACTTCGATGAAGATTGCTCCAATTTTAGAATAAAGAAATAAAACTGCCTCAATGAATCAGCTTTCTATCCTGTGTTATCCTCTACATCTAGGTTGGATATTGGGTAAGGGTTCTACTCCCAGAGGGTGGTTGAGCACTGGAACAGACTCCCCAGGTGTTACGATCCCGTTTAAACCCAGAAAAGCAAAGAAAGCTAAGTCTCTGTGCATAAACCGGAAAGAACTTAGAAGGTTCAAAATATTCCCAGAAATGAGATTAAAACCAAACAAGGTTAGATGTTGTTGCCAAAAAATTGATATATTTTATTTCATAGTAGAGAGGCAAAGAGAAGGGAAGAGAAAAGAGAGAAAGAAATGGAAAAAAGAAGTGTGTGTGGGAGGTGGGGGACCAGGGAGAGGTGACAGGGGTTAGATGGAAGCACATCACCCATCCGAGGATCCCAACGACGTCTCGTTGCTCCCCTCCATCTGGTCTGCTGCTGGTGAGGGTCCCCTGTCGCCGCTGTGGCCACGCCGCTACATGCTGCCACACGCCACGCTGCCACACGCCAAAGAGTGCAGAATCCCATGGATTAATACACACTTTGGGCCAGGTGGGAACGCCCACGTGCCTCTCTTGCAGGGGCTGGCTTGACATACTGTCCCTTGCAACACTGAGGGTCTGTTGCATCATCTCTGGTGCTCTGGTGCAGGGTCTGGGGACCCCTTTGAGGGGGGCCCCTGTGATGGGCCATGTCACCCCTTCTGCTGTGGATGAGCTTCCCCCCCGCCAGTGAGGACCCCTCAGCTGGGCTCCTCTGCACAGTGCAGGATGAGCAGTCACTGCCCCTCTGACCAGAGGCTTTTCCCAGATACCCAGAGCCTCTCCTCCCTCCTCCCCTAGGTGAGGGGTCTGTGTGAGCCTGGCAGCTGATAGTCCTGGGGCTGTGGTCCTCATCTTGGAGGTGTTAAGCCTGTGCTCAGTGAATGTCCCCAGCCCTGAGCTGTTACTTTATCTTCATCAGCGAGTGGTGTCAGGCCTCAGGGCCCCATTCAGGGTGTGGTAGTCTTCTCTTCAGCTTTTGTAATACAGTTTTAAAAGTCTTTTAAGAAAATGTTTAAGTCATAAATTATAATATTTCAGTCTCTGACACCAGGGAAGTGGTCACAGCTCCAAACTAAAGTTCTTTAACAACATTCTCAGGCAAACAGTCTGATTTTTGGGGCTGTCCTGTGCAGGGCCAGGAGCTGGACTCAATAATCCTTTTGGGTCCATTCCAACTCAGAATATTCTATGAGTCTGTGATTCTGGGGTCTAGGTCATAACCAGATTTCAGGCTCTAGAAGCTGACTTGAAACATAAAGAACTCAGAGGTTTTGAGCTTTTCGCTTCACCCAGCACCTGGCAGCCAGCATCATCCAGGGCTGTAACACTGAGTACAATTTTGTTCCATAATCCTGAGAGCAGTTGCCTCTTGTCTGAAGTCCTCCAAGCAGGGAACATTGCTCTACTTTTCACACTCTGTGCTCGTTCCTGTCCTGTCCCCACCACTTCTCCTATGTGTCATTGCTGTCTGCTTGTTCTAAATGCTGAAAATTAATGCAGTAAGTGATGTGTACTCAGAACCAATGTTATTATATAAATGGGCAGACAAAATGTGATTATTCCTGTTTAACAGCTGGGAAAATTGGGATGGAAAAAGTTCAGGAGCTAATATAAAGCTGCAGAGATAGTGGCAGAAAAAAGAAATGTCAGAATCACAGATCCAAGCTGTGCAGGCCTTCCTCAAGATTGTAAGAGTCATATTTAATTGATGAGCTGATATAGGATGAAGCAGAGTTTGCCATCAATTACAGAGGAACATTATTGTGTCTAACTTTGCGAGGACCCTGAATGAACCAAAGGTCTGTCAGGCCAAAAGGGTCTCAGCCAATTCTGCTAGCTGTGTAATTCTTAAACAGAGAATTCTTCTAAACTGTATTTATGCTAAATTTCATGGCACCTGATGACCTCAATTAAAACCTTTCAGAGGAAATCAGAAGTGCCAGCAAGGTCCTGCAAGATGAATGCCTATGGCTTTCTCCTGCTAACTGCTGATAGGAACTTGATGATTTAAAAAAAAGATTTTATAGTGATTCTGCTGCTGTTTTTTATTGAAGGTGTCAGAATGCCAGTTGTGATAATGTCTCCCTGAATGAGCAGCTTGCTTTCTCTGGTCGCTTTCCTAGAGCACATAATAGACATCATTAGCATCCAGATAAATCTCCCTTTATGGTGCATTTGGGCACAGAGAAGAATAAAGTTGTGTTTTCTTAAAGCTCCCAAGATTATTTCTATTATGATCTTGGAAAAAGGCGCAAAATTTTGTAACTTTACTGGCCTTTATTAGACAAGCCAGTAATTTCCAAGAAAGAACAAATTTCTTAGGACGGGATGTGGCTTGATAAAAAGAATAAAACCTGCCTGCCATTGGCTTTAAAGTGTATATATATATATATATATATATATATATGTATAGCATAACTTGTAGGATACAGAGAACTGTACAGGTCAAAATCAAGTGCAAGGAAAAGCATCAAGCCCACACATAATTCTCATGTTACTTAATAAATGCATGTACAAGAGCTAGAAAATAAAACTATTCTTGGCACTTCATGTAACTCAATGTCATCTTCTTGAAAATATAAAGAGATTAATCTGTTTTTCTTTTGGTGACTTAGCAATTTTAGCTTAAACCTTTTTTTAATTAATAAATATTTAAGCCTGCCAAGGAGTCTAGAAATTTCTTTTAAAAAAAAAAAACTTGATTAGGTAAAATGATGGTAGAAGTAGTTATTTCATTTGTTTAGAATTAAAGTCAAGACTTACTGAAGACTCCATAAATGTTTTCATTATTTTAATTGCAAGGAATATTTGAATATGTCTTGATTTTGCTTGTGATAAGCCAAAGCCTAGTAAAAAGTCCACTGTGACAGGAACCTTTTCAGCAGCAATAGAATAAAACATGTGATTCTGGAGAGAAAGTATTTTTAATTGCATGTCTGTTATGATACTTAGGGCTTGAAAATTATTTGTCTAATTAAGATGAAGTTTTGGCATATTTTTAACTCCATTGACCCACAACATAAATATGTTTTGGTTGAACACAGGGTTTCTTTGAACAATCTTAAATCCCTACAATTACAAGTATGCAGCAACCATAGTCTTAAACTGTTCATTTAATGTTAATCACAGCCACTGTAATGTGGAGCCAACTGGCTCTGAGGGACGTGACCTTATCACAGTGGACAGATGGCAAAAAAATTTCAAGCCGTGTTAAACCTTTTTCTTCAACACTTTTTTGTTCTTAACATATTTATTGCTGACACCATATATCAATGTTAGAGCTTCTGTTCAGGTGAATACAATCAGTTGGCAGTAGTGGGTTCAGCTCTGGGAACCTTCCAGCCATTGTTTTTTGAGCTGTTTCTGTAAATTCAGTGTCTGGAAAAAAACAAGGAGAAAAAGACAAGTGAGGGAGGGAGAGAGGCTGTTGGGAACCCTTCAGCTCAGCTTAATTCCCATGCAGAGAGGAGAATAAATTAATGCAGACATCATGTTTCCCTGGCTCAGATGTCATATTTTCTTGTGATTGGAAAGATCAGTGGCAGTGCAGGATGTGTGGAAGAGAGAGGGGGAAAAGCGGAAAACACAACAGGAAAAAATATACTTGAAAATGTTAAACTGGGCTCTAGCAGTACCTGTTAAATGCCGTCTGCATTTGTAGGAGAGCGATGTTTCCCTGCATCAGTGTGGAGCCTCTGTTGCTCTTCTGATGTCTGTCACCCCAGCGAAAGAGCCGAGTGTGGTTTGAAGGCACAGTAGGAAACATGCCTTAATAACTTCAGTTGCAACTGGATTGTGTGACTTTATGGATGCTCTGTGTAACTGTGAGAGCTACAGATGTATTTAATGTGTGTCAAAATTTCCATCCCATTTCTCTTTTTCCACATTTTCCCTCTGTTCTTGAAGATGGAATATATCAGTGTCTTTGTAATTGTATTTCTGGGATGAAGAATTGTCACTTCCAAGCTCCAATTCAGCAAGTCCAGGAAGGGATTTTCAGGTGCAATAGCACTTTTCTCTTTCATAGGCAGATATCCTCATGATACAGCAAAAGATTTTTTAAAAGGGCTTTGCAATTTCTCTGTGCCAAAAAACAAGGTCAGCTGCAACTACTCTTACTTCCTACTTGGTAAATATCTTGGCTGATATTTTTATGGTATAAATTTGGCATATGTTCTATGTGAGAATTGTGAATACCAGTAGGAAAAAATAAGAGCATCCCACCCAGAGAATCATAAGTCAGAGGTCCTAAGAGCGGATTTACTGGGAAGATGGAAGGAGGTGTGAGAATTGCCTGTCTCAGCAGAGAGGAAGACTCATCCCTGAAAAGCAGGAGCCCTGCAAAGTTGTGCGGTTGCAGATGCATCAGACTGCAAGTGCACAGCATGGGTTCTGGTCTGAGAGGCTCACAGTAATTAAGTTGTACATTCAATTAAACTTAATGCGCCAATAACTTTTTGAAATACAAAGGTCCCATACCTTCAAGAAGAAAAAAAATACTCAGGCTCCCTTTACAGGCCTATAAACCTACAATAAATGCTCATGACTGGAGGCCTAGATCTTTATTTGTGGCCACAAAACAGCATTTCCATTAGTTCTAGAACAGTCATCTGTTGGTTGAGGGTTAGATCATGAAAACTCTAGGTAGTGCTCCTGTGCCACTTGGAGAAGGAGGCAGAGGGCAGTTGCTCTTGGTCATGTTTTGGGAATCAGGGACCTACTTTTAATCTTAGTTCTAAGCATTTTTTAGTTCCTTAAGGCCTGTCAAAATTGGACAAGAAAAAGTTAAACAAATAAAAAGTCAAAATTAATCCCATATGCTCTATATTGAAAGAACATTTGTCCAGCTCTCTCACTAAGGGTTCCTGAAGAATTCATCAGGCTGATTCTGTAAAACAGGTGAGATTTTCTCACTTAACTTTAGTCCTCTAAAAATCAAGAGAATTGATAGGATGGCTGACTGCAGAGAAAATCAAAGTAGCTGTTTCAAACTAAGAAGTTGATGATTAAGTAGATGCACCTTCTGAACACTACTGAATAGTAGTTGTAGGGAGAGGCTCACTAAAGAACTTATATCACTTTAAGATATTTATATTTAACAGAGTTGAACCACAGTCAAATTGAGATTTAAGATATTTATATTTAACAGAGTTGAACCACAGTCAAACTGAGATACAAGGTCTTTTCATCCTTCTGGAAAGCAACTCTATCTCCTCCCTTCCCTGCTCCAAATCCTGGGTTTGTAGAACCATAGAATGGTTTAGGTTGGAAAGAACCTTAAAGATCATCTGGATCCAACCCTACTACAGTTTTGTGAGGGGTTGTGAGCTTTGTCAGTTCTTCACAAAGTGACCCAGCAACCGACAATAGCTCTGGTGATATAGGGGCAGCAACAGAGATATTTTCATTATTTGTTGTTTATTCATGCTCTACCCTGTCTGCTTTTTTTCTTCTTTGTGTCTCCTGTGTAAGATTTAGAAAGGAAATTGTAAGAAACAGGGCCTGTCTTTACACTGTGCTAGAAAAGACTTCCCAGAAAATCTGATCCTGCTTTTGAATAAAGACTCAAGACTTCTGCTGTATTTATTACTGCTCTTGTTGGTTCTCCTCAGACTAATAATCCTTGGGTATGGAAAGTAGGGATCATTCATCATCCCAAATAAAACACAGCAAGTGAATGGAAATAACATTTTTACAGACAGCAGGGCAAACCCAGAGCCTTTGCAGAGAGTTTTCCTTTTAGATGAGAAATCAGTGACCTGGGATGTGGGGGACCACAGCAGGATCAAGGGGAGGAGGGAGCTGCTCCTCATGACAGGCTTTTGGGATGTGGTGTGACAGTGATTACCCAGAAAACAGAGCTGAATGCAAAGTGGCAGGGCAGGCTGGGGAGCTGCTGTGCTGCTGAACCAAAACTGAAGGAAAAGGTGCTGCTGAGTGAACTGGAAAGATGAGATGTGTACTTGGCTGGAATCGATAATATAGCACACTGCATTCCGTTTGGCAGCAGAAACCAAGGGCTTATCAGAAATGACATATTCCCATGTAGTGGAAGGCAGGGCAGTAATGGCGTGATAGTGGAGCAGGATATGTAAAACTGTATAAAAACTTCCTTATTGTACCTAAATCAGTAGGAGACAGACATCCCCCTGGCTCTCCAGGAAGAGAGGAGACTGATAGAGTCATCCCAGCTTACAGAGTATAGCACATGGCAAACGGGAATTGCACAGAAAAGGTTCTTTCCTTTCTTTTTAAAGAGATTTTGACAGCTAAGTGCAAACTGTTCTGTAAAGTGTCAACTGTTGAAATAGTTTTCCTAAAAAAAAAACCAAAACAATAAAAGACTATACAAATTAAAGAATGAAACTTTTACATTGTCTTTTAAACCAAGAAATAATTTCAATACATATATCCTAATTCAGGATTCCATGGGTAAAATTGTTAGTAGATGAAAAAGTTTCTAGCCTCTTTTAGATTGGAACAGTCATCCATAATAACTTAAAGGTCCTGAAAAAAAGCATGGTCAGCCACAACTTCTTTACCTGCAGATCATCCACAGCTTCTACACCTTGTCTTAAACAAATGTTAAGGTTAGAGAGTAATTATTATGCATTTGACTTTGATTTCATAGATGGAAATAGAAAATACAAATGAAAAAATTCATTTGCTCCTGGCAGAAACTTTCTTAACTAGAAGTACAAAGCAACTTTAGATTTGGTGATAAAAACAAGTTGTTGATAACCATTAGTGGGAAAAAGGCAGAATATTCAAGGACCAGGGAGAACTTAGAGCCTCTTCCAGTGCCTGAAGGGGCTCCAAGGGAGCTGGAGAGGGACTTGGGCAAGGGCCTGGAGTGACAGGACAAGAGGGAAGAACTTCCACTGCCAGAGGACAGTGTTAGAAAGAAAGGGTGATTAGACACAGGAATGGGCTGCCCTGGGAGGTGGTAGAGTCACTGCCATTGGAGGTGTTCAGGGAAAGCCTGGATATGGCACTCAGTGCTCTGCTCTGGTTGACAAGGTGGTGATCAGTCACAGGCTGGACTGGATGATCTCAGAGGTCTTTTCCAATCTACTTGATTCTGCAGTTAGATGGGATATTGAGAAGGAATTCTTCCCTGTGAGGGTGCTGAGGCCCTGGCACAGGGTGCCCAGAGAAGCTGTGGCTGCCCCATATCTGGCAGCACTCAAGGCCAGGTTGGACAGATCTTGGAGCAACCTGGGATAGTGGAAGATGTCCCTGCCCTTGGAAGGGGCTGGAGCTGGATGATCTTTACAGTACCTTCCAACCCAAACAGCCCAAAACTTTATATAATTTTATGTATTAGCAAATATGCACAATTTACTCACTCAGCCTGCCCACACTGGGAACTCCTTACTGAATGCACTGACCCTCTAATACAGAACAGCACTAATTACAAAGTAGTGGTTGTCTGTGATTTCATGACATGATTAATGAGCCTGATTTTCCACTGTATGATTATTGATCGGAACTGGGTCCAGTAATTTTGCATGGATTTACTGCTCCAACTGCTCAAACTTTGTATAAGATACATACGAGATACGGAAACGTTTTGACACATTTTAGCCAATGGCTCAAAGTTCAGCTCACGTGCAAGAAATTGCAGGGCTGATGTTGAGCACAGAGAGCATTTGCTGCAATAGTGTGGCCTGCAAGAACTGCTGGCTGCTGAACACTTCCAAAAGGTAAGAAAGATCCTTCAAATCCCTCAAGCCTGCTATGCAGTTACAGAAGATTTACAGGATATGTTTTCCATCTTTTGCAAAACAAGGTTTTGCAATAGAAATTAAATTGGATTGGACCAGCAGCTGGCTCCATCAGGCATGTGAACTGAGTTTAAAAAAAAGGGAAAAAGGAAAAATTCCTTCTGAGCCAGACAGTTGGCAACGCAGACTTATATCAGAGTGGAAATATATATAGCTGATTTGTCCGTGCTTTTTTTTTGATTTATTAAGTAAAATTGCCAGTGGAATAAAGACAAGTGAGAAATGATGATGCAAAACCACAAATTATATAAATATTCAAAAAAGGAGAATATTGGAGCAGATAGTTGATGCATACTGGCACCACACACAGCCCAGAGGAAGAGATGCTTTAAATTGTCAAGAAAAATGTGTTAAAAAATGGATATGCAGCTGACTTTTTAAAAAGTGTCATATCAATGCCTCAAAAAGACAAAGAAGCCACGCCAGTGAGATTTCTACAGGAAGAGAGAAGTAGAAAAAGAGGTGGCAAACAGATAAAAGATGCTGCAGATGTTGTCAACAGTGAACTGGGTGGAAAGAGACAAGAGAAGGGCATTAGAGAATTGAAAGGATTAAAAAATGTAGGTGCAGAGGAAAGAAACACTAGGAAAGCATTGTGTTCTGTGTGTCATTAGAGGTTTGATCAGCTCTCAGGAAACAACTGCTTCAACAACTGCTTCCAAACAGTGGCCCACACCACTGCTTGCATAGTGGGTAAAAGAAGTTTAAAAAAAAAGAAGTTCAATCAGTAAGGGCTCCATAAAAGGTGCTGCATTTGAGTAAATGGAAAGAGGAGGTGCCTGAGCTGCTAAAGGAGGATGTTTACAGAGATAATCAGCAGCTGCATTTTGCTAGTTGACAGAGTCTGGTTCAAAGCCTAAGGGAGGTGTTTTGGACTGGACAATGACAGAAACCATCTCATTTCCCAGCAAGAGAAAAACACTGAATAGTAGAAAAGCTGAGTTATGCACATTGTAGAATCTCCGTGAAGGATACGATACAATAAATAGCTGTAACCACTGAGTAGAGGAGACCAGAACAAGAAAATGGTGTTGATCACATCATTGCAAAAAAAATTTATCCAGGTAGCACTGCCCTTCCATAATGATCCAGGGCCAGTATGACAGGCAGAGGAAAATGGCCTTTTTATGACAGTGAGTATTTCTCACATGAGGAATCCTGAGAAGAAAAAGAATAGTGTGAGTGGTTTCCAACAGCTGGGAAAAGTTTTGGAAAAGGAGAAGAAAAAAGGAACCAAAAAGAAGAAGTTGCCATAGCCAAATGCTCATCTACTCTCTCCAACTGATTTACAGCAATTTGATCTGGACTCTAGTGAAGAACACAGCAGCATTAATCTACTTCTGACAGCTTCTCCCTTTAAGTGTGGAAGCAAAGGGCCCATCCTGGTAGGCAAAAGCAGTATTTTTCCCCATCTATAATACAAACCCCTACATCCATCTTGATAAAACTATCCCCTGTGTTTAATATTGCACTAACTCAATCTCCCTACCAAAGATAATTGTGCTTAATTGTAATTGTTTGTAATTACAACAGTAAATTCCAATAAAAAATATGTATTTGCAAATAAAATACTTCAGCTAAAAACCGTACTCAGCACAAGGACAAAGTCTTGACTCTTTAGGTAATGCAGATGGGTGGAAGCCATAGGTACAGTAGTAAAGTCTCTCATCCTGTGGCCTTTTCCCACTAAAACAAAATTGTTCTTTAGCATACCATTGTTTATATCACTTGTTTACATCTACAGTGGGTGTTAACATTTTTTTCACATATTTTCTACTTGTTAATTTTTCTCTTTTGCATCAATATTTCTACTTATTCCCATCAGCTTTTCTTCCATCTTCAAGCTAAAATGCATTCTTATGCCATAATTTGTCATTGTAGAAAAGAAGAAACTTGCAAAAAACCAGAAATGCTTGTTATCAAACAGGTTTAACAATAATTAGAAGTTTATTTGTGAGTCAAGAACCTAATGAAAGTAGTGCTTTATGTCATTCATCTCCTTTGCCACTTTTCTGGCAAAATCCCTGAGCCCTTCCACTGTTTCCAGTGATTCCCAGTTTTCCATTTCCCTCAGTACTCCTAAGATTATTCTTAAGCAAGTACCATACATAACTCTGACTAATTTCTCCTCCCAATGCCTAAACTCTTCCCCTCTTCTCTGTGTTTATAATTTTTTGGTTTATACCTGGGAAAGATTTGCAGGCAGCCTGCAAATATGCAGATGTTGATCTGCTATTAACACCAAAATTTAAATAGATGAAGGTTGAGGGATTTCTACTTATTCTCAAGTAGTAGCATTCAATATTTTCTTCACCCACATGTAGAGGAACTCAATGTCTTTCAGAATGCTGTCTTTCCCTCAAATTTCATTGAATCTGACAAGAACATTAAAGGATATTAGAGGAAGTTAAATTTACTGACAGCTGGGCAGGGAGAATGAGAACATAACTGCAGGATACTTTTTCCTTTAGGAAACCAGGCTGAAATGTGTCACTTCAGAAATACCAGGTCTGGCTCTTCTGGGCAGCTGAAGAATTCTTCCAGAGATAAAGCACGGGGGCCTGATGTTGCAGTTCTGGCAGGAGTGGCTAATACACAAAATGATTGCATCTCTCTTTGGAGAGGCCTCAAAAACCTGGAAAAATGCACCCGAGGGAGTGCTGTGAAGTTCAACAAAGGGAATTGCAAAGTCCTGAGCCTGGGAATTACTTTTCTCTGAAGTAAAGGACTTCAGGGTTCTGGTGAGCAGCAAGTTGAACAAGAACCATCAATTTTCTCTCTGTGGAGTTGCCATAGAAAACCTGAGGAATAAAATGTCCTCCTCAGTGAGTGTATTAGTTAAAGAGAGCTAGGAGATATGTTTTACATTCACATATTTTATGATAGTGTATTTCCAAAGAACTCTGATCCTAGAGGGAAAAATAACATGGAAGTAATTTCAGTTTTCACTAAAAGTTTCCCTTCCATGGTACATTTGTGCTCTCAAATGTTTTAAATAAGCAACTTTGAGGTTGGACTTTTTTCTCATGCTGCCTTGCACACATAGGAAAAGCACAACATAATGAATATTTGCTGAGACACTTCATTAACCTCCTTGAAACCATCTTAAAACCCCTGCTGGTGTAGAAAACTGAGATTTCAGCAGCTGTATGCTGAGCTGACTGCTGCAATTGTCTTTAACAGTCCCAAGCAACCCCTACAAGTGGTGTCTTTTTGCTCAATAGGTGTCATTTAAGATTTTGCTGTGGACTACCCTCTCTTTTTCTGCACTTTAGGCAATGGCAATTATAATAATCATCATAAAATAAGAAACATAATAATAGATCTTCTGCAACTCTGCACTGTATAATTTTAGGTATAATATTTGAAGACAGTCCAGTTTATTTCTAAGAAGGTTACAATCAGAAACTGCAAAAATTGTTATGAATGAGCCCCTCTAATTCCTCTCCATAATTCACTGTCCTTCCCCCGACCTACTTGTCTTTTCACATTTGAGTTACAGGGTTCTTTCATGTTCCTCTGAGCCTGGCAGTGGCATATTTGCTACACAGTGTTCTTTGTGGCACTTTTTTCTCCTCTGTGAGCTTCTAGGGGTTCCTGCAATTGTCAGAGACAGTTTAAGAGGTTTTATCATGGAATCACACAATGGTTTGGGTTGGAAGGGACCTTAAGGAGATCATCTACTTCCAATCCATCCCATGGGGGCTGCACCTACTGGACTGCAAGGTTAAAGCAATGTCTTCAAGGTCAAAAGTGTTAGAGGAGTTATTGGACTGTAGCACAGGGGCAAAAGCTCCTGTTTACCCTGATGTGTTTTGCTTGATTAGAGGTTCTTGGGAAACCCCAACATGTGTCATTCCATATTTAGGGGCTAGAAAAGAAGGAGTGCCTTGGTCTTACACAAAGGCACCAATTCCTGATCTCCATACAAAACACACCAGAGGAAAGGTTGGCAGTGGTGCCTGGTCACTCCACAGAACAGTCAGACTGACAACTACAGTCTGAGAGAATGACAACCCCAAAATTTACGTTTTGATGTATTCAGAAGAGGTCACAGTGAGGCTGTAAATACCTGCATGACCTGAAGGTGGAATGGGGAGATCTGGAAATCTTGTAAGACGTTGTAATACTCCTGTGCCTCCAAAGCTAGGAAGGCAGAAGAGCCTGCTGCTTGCATGCAAGGCATTTGTGCACTCTCTGTAGGCAGAAGAACTTTATGTACCCTCTTTCTTTAAAAAGTGTAGGTATACTACCTTCTTTTAAAAAAATATTTTCTCTTCCTTACTTTTTGTGAGGCTGAGTGGTCATAAATCCTTGCTGGAAAGGGACAGGAGTAGAGTAGAGAGATCACAAGCGATGACCACAACTTAAGTTTTCTTGGTTTCTCTGTGGAATTCTTCAGTTTGAGGGAGATGCAATGAAAGAATGCAGCACTCCATACTCTGATAAGAATTTAGGATCTTGTTTCCATGAATGAAGGGCTTTGATACAGATTCTTGCTGAGAGTAGTTGTGGCTCCTCTGTCACTTCAGGGGGCAAAACCGTGAGACTGAACTCCTGAGAAAAAGGCAGGGAGAAAAGAAACATTCCCTGAGGGTAAGTGAATGTAATTACAAGTCCAGGCATCATAAATTTTAGTGCCTGCTGTTTTATGGCAATTGATGATTTTTTTTTTGTTTCCATCACAAACCTCATTATAGGAAAATTCTCCTTGCTATTCCCTTTAGGAGGTAAGTACCACCTATCAGCTTCATGGAGAGTCAGTCCAGTGAGACCTGGGATGAGAACACAGCTGGCTGATAAAGTAGAGCTGCTGCTCAACAATTTCACCATTCTGGCTTTTGGCTGGCTTCATACAAATTGGATGCTTCAATGGGCCACATGGCATGGGGACCCCTATCATTAGTCTCATGCATATGCTTAGATGACAAAAGTCTGAAATCTGAAGTTTGTAGTTTTTATTTTTTGGTTTTGTTTTTGTTTTGCTGGGGTTCATTTGTTTGTTTATGTCTTTTGTTTGTTTGGGGGTTTTGGGTTTTGTGGTTTTTTTTTGTCTGGAAATAATACTTTTTCCTGGTTTTTTTTTTTTTTTTTTTTTTTTAATTTAGGAAGTACAGGGAAAGGAGGTGAAGGAAGGAAGAAGACAACCAATAATATCACACTGGTCTCCATCCAACAGTTTAGTGATCTTCTTCTTTTCAGAACATGGGTCCTGCTGACGGGTTTTGACCTTCCTGATGTTGCAGTGCTACGAGTAATGCCTGCAAATTGTGTTACCACCACATTTTGAATATAAAGACCATGAAGTTTTTCAGTAAGTTCTTAAAAAGAAAAACCCACTGAAATAAAAAACTCAGCCAAAGAAACAAAAGAAAAGGAAATTCCCAAAGAGGCAAAAAAATGAATACCAACCCAAAACCCAACCAACTTTGATTATCCAGGTTTTGAATGTCTAAGTTCAAATGTCATCACCAAGTATCAGGTTTTTTTAACATTTGAAGTCCCTGTTGCATTCTGATGCAACAAAAACTTAATGGCTACAGCAAAAACGAAAATGCCACGTTAACCAAGATATAGATACAGAAAATTATAACCATCTGTATTATAACCTCCATATTAACAAGGACTGCAGATTTTCAATTAATTGACTCCTGTGTGAATCAGACTTTAAATTTTAAGGAGAAAATGCAAAAAACATAACTAGATCAAATTGCCATTAAATTTGTTGGTGATGGGTTCTGAAATACTAAACCAGTGTGCAAGTGAGCCTAGCAGTAGAAAAGGTTAATCTTTTGCATACATACCTAAGTATAAATAAGAAAGAAAAATGCAGTGCCCTACCAATATAGAGATAGTATAATATGCCTTGCACAGAATGCACAGCACCATATTTGAGAAATAGGAAAAAGTTCCATTTTTCACAATGGACCATAGGCCTGGGAGCTTGGCCTCAGAGATTTAACAAATAAGGGCATAGAAAGAAGCATTGCTACAATATTTAACATCAGATTTGAACCCAGCTGAACTAGCGGGGTACCTTTCACTGAGAAGATAATTAATTTCGTCTGGGGAATGTGTTAGACCTCATTTGTTTGGACTTCAGTGAAATATTTGATATGGTATGCATGGGAAATGCCAGTGATATTTGAGAAGAAAGGGATGAATGTCGTAATTGCACGATGGATAAGATGCTGGCTACCTAGGCACCCATTATATTTTTGAAAGCTGATTTCTTACTAGAGAAGATTTATTAATGGTGTTTCTCCAAGACTATTCAAGACAGGCATTGCTGGTGTTTTTTATTATTTTTTAATTTTATTTTTATAATAAAATTTGATATAAAATTAAATTGATAATATATGATGAAGTTTAATGAAACAAAGGTAAATACTGCACAATGTCTTTCTAGTAGCACATAACTGTAAAGACTGGGTGTTATCTCCTTTTAATTTTTTTTCAATAAATTAATTCTTTAATAGCAATTAATTCTCTAAGGAAATAATTTTTAAAAAGTCCGAAAGGTCTTAATTATAGCCTTTACTGCCTGTGCATCCTGGGTCATAAAAATGTACCTGTGAACAAACCAGGCAGGGGGAGGAAAGTTTTATGCAAAAATGGCAATGATAAATTTAATATAACTAATATTAAATGAACATATCTAGGCTGAAAATTATAATGTTTCTAGCAATAAAGCCAGTGAGATTCAGGAAACAGTTATTCATTTAGGACAACAAGAAGAGAAATATACCCAATTTAAGAGGCAATTGGTTTATGAAAGGGATTATCTGAGATGGTTGTTGGAAAACTGTTTATGAGGCAATCCTTGCTTCTCATTATTTTTAATGTCTCTGTGTCTTACAGTTACTAGCTTCTAAAATGTGCCTAAAGAGGCTTATTTTAGAGGACTTTTGCTTACTGAATTACACCATGAGAAGTTTTACTGGTAATTAACAGGCTCCAGACACTGCCGGAAATTAATTTCCACAGAGGCATCCTATGGCTGATGGGATCTCTGCTCATTCGCTGTGCCTGGTCAGCCTTTGGCAAGACATCAACTTTTGGTACTTTCAGTGGAGGCACTAAAAAAGGCACGTGCTTTTATTTTCTTTTGAGATTAGAAAGTTTCAGAGACCATAGATGAGTTTCACTTTCAATCAAGGCAGATTCGGCACCTCCGAAACATGGTTAAATTATTTAGATTCTTGGCTTAAACAAATGCCAACTTTAGGCTTAATGCTAATATGTGTATTATTATCTCCTTATTTCCTTACTGCTTGCTTGCAGCTGTAATTCAAATTAGTATAGTCAAAATTATTTCAATAACTCTAAAAAATTATGGATGTAATTATTACAGCGTGAATTTCAGTACACAGCTTTATTTACAAAGGACACAGTGTTGATTAAAACAGCTTGAATTATACTAACTACAACACTGAATTCTCTTTGCAAAACCATCTGAGGAGCACAGTAATTTGAGTTCAAGGGACAGGCATTATTACAAGAAGGCTAATGATAATCGTGTTTAAGGTCATTGGCAACTAAAGTACTTACTGTACAGGAGCCTTCTGTCAGAGACAATTATAGTGAAGGGCCTTTGAATGGGGTCGAAACACTCCAAGTGTGTTTCTGTGACAGCTTTGTTCTTACAATATTTATTCTAGTTTATCTGCAGCACAGTATTAAATTTAGAGTGTCACGAGCCGAGGGGCTCATGCAAAACTAAATTGACAGTATGCAATGATGTGGTAGTTACACTACAGCCTTTCTAATAATGGCACTGCCTCGTTAGATCAAAAGCATCTCCCAGGACCCAGGAGGCAGCTCCAGCAGTCCTGTTCACATGGATTATGAAAGCACTGTTGACTGCACAAAGCTGTCAGAAATAAAGAAAAATCTGCTAGGATCTTATTCTTTTGTGCCTGGTCATCAGTCCACAATAGATATGTTTGAATGGTGTCCCGTTTTAGCTTGTTGTGTGTCTATTTTATTTCATCTCACTTTTGTTTGTTGGGAAGGAGGAAGTGGGTGAGCTATTTCAGGTTCATGTGTTCTGGTGTACCTAAACATCTCACAGCCTTCAAACTTGTTTAATCTCACCACAAAACTCGATGGTTCTGTGAATATTTCAGAGGGGAAACTGAGCCATGCAACACATCAGATTCACGGGGATTCTTTCACAAGTTCTGAACTTTGAAGATTGTTGTTACATTACCTGCTATCAAGTAATAACAATAGTGTTTGATGGAACCAAGCTGTCTGTCAACCTACTATTATACTATTTTTTGTCTTTGAAAATAAATATATTGCTGTATTATTTCTTGTTTGTTAAAATCAAACACAGAGCCAAGAGAGGGTTTTCATGGTAACCTCATTAGAAGTGAGCTTGCCTATTCCATTTTTACAGCAGCCATTTTGCAAACTTCAGTCTTTGCAATTTTCATGAGAAAAATTAACTCACCTGGGTCCTGTCCTCTATGAGGATTAGTTAGAATTGAAAGGAAAGATTAAAAAAACAGTCTATCATTTTGACAACGGCTTTTTAATTAACATCTGGATGTGCGGATTTAAAAGAACCTTAGTATTTTAATGAAAAACTAAGGAAACTCATAATAATGTTGACTCATCTTCAAACAGGTTTAGGATTAACTTTTAAACAAATAATGAAGTTAGTCAGACATTTAAAAATGCTGCTATCTTAATTTTTCAAAGTTTTTAGTGCAACCAGGTGTCGTTTGAATTCTTATGCTTATATCACAATTATGAACCAGACTGTCATATCAAATAATAATTTCTATTATTTTACCCTTTTAGAGAAGTGAGAAAAATAATGGTAGGTTAGACAATATGTTTCCTTGAGCATGTATTTTCTACCAGACTGTACACTGAGAAGATATGGGAGGACAAGAAACAAGAAACTATTTCCATAATGCAATGCAAAATTTTAAATAAATTTTCCAGCTTCCGTCTTCAGCCAGTTTACTGAGGCTTTATTTATAACAAAACAAGCTGGGCTAGCAAAATTATACTTTTCATCATGGATATTTGAAATTGAAAAATATAATTAATAACAAATATAATTTTTTATCTAAAAACCATAGTAACAGGCACTTTTTTTTTTTTTACAGAACCTAATGTGAACATTAAGGAAAAAAAAGTCAACTAGACTTGCTGTTCCCTGGTGAATGAGCATAATTTCCCTGTGTTTAAGCCTGAGTACTTTTTGTACTTTTTATGCATTAACACAGTCCCCTTTACATGGTTGAGAACAGATGTCAGGCTTAAAAATAATACACATGGCCAGGGGTTGATTTTTTCATTAAGTGATCCGTTTCCTTCTCCAGCGGGGAAAAAACAAAGTGGGGAAAAGAGGAAAGCAAGGAAAGCCCTATCCTTTAGTGCTTGGTCATAAAGGCCGAGCTGGGAGGGTAGAGCCATTTGAGGAGGTCTCACTGCAAGGCTTCGGGCAGCTCTGGGATGCACACACAACGAGTGGCATTTGGTTTCAGCCTTAATGGTGCCATCTCCTCAGCACTGACTGAGAGGCATTAAATATTCATGAGTTTCTTAAAGGCTTTTGGGAAGAAAGTGCTAGAAAGGAGCATTAACATGCTGATCTTTTTTTACTAGCCTGTGTCAATGAAGGCATATTAAATAATTAAGTCAATCTAAGCCATTTTTTGCGCAGAAGGAGGTTAAGATTAGCAGCCCTGCGTGCTGGGAGATGCCACCTTTTCCACTGCCAGTGCTTTTAGGCTAAAGAAAACAAAAACAAGAATAAAGGGGACAGGTTGAGTCTCAATTAAAAAAGGCACTAAAGCACTGTTTGTTCCATGTTGCAAGCTCCTGTGTTAGATTAGGAGCGCCTTTTTATGGCTCCAGATGGAAATGTGACCTCGTAAAAGCCGCCCCGTAGACAATACATTCTCAGACCTCCGCCTGTGAAAAGGCTCATGCAAAAATTAATTGTGCATAAATGACTTGGTTTGCTTGTGAAAATACTGATTCTCAAAGAACTGTCCTCCCAATTCCTGCCTCCTGATACCCTGTTATATTTTCCTTTTCTGTGCTGAGCCTCAGAGAGTTGAGGCAGATGGTTCTCAGAGTCTGAACATGAGAGACACTGAATCTCCAGGAGGGTGCTTCACATGCCTTGGGGCATTTGGACAAGGATAATTTTAACTTAGCCAAAAATGGGCAAAACATGCATATCTAAGTCACGCAAACACATTTTGAGAAGGTCTACTCCTACAGACACTCACACACACACACACACACACACACACACACACACATGAAAAGGTCAGAACTACAGGCTGTAAATCATCAGGCACCTTTAGGAATTGTATTTTATGGTTTGAAATTTTATGTCATCAATGGAATTGAGCTAAAAAATGCAAAAGATTGCCTTGGAATAATTTTTAAACCTTATCTCATGTAGAGATCTGGCTTAGTTTTCTTCTCTAAATAGTGTTTAACTGTTTGGACAAATGAAATATTTCACGTAGGAAAGTTAGAAACCTATTTCTGTTGTAATTCATATTTAAAGGTTTATACCACATAGAAGAAGGTTCAAGGCTTTGATCTGTAAAAAGGAGAAAAGAAATGTAAAATATCTCTCTGACATGGCAGGTGATGGTTGGGCTATTAGCTGTTATGGATAAATTCAGGTTTCTAACCCTCATTCCTCATATTTGACAGCTCTTGCAACAGTCCTGAGACAGACTGGAGGAGGGAAGAAATATAGGATGGGAGTTGGTTTCCTCACAACTCTTCCAAATGGTTCTCTTGCAGAACAGAAAGCGTTTGAAGTCTATTAACACATTTATTTTTCCCTCAAATATATTTTTAATACTTGCTTTATATATATCCAACTTGTTAATTTCCACATACTTAACTGAGAACTCAACAAAAAATTTCACTTGCAGAGACTGATTCCAACTGGATTTAAACCATAGTGGACAGACCATTAAATAATATTATATGACCACTAAATTCACTGCAATCTTAGCTATAAAAACTGAAAAGAAATCCCTGTTTTAAGGACGATCTAAGACAACCAAAGTCAAGTTTGTGATGTGGCTCTCAAATCAATCTTTTTGTAACCAGGCTGCTGGCTGGAGAGGTTGCTTCTTTGGGTGTTATTTTAATGTTTTCTAAACATGGGATTATTTCTATACCAGCCACAGGAGCACAGGTGCATATTAATAAAGAGTCCCTTTTACACAGCTTATGATTTCTATGCAGCATTGTTACCTTCAGCTTTCTTTTTCATTAATATTTAAGGAGAAAGTCACTTCACTATGATATTCACATTCCAGTGAGATCATTCCTGAAATATTTAAAGTGAATAATGCAAGTTTCCAGAAATAGTGATAAATATAGCCTCAGTCTCCTGACCCCATAATACCTGCAGGTGGGGAAATATACTGGAGGCATTTTAAGATCCACATGCCAGATTGACCCCATTTTTTATATCAAGAAAGAGAGACAAAAAAGGACAAAGCTATCAGAAGGTTGTCTGATGTATTCTGGCCCCAGTGAAGGTCTTTGCAATCTTTTTCTGGGAGAGCATTTGCAAAGAAAGAAATCCTCACTGTGACATTGGGCTAGAAATATAATATCTCTGTGCTTTAGTTTTGCATCAGAAGTTGGTAGTAATAACTACATCATGTTGGGAAATGTGGATTAGTATTTTTCATAGAATGAGAAGGAAATAATGAGCTTTTTTTAGAGATCACCTATTCTGGTTGATCTTCAAAGACATTTTGAAATACAGATTTTCTTTATCAGGAAACCTCATTTTCCTGTCTCTTCCCCTAGAGAGAAAGAAAAGAAAATAAAAATATATTTTATGTGCCAGAGGTGTTTTTTGGTACTCTTTTAGTTGCTTTTCTCTCATGGGGTTTTACTGTAATGTTTGCTACATACCTTTTACCTGATTGTGGTTAAATCCCAGGCATTAAGTTAAATAATAAAAGTTTAAGTGATGAACTTTCATCAATGCAAGAGGGTCTAAACTCATGAAACAGAGCTCAATCCCTCTAGAGCTGAAATGAAAACTGAAAATGGCATCCTGAAATCTCAGCCTCTCAAACTCTCTTGATGGGGAACATGGAGAGACCACATCCTCACGTTCCTTCTGGTCTGTGTGAGAGACATCCAGGAAAACTGACTGGAAGAACTGTACATAGGACATCCAGCTGTGTGGGGAGGTCGTACACTGGAGGGAAGAGATGCCCTCCAGAGGGATCTGGACAGGCTGGAGAGGTGGAACAGTGTGAAACTCCTGAAGTTCAACAAAGCAAAATCCCAGGTCCTAAACCAGGGTTGGAACAATCCCAGGCACACCCACAGGTTGGGTGGAGAAATGATTTGGAGCAGAACTTGTGAGTGGTTGTGAGTGAAAAACCCAATATGACTTGGCAATGTGCACTGGCTGCCCAGAAAGCCAAATGGATCCTGGGCGGCATCCTGAGATGCTTGGCCAGCAGGTTAAGGGAGGGGATTCTCCTCCTCCTCTCTAGTGAAATCCCACTTGCAGCGCTGCCACCAGCTCTGGGGCTCCCAGCATAAGGACATGGAACTGTTGGAGCAAGTCCATGGGCTATGGGAACTAGTGCACCTCCTGTGTGAAAGACAGGCTGAGAAATTTGGGGCTGTTCATCCTGGAGATGCTCCACGGAAACACCATAGCAGTATTTCAGTACCTGAATGGGCCTTACAGGGAAGGTGGAGAGGCACTCTTCATGAGAAACTGTAGTGACAGGACAAGGGGGAATGGGTTCAAATTAAATGAGGGGAAATTTAGGTTATAGATACACAAGAAATTCTTGGCTATAAGGGTGGTGAGGCCCTGGCACAAGTTGCCCAGAGAAGCTGTGGATGCCCCATCCCTGAAAGTGTGTTCCAGGCCAGGTTGGACAGGGTTAGGACCAACCTGGAATAGTGGAAGGTGTCCCTGTCCATGGCAGGGGGTTGGAACCTGATGATTTTTAGGCTCCCTTCCCACCCAAACCATCCTATGATTCTATTATAAACAATCTGCTTTAAAACTACCATTATGATTAAAAGAATAAATAATACATTTTGGGATTTTTTGTTTTCCTGGTGGCTAATTAAAAAGGGTTTGACTGAAACCTGTTAAGTGCTAAAGTGTGTTCAGGGAATCAAGCGGTTAAAGACAAGAAATTCATGTCCTTACTGCTCTTCTGATCTTGGATTTTTCTGGTTGCTGGGCTCTGGTTCAGTTTTAGCAGCTGCAGGTGTGAGACGGTGTGAAGCCTTTAACGAACATGTTTTTTGCTTGTGACTATATGAAGTATTTTGCACTCAGCAATATCTCATTTGGCTGAATAAATAAAAACTTCTAAACATCCTTTGCAAAGGCAAAGTGCTGTGTATTTTTGTTTGTGTTTTGGACTCAGCACTTACTGAATACATAAATATGCATCAGCATGGCTTGTGGTATATGTGATTAGATGCTACATGGGGAGTTTTATTGTTTATTAGTTACTGCAGCAGCAGCAGTGGAGCACAGAGTACATGAAATTTAGATAATTGTGGGTAGGAAACAAGTAGTATTAGTTACAGATACTGCCTTATCCATAAGGGAATCTGGTTTTTTCTTGTATTGTTTGCAACGCAAACTTTAAGAAGAGCACGGCTGGAACTCAGTGATATTTTCTGCCTCCCCTCCTGTTTCAACATGCAAGTATAACCCATTGATACAAAAATATGGGACACTCATTTCACATAATATGAAATTGACAAACGATCAGATACTTACATAAATCCTTTAAATGACTAAGGATAGCTTATTTAATGCTCTCAACTGACATCCTCATTACTGCTGTTCAACAACACAAGGCAATTCATGCAATCTGGCTCACATGCCATTGTTTGGAAACCATCAAAACCACAGACAGCCACACGCTGCAATACAATAATTGTCAAGTCTATAATGCATATTTTCTAGAATTGTTTAATGCTGGCACAGTGTGTGTGCCAAAAAATGCATAATCAAACAGGCAGCGCTCTTCGTTGTGGCCATCCCATTGGGGTCTGAAAATTGCTCAAATTCGACCCAGTAGCAGAAAATGGCAAAGGGGAGACACATTAGGACTTTGGATAGTAGCTACCTAGCAGAAATGGCAACTATACCATCATATCAGAAGGTTTTTAATCCACTGGTGCAAAAGTTCACTGCCGTGTGTGGATGAAATCAACTTCTAGTAAGCAAGGTTGAAGGAAAGTGTTTCAAATTTCAAGTTTAAAGGAACAGATGGAGGTCAGCCAAAAATATCAGTTATTGTCACAAGTCCCCTGAGGTGCCTTGGCCTGGATTTTGTGGGTCATTTCAATGATTAATATCCACCAGCAGCTCGTACTACTGGATGATACGAGCAGATCTACTTGTTTTTTGCACACAGTTTTACACCTCTTGTTCATTTTTCCAGGACATATTAATAATTAGTCCCAGGACATCTCAGCTCATCCACATCTGGGATAAAGGACAGAATGACATTCACTGCACTTCTCTTCTTTTAGTACTGTGCCTTTTTGTAATATATTATGGTAAAACTGAAAAATAAGGCAGTTGTTTATCTTGTCCGTGCTAAATTTAAGACAGAATGTAAAGGCACACAGGAGCATGCTGCCCTAAACAGAAATTTTGACCAATGAGCTCCAGAAGGTTTTTAGGATCTCTGGAAGATGAGGAGCACAAAGGCAGCAGAGATGGGAAATTTTTAGCAGCATGTCTCTATGCTTGGTTTTTTTTCTTTACCTGAAAAAGCTGACTGGACGTAATTGGAGATTGTACTATTTGGCTGGATTTTATTTTTCTCTGTGAGGAAAAATTTATTCAATACAGCTGCCAGATATGTAGGAATCTGGGACATATGCCCAACATGTGGAAAAGAGCTCTACACCTTTACAGTTATCCTGACACATCTGGGAAATGTCAGACTTGCAAAACAAATGATAGGTGAGTCATGGGTGTCTTGGGCTGACTGAGCACAAAGAGAGGAGGCAGGAAGCAAATGTCCTGCAGCTTCAAACCACTGGACTCACTGAGCATCCCAGGAATGAGCACACATTTCTTTCGTTTAAGAGTGGTGCATGTGAATCAAGAGATATTTGAAGACACCATGTCCAGTCCCCAGACAGGACATACCTGACCAAGATCCAGACTCAGCATGAATACAACTTCATCCCGATCTTCCTGGCTTTCATTCAGGCTACTTCTGATGTCAGAAACTTCCACTGAAATTTCTATCAGCATTCAGTCTCCAGAGTTTTGCTGTTTTGAATGCTTTATCTATTACCATAGCACAGTGACCTCAAAGGGTTTTTCCCAGGCTCCCTGTGACAGTGACATCACATCTGCATAGAACTGGAGAAGTTATTGTTAATGTAAACTGGCAATCAATTAACAAAGGATCAATTCCTTTTAATAGATTTTTTTGGAAATGAAAAAAAATTAACTAACTTTCCCTCTAAAAAATTTTAGGAAAATTGAAATAATAATAAGTAAATTTATTTTTTCTGGGTTACTTACCTAGATGGAAGTAGGTCAGAAACTAGAATATCTTGAGCACTCTTTCTCAGTCATTTAAAGGTAAAATTGTTCTGTTTTCTCAATAATTAAAAAACCTGAAGAATCATTCTGGTAACAATATCAAACCTTATTTTCCAGTGCAGCCGAAGAAGTGTTGTGTTAACCTTTGTCTTGAAATTTTATTATTTGCTTTCGTCTTCCTCGATATGTTTTACTTTATCCCTACCTTAAAAAAAAAAAAAAGAAGTAATTGCAAGTATTTTACAGAGCATTTTCTGTCTTACATAATTAGCCCACAGGCAGAGTAGACAACCACAGCTCTGGTTAAATTCCATCAGAGGCACGTAACTGAATGCCTGAAAATGTAGAACTTGAATGCAAAACTTCAAAACACAGTAAACCAGTTTCTAAACTTCAGACATGATGGAAAGGGATTGTCTTTCTCATGTTGACCAACAGAACCCCAGGAGTAAGAGATCTTGTTGCAAAAAGAACTGATGGGGGTGGGGGGGGTTGTACTGAAAAAAATAAATCCAACAAAATCCAATAAAAAAAAGAAAGCACAAAAAAATAGAGAGATAGAACACACATGTAATGGTTTGAAGCCCTCCAGATAATTCAGAATATACTGGAACCCAAGTATAATTTGCCATGGAGGAGAGAAATTAAAATGAAGGGCCTGTGCACCCATGTGTAAACCTAAGGTTAATAATTCATACTCCACCGAGGTGTTCCAGTGAGATGTGATTAAATAAATAAATAAATAAAATATTGTACAATCCTTGAGTTTCCAGAGTCTTACTATATATAAATCCATGTGGTAATGGAGATTACTCTTGTGAATTTATTTCTGATGTTCTTTGTGTCTGATGTCATGAAACTTCTGAAATTTTAGGTTCAAATTGAAATGTTAGTGCGTCATCCAATTTTGGCATCTTTGCCTATGATTTCATCACAATTAGGAGGGCACCAGAAAAACAGAAGTAATTCCAAAAAACTAGAATCACTCATGCTAACATTACAGTCCCAAAGCAAGACAAATCTTTGTAAAGAGTTGCAATAGAATGTGAACAGTGTGACAGAATATTGAAGTTATTTATATAATACATTATATTCTACATCGTTAAGCCTCAGAGATTCTATCTAGAAGTAGAAGCTGAAGATGTTTGTGAGCTTCATTTGTGAAGGCAAATATGTGGCAGGGAAAGGTTTGTTCACTTTTTTTTCTTCTTCTTCTTTTTTTTTTTTTTTATTTTTATTTTTAATTTTTGCTTATGAACCATAAGCTCAAAGAGGACATTTTAATTCACCAGTAACATCCTATTTTTTTTTTAACAGCTAATGAAATCTTTAGTGTTATCATCTTAGAATAAAAGACTCTGAATAAGCTAGGTGATAAAAACTGTAAGAGGATTTGTCATTTGCTAGATTTTCTAATTAAAACAATTCTTGTGTGGCCCAGCTCCTCACGACTGCACAAGTGTCTATGTCTTTTTTGATTTACCTGCTGCTTTAATAACTTATGAATCAATTTACCAAATTGCAACCATATTTGACAAAAGAGTGGTTACTTTAGATACAGAAATCTTAACAGGGTTCATCAAATTAAGTCGGCAGGGAGAAGAGAGAAAGCCTGCCAGTATTCTAGCTGAGGTTCAGCTACACTGTAAGCCCTGTTTTGCATTGATACCAGACACTGCACACGAGGAGCAGCCCAAAAAGATTATCTGTATGAGATGAAATTTTTAATTCATTCATTCATTTTTGCCTTGGAAGAAATTAAGAGATTAATTGCCAACATCGAACAATGCCAGAAAGTAAATCGACAAGACAGCAAGTCTTCTCGCTTCTTATCCTTCTTCAGAGACAGACATTTTGTTTTGCTTTGTATGTGAATGAGGAGAGCTGAAGTCAAGAAGGACCCAGAATAAAGGAATTTGAGGTCAATTCAATACCATATATTGAGTGTGCATGAGAATGTTCTAGGACATGGAGGTCAACAGCTACCAAATACCCCATCCCTATGCCAGGAAACTGATCAAACTTTAAAAGCAGGGAGGCTATGTGTTAATTGTTTACAGGGAAAGGTCCTTCAACTGTTCTAATTACCAAATGATGTCTGAGAATTACTTAAGGAAGGTGTTTGGAATAAAGCAAGCTGGTAAATGTTTTGTAAGATCAGTAGCATATAAAAATCCCATTTCAGTGCCCATGAATATTTCCCATCTCATCTCAATTTCTGTTATAGACACAGATACTGCATATGAAAATATTTTTTAACTTAATCTAACATTTACTTATCTTGATGGCATTTTGCTTGCTTATGATGGGCTCTGGTAGCTGTAATGAACAGGAGTAAAATAGGATGATAAGGGAAAAAAAAAAAAGTCCAAAACAGGTGTTAGGAAAACAAAAACGATTTGACATTCCTGCCGCCACCCCAACAATCCTTCATGGGCAATGAGATTGCATTTCCTTCCCCTCCTTTGAAGCCTGGGTTTGAGGATGGGAAAAAAATATCTATAATGGATTGTGACCAGACATACTCAGAATATAAACTCTGTGTGAATGGAACTGAATTGCCCTCCTGAAAATAAAATGCAAATTAGGAACTTTTGCACATTCTCCACAATCGTGGGGATCCAGTTTTGGGAATATGCTAACAGAGTGGTCTTAGCAATGCTGTTGAAATCACTGAGCATCAATAGTTTAAAGCATTCCCAAAGGTGGTGCAAAGTGAGCCAGGATTGTGCAGAACTAATATTTGACTCAGCTTTATTATGTGATGTCTCAGACTCAGATCCCTTGCTGGCATTTAATCGAGGTTATTGAACATTTTGGACCCAACAAAATGAGGCTGAAATTTGGAAGTCCTACGAGATCTGACTCCATATAATTATTTGTATCAGCATTGAAGATAATAAAAAATGTATTAGAGTGTTTTTGGATTATAGAACCATAGTGTGCTTGGCTAAGGTGATGAGAAAGCTGAATTTTCTCTGCGTTTTTTGATTTATTGTTAATTACTATGAAGTTTTGCTCTATAAATTTTACTGACACTCAGAATTTTGGAATGGACGCCAATTTTCTGTAATAATTTATTAAAAAATGTGCAGAAGTGCTGTACTGAGGAAAATAATAAAACTATTTAGGAAAGATTTATTGCACTTCACATGGTGGAGAATCTATGACTTAAGATCATTATTATTTTGCCTTTCTGCTCCCAGATCTGACAATGCATGAGGGCAGATTTAGCAGTGGGTACTCAAGAGCTAAGGATTTGTCGCGGGTTCGGTTTGTAACTGGGCGGAAACACCAATTTAGTGTAGTGGTTTGGTCCAAAATACTCATTACTGTTTATCTGCTGTGAGATAAGAATTAGGAGAAATGCAAAGCAGGCACCAAACTTGAAAGAATATAAAGAAGTTTATTAACAGACCTAAAAGAAGAAAAAAAAATTATACCACCTTCAGAACTCTCCTCCTCCCCCCACCTTCCTCCCTTCTCCCACTGACAATGTAAAAAGACAACCCTTAAGATGTTCAGTCTGTTTACCACTTCCATAATAACCTTGTTCAGTCCATTTAGAAAGAGAAGTCTCTTCTTGTTCATGCTATGAAAACATTATCACAACGAGACAGCCGCCCACTTCCAAATATTGTTCAGTCCATTTAGGAAGAGGAGTCTCTCTGCCTGCGTGTGAGTCCTTTCCCCCGACTTGCAGCTTTTCCCGCAACTGCTTTCGAGGGTCCACTCTTGAAGTTTTTTGGGGTACAGTTTTAAGGTTGAGCCGTTCAGAAACAAAAACAGAGGCCCTTCTCCTTCCCGGGGAGCAAAGGGTCTTCCTCATCTTCATCTTTAGGACTATCTCTGGGAGCATCTCTAGGAACTGAGGTTTTCTCCTTTCCCATTTGGAGCAAAAGTCCTCATCTGGTTCATCTCTAGGGACTGAGGTTTTCTCCTTTCCCGTTTGGAGCAAAAGTCCTCATCTGGTTCATCTCTCCCTGTCCAAACTTCTCATGAAATTACAGCTGCATCAGCATCTGCCTATCTCAGCGCAGGTGCTTTTGCTCACGAGTTGAACACTCCACCCCCCATATCTTCATGAAATTACAACAGGATACTCTGATATATCACAGCTTCACAACAGAATTCCAGCTTTAAGCATCTCCTCTCTCTCTTCCCTCAGGTTTTCAGCTCTTCACAGCAATAAAAAGGGTTAATCTCACCTCGGCCTTGCAGCTTTGCAGCTGGAATGTTGAATTTTTCTTATCGCAGTGGAGAGGGGGGAGAGCCGAGCCGCTCCGGCTGCCCACGGCAAGGCAGTGGGGGGGGTTCCATGGCTGGAACAGGTCCATGGCTCCAGGATGGCCGTGGCCCGGCCCGGCCTGGCCCGAGCAGGGCCTGGCCGGGCCCGCTGGCCCCCACACGGGGCCTGCAGCCACCTGTCCCAGCGCCGGAAACGAGAGAGAGCTTGGAGGGGGAGTTTGCCTATTCTTAAATGTAGATAACAGAGGTGATCACAACTTTAAGTGGCTTAGAGAATTGTCCATATTCAAACTGGCCAGCTGATAGGTTCTATCAGTTCCCAGAGGAAGCTGTAAGCACCCCTTAGCAAGGACGTCCCTTCTGGGACTACGCTTGCTAACCTATGACAGGATTATAAAATACATAGATCACTTGTGAAAGATTGTTTACAGTTACAAAAAGTATGCTGAGACTCATGTTTTTTCCTCCCCAAACTCTCTTTCACGTTCTCACATTTAACCACTCACCACAACAGAGGTGCACAGACAGAAACTTTTGGGTGCACAGCTGAACCCCATCATCCACAATCCCATAATGAAACAGTTCCTTATTTGCCTGGTAGAGCTGGAAGCAGAATTTGAAAGAAATGTTTTATTACCATTACCAACCACCCTCTCAAAAAAAAACAAACAAACAAACAAAAAAAAACCTCATGCAGAATTTAAGGAAATAATGATAATAATGTCACTGATAACAATGAATTACTGATGTTCTTGCTCAGGGTTCATTCGTTTTACTCCAAAGAGGAAAATTGACAAGAAAGACTTGAGGACAGAACTGGTAAGTTTAGAAAAATAGGCTGAACATACAGTAAAGATTTTAGGCTGAAATAGACAAGAAATGGATGGACTTTTATAAGCAGCTCATTGCACATGTTTCTGACCTTGTCAGACACAAAGCTTCTCACATTGCAGCGGGATGTGAAAACATGCCAACATCCTGGTGAATCTTCCTCACTTAATTATTCCCTGTGCCTAATTTCCTTAATACAGTCCTTATTTTCTGCGGCCCAGAAATAAATTCTAGGATTCTTTTAAGCATTTTTTTTTACCCATTTAAAGCTGTGTCACACCTGTCCAGTGTTGCCTTTTGGCGGCTCTCCACCCCTTCAAAAAGAGATGATGAATAGAAAATAACCTCAAAATGCACCCAGTCAAAGGAAGTTTTATAAACTGCAATTGCACAAAGCACCTGCCTTGACTCCTTTCATACTGTTGTCAAGAGCAAATCACCTATTTAGTTTGGTGAAAACAGAGTTAAATCACTTATCAAACCCTTGTCGTAGGAGCACAAAATATTTAGACAACATCATCTACTACCAAGTGCTTGGTTTAGCATGTTGGATGAGCTGCAGGAAGTATACTAATGAAATTACTGTCATTTGGGAAATGGCCCACTCTCTGGAAGCGTGCCTGGATGATTTGATCTGAATCCAACATAACTTGGAATTTTTATATTTTTTTTAACTGAAACATACAGTAATTCAAACATGTTAATGAACTCTATCTTCATAAAAACCTGCTGCTGGAAGATATTCCAGGCTGTTCAAGAATTTTCATTTTTAAGTCTGTAGGAAAATCAACTATTTTTGGCCCTCTTAACTGGAATTATCATAGTAATGAAAGTCACAGTTTCTCAGTTGAGAGTTGAAATGAAGCCTTTGTGCCCAGCAAGATTTAAGCCTTTGTATTATAGTGTTTTTGTCTCACCATATGTTTAGAATATCACAAAAAACAGAATCACCTTGGCAACATTATTTCTACTGCTCCAGTGAGATAGTGGTTTTATGTAACTGCTAGTACTGGTCAATCCCTTAATTACAGCAGAGACCTGATAAAAATGAAGCATGTTTTTATAACAGGCAGCAGCATCCTTACAAAACGCTTCTAATCTTCATTTTCAGATCTAACTGTTTATGGTTTTGCCTTTAGGAGGATGCTCAGCCAGGTAGTGTGTTTTGAAACTTTGACAGAAACTGCAGAATGGAACTACCGTGCTCCAAGTCAAGGCACGTGAACTGGAGGGAAGCAAATATTCCACTTCTGCCATGGAATTTAGAAATTTAAATTCACACACCAAAATACTTGCCCAATTGCTTTGTTGTGTATTGCATTTTAATAATTTTCATCGTTGTCTTAGTTTGGTGTATATCCAGACTTTGAATACAGCTGAGGTCTGAAGCCAACTCAGATGCATGAATTTGAGCCCATGGATGGATGAATCTCTTTCTTAGAACCCCTGAATGATGAGTGATCTTCATTTGCTCTCCTAGTCTGCTCTTCTCAGTCCATTTCAAGAAAGAATAAACACTTTTAGGTCATTAAATACAGCAGAAGGCTCAAGCCTAAGACAGGTGTTTAACTCAGAGTTTTAAACAAGCCACTAAATTATGAAATGAGCTGGATCTCCTACACTCTTCTTGAACAGTGCTTTCTGCTGACTAGCTCAATTATTTTTCAGGGTTGGCCTTTAAATCCCATTGTTCATCTCCCAGCACTTTATAAGTTTTGATTAAAGTTTAGAAACCCACTTTGGACACCAGATTTAGCAGACTGGGAGTAAAACTGAAGTAACCTCAAGCTGAGGGAAAACAGGTTGGATATTAAGAAGAAGTTCTCCCCTGTGGGGGTGATGAGGCCCTGGTACAGAGTGTCCAGAGAAGCTATGGCTGTTCCATCCTTGGGAGTGTTCTAGGCACCTGCTTCTTTCAGTGGAACACTAAAACAATTATTGAGTGTTTACTAAATAAAACTTGAACTGGATAAAAGAAAAACATGCAAACCATTCCCTATAATAAAAACCAACCAACCAACCAAACAAACAACAAAAAAACCCCAACAAACTTTAGTATTTTCAGTCAAGAAATTACAGATTCTAGTTAATATATTGATATCATGCATATATAACTTCACATTTGTAATTTTTAATCTGATCTGCAAAAATTATGTTCTTAAAATCATGTATGTCAGACAGCAGAAATAATGCACTCTAAGACTGTGTTAAAACAAAGGAAATTCTCTCTAACAGGGTGTAGCCACAAAAAGCCTTCAAGAAACCAATTTACTAATCTTAAAATAATTTTAGTATCCTCCCTTACTTTTCACAAAGGTTTTCCTAGTTGAAAGGGTTCCAAAGTCATCAAGAATGGATTAAATCTGAAAATTCTAGCTTCATTCTTATTTGCCAAAAAAAATCTTGTTGTTTTATGACTCTCTTGTACATTTAGGTTGTTTGCATATTTTGGGGATTTTGAGGTAGTTTGGGGGTAAATATCAGAGAATATTCTTATTTTATTGGACAGTGACCTTATTAGACCCTTGGCTTAACCTCTGAGAAAGGGACACCTTCCACTAGCAACCTTGTCTTGGGGAACATGTCCCTGCCCATGGCAGGGGGTTGGAACTGGATGGTCTTTAAGATTCCCTCCAACCCAAACAACTCTGTGATTCTGTGATTCTATAAAAAGTGATAATGACAATGAACTTCCGGATAATTTTATAGCTGACTTTGAAAACCTCCTAGAAAACAGTTTGGAGAGGATTTCTGAAATACCCCTAAAATACCCCTAACAACCCCTCCCCAAGTAATGCTACATTTTTAACTTCAATGCTCAGATGAGGCAATTAGAACTAAGGTAAAATAACTGTAGAAAAGCATGCAGAGTGACCCAGAGCCAGTGTGGAGCAGGACCTAAAGATTCATGCAAGTAAATGAGTAGCTGCTTTAAACATATTTCTCCATTGGAGAAGGCCTTCTTTTTTAAAAAATGAGCTTGCTCAATGTGGTGCTTCTTCTAGACTCTGTAGTACTCATTTTCAAACTGCAGACTCGAAGGCTACTCATATTTCTTCTTGATGGCCCATAGAAGCTGAACTTCTATCACATCTCAGAGCAGCTGCCACAATTGTCTCAAACTTATTTCATATTTACAAGGCAACAAAAGACACATAAACATCTTTGGCATAGTACAGTCACTTGGAAATATGTCAGTAATGATTTTGTGGCTGCACTGGTCCTGCACGCATGTCACACAAGCACTCAAAGTTTATTCAAGGAGCTGCTGTGAGAAACGTAGGATAACTTGTCCCCTTTGCAGTGGGAAAAACAGCAGTTTGGGGTTTTTTAATAGTGATTAATTTAGAGGACAATCTTGTAATTTTGTGTTAGAGAAGAGTATATAGCCCCATGGCACAGAGTGGGTGGATATACGTTGTCCTGTCTGTGAGCATGGTGAGGCCCTGGCACAGGTTGCCAGAGAAGCTGAGGCTGCCCCATCCCTGGAAGTGTTCCAGGCCAGGTTGGGTGTGGCTCTGAGCAACCTAGGATAGTGGAAGGTGTCCCTGCCCATGGCAGGGTGCTTAGAATGAGGTGATTGTTAAGGTCCCTTCCAACCCAAACCATTCCAGGATTCTGTGATCTAACTCCTCTCAGAGTTTTGAGGGTAACACCCTCTCAGTTGGGTTTGGCACCCTTTGGACATTGGCATGGGCCAGGAATCATCCCATGCAAGTAGTTCACACTGAAACACCTCCATATGTTGGGGTTGTGTTTGTCTCCTGTGATCTCACAAATACCTACCTGTCCAAGAAGCCTATTGGGTGTTTTTCAGGGCTTCCACCTTCTTCTATGGAAAGACAAATGCCTTGGGTCCCTCAAGAACCAAGAAAAGCCCCCATTTAGCTATTGAAATCAATCTCTAGTGGTCCAAATGCTGGTTTTCTGCAGAGAAATTCGTGAACTTATATGGCATTTATGCCTATTCTACAACTGGATAAAAAGAGGAAAATAATTTGTGTTTCTCCAGGTTTCTCAAGCAGGTGTCGTGCAACTTAACCTGCATATAAAAGGTTTAGCCTTTTGCTTGGATGCCAAAGTTTACAGGTTCAAAACCAGGTTCCAGAACAATTTCATGAGAGAAGGTCAATTGAGGATCACTGATTTCACAGATATAACTTCTGACTCAGGTAATTTCTACTGAACAGTGTTTGAAGGGGTATAGACAACATACTGACTGTGCTTTAATTCATTTTCTGGGAATTCTGCTTTGGCCTCAGCAGAAAAGGGTCATTTAGTTGGATACAGTATGAAACATGCATTCTGTTGTATTGTAAACCTTTAATTAAGGTAGGGCAATGGAAAATGCAGCAAAACAAGGATCTACAAAAAGTCTCATCCTTTAAGAGGGAAACAAACCCATGATAAATGATAGTCATATTACCTAAGTCCCTGCAAGTGCTTACACCCAGAAACTGAACCAGAAAATATACCGCAAAATATACTATGAATTTGTTGAAGTGAAGTAGACACCTATCCTTTTCAGCTTATCATTTTCTAAAGATAAATGCAATTTATTTTTGGTTAAATCATACTCAAACTTATTTTAAATCCAGGCATTGTTTTGTAGGCAGCAGCACAGCAGTTCTCTGCAGAAATGTGAAAGCTGGGGAGAGAAATGATCTATTAATCTGGGACAGTTCTTAGTAGGACAGGACAGAGTGCTTTATCTTGTCTAAATATAGGTGACCTAAATGTAAAGGCCTTTACCAGTTCCCTTGCAAGCCTTTCCTACCATCTAATGTGTCTCAACAGCTGGAAGTTAGCCAAATATTGAACCTCTATTTACTTTTTTCTGCTAGTGCTGATTAATGTACATAGCCAAAGTCATCCCAGCAGACTCTGCTCTCTCACTGGCATACATTTTTTTACAGAGATTAAAAATACCTAAGATAAGTCACATGCAAGTCCTCCACCAAGTGCCAATAGCTTGCTCATCTTCACCATGAATTATTACAACCCAAATTTGATGCACTTGAACGCATTATTTTAGGCTCATATGGCCACATTAAAGTTATACATTTAATTTAAGATACTTTTTTCTGGGTTTCTTTGCAGTGAAAAGAAGAGTATTATGGTTTCTCTGTTTAGGAAAATAGTGACTGAAAGATCCCCAATGAGGCACATAGAAAATAGATTATGTGGGAGTTGTCAGTAAAATTATGAGGCTTATGATCCCTCTTTTTTCCTCTGGTAGTATAAAGATGTAAACAAAAAAACCAGAACCACCCTAATTTTACTTCAGATGCAGGCCGCAAGATAGATGGTCACAGATTAAATTCTGGGGTTGGAATACAGTGTGTGTTTGTGTATGTGTGTGTCTCTGAGAATATTCGGGGTATATAGAGTACATATTTTCCAGTGAGAAAGCAGTCACATAGTACCTGCCCTTCTCTACAAGATAAAAGGAATACATAGAGTTCCAAAATGGTAAAAACTGGGAAATTTTATTTAACTCTAGCATTCTAACACTTTTTGCAGGAAAAGAAATATGTCAGGAAGAGCTTTTGTTCCCTGTTTGATAAGCACAGTTCAAGGATGGTTGGGAAAGGGCATCTGCCTTCAGACAACTTCCCAGCAGTAATGGTTCTCCTGCTCCTGCTCACATCCATCCCAGGGGAAAGGAGCTGCTGCACCCCAGAGGGTTGTGATGGATGAAATTCCTCCTCCAGGCTCTGGCTGGGTGAGACCCACATGTGACAGTGGGTCCAACAGCAGCTTTGTAAGGCAGAGTCTAAAGTTCGGCACTCACTCACTGCTGGTCAACCATCTGGCAACAAACAAATATATGGGGCTGCAGGTTGTCTGTCGTGTCTGGAAGGTGCTGGCCAAGGAGGAGAGGCTGCTTCATTATCAGGCTGACAATCAGCACAGTCACTTGTATATCACTGAAATTATTGGCACGGATTTATGTCCAAGGTGTACTGAAGGCTTTTAACAGTGGTCTTCAAACTTGCTCTTAATTTACAAAATCTAACTCATGGTGGGCAATCTTCAAACTAGTCAGACCTCCTTATGCATTAAAATTGAAGACCTTTTTGTGCCATATTATGGCTTTTTCTCTCCCATGTATTTGAATCACTGTGATTCCCTGCAAGGATTTTTATCACTCAGTGACAAGTGGATTGAAAAATCTCTGTCAGGTGAAAGAACAGAGATGGTATTGAATGTTCCCAAATTTCTCTGCAGTCCCTGAAGGTCTATCCTGGCTCAGAACTTTTATCACAGCAGTATTTTACAGCTTCTATAACTTAAGTCTTTCTGAAGTTTTTTGTTGGCAGGTATAGCATATTCTCTTAGGTTTTGTGGTTTCATCTATTTTTCTTCTCATCTTTCATCCACATCATGGTAATCAACTCCTCACAGGTCAAAAAACTCTTCAAAGTACTCTTTTGAACATCTGCCTCCTTAAAGACATCCCTGCTGTATTCTCTGATAACTTGGATCTCATCCAGTTTTGCTAGATAAAAACTTAGGAGTATTCAGTGAACACCCTATTAACTAAACAGGAGAGCAGAAAAGGGTTCCTACATTTTTCACTAACATCTGGTCTTAGCACAGTGGGAGGGAGAAAGCCAGCAGCGAAAGATGTGCATGCACTGGTTGTAAACTGGTAGCAACTCTCCCAGATGAAACCATATATTTGAAGTATCATTTAAAATCTTCAGCAGGGAGCTATCGTGCCATCTTTTATATTAGTTATGAGGCATACAAATGAGAGTTTTGCTACTATCCTTTCAAAAGTACAAAGTGGAGCATCCTACTTTTTCCCCAGCTGTTCTGTGGAAAAGAGTTGCTTTCAGTTTCTGAAACATACACAGCACAGGCAGATAGCAAGGACCGCAGAGAGAGCTGTTCCCTTAAGTGTCTGAAGAAGTTTCAGTGAGGGACCAACTTATTCCGTAGTCAGCTTCAATCAGATTCTCATTAGAAACCTGATGCATACTGCAGTGAGGAAATGCAAACTTCCCATTCACCTTACTGAGTTTTGGTATTGTTTTCTCTGGCTCAGTTTTCCATTCTGTGCTGTGTTCTTTGTATTTGATTTTCATTATAATGTTCCTAAACCATCTCATATTCACAGCAGTAGTAACTTCTCTCCCCTTCATGTTCTAAGCCAACCAAATTGCATCATCTACATGAAGGATGAAGCAAATCATTATCAGTTTCTATTTCTCTTAGTTATCTCTATTCTCTTAGTTTTCTATTTCTCTTATCACTCGTCTCATCTTAATATCCTTCACCAAACTCTTATGGTGGGTGCACTGGAACCAAATCTCTGGCTGTCACCTTATATCTTTTTGTCATTTTAGCTGCTCCTGGTCCTCTTCTAAGAGACAATAAGAGTCATCCAGAGTGGAGAATGGTGCAAGGCTTTCCAAGTTTGATTGACACATAGGCACAGGTTGCTCACTGAGATAGTAGATACCACATCCCTGGAAAAATTCAAGGTCAGGTTGGACAGGTCTCTGAGAAAAGTGATCTAGTTGAAGTTGTCCCTTTTAATATCAGGAAGGGGTGAACTAGATGACCTTTAATAGTCCCTTCCAACCCAAACCATTCTATGATTGTACAATTTTCATACATGTACTCATACTGTATTCTCCTCTACTGCTTCTGCCTATCCTTGTCATTATTAATAGCCTGTTTATTCTGTCTTCCTTAAATTGTCTTTCACTTTGGGTTATGGGTTTTGTAAGTTTTCAGTGACAGAAACCACATCTTCCTCTGTGTGATTGAAGTATATTCATTATCATGACTTAATGTGCTATTTTGTTTGGGAGAAGGATGTGAATCAACCATGAGATTTTCCTCTGCCTTCAGAGGAGCTGCCCACTTATGCTGGCTGAATGCTTTATGTGTTCAAGCTTATTCAGTCAATGCCCTACATAAAGAGGCACCTGTGATTAGTCAGCAGTGTTTAGCAGTGGAGGCAAATTCAGTTTGCAGGAACTGGCAGTTTCTTGTTCAGAAAGCTGAATGACTTTGCAAAACTTTATCATGGACAACATTACCCTTTCTCCTCGGTGTGAACATTGATGAGAAATTTATGAAGAAGGCAGAAGACTCTGTGTCTCCAGTTTGTCAAAAGCATTTGAGGCTGCCTTTGAAATAGCTGGGGCTGATGCAAGAGAACAAATTAAATAAAATCATAGGATTATAGAATAGTTTGGGTTGGAAAGGACCTTAAAGATCATGTAGTTCCAACCCCCTGCCAGGGCAGGGACACCTTCCACTATCCCAGGTTGCTCCAAGCCCCCTCCAATCATTTCCAGGGATGGGGCAGCCACAGCTTCCCTGGGAACCCTGTCCCAGGGCCTCACCACCCTCACAGTAAAAAAGAGAATTTTTTCCTGTACCTAAATCTATTCTAAACCTACTCTCTTCAATTTAAATCAATTTCCCCTTGTCTTGTCACTTTAATGCCCTTGTAAAATTAAAAAGAGTGAGTTTATCTGGATAGAACTCAAGATTGATAGGTTACCCTTGGTGTTTTGGGATTGCAGAGAGACTAATGGAAGGAACTGCCTGAGAAACTTTTTTGAACAGGCTAAATGAAGTCACAACCATGATTTACAATACAGTTCTTTAATCTACTAGTTCTATCCTGATTTCCTCTTTCCAGGAACAGTAATTTCAAATTATCTTTTTTGCAGAATGCAGGAAGAGCACAAATATAGAAGAATTTTTCTGCTGAATTTCACTGATGTGAAATAGACTGCCTTTTTCTTTTATTGATTATACCTAATCTATAAGGGTAAAATGATATTGGGCTTTTTTATATAACTAAGTCAATACAATATTATTATAAGACTTGCTTTACTTTACTCTCCTGAAATTATTCTTTTACTGGAATTCTGTTCCAAGAGCACCATGAAAAATGATGGCTTTCTAGCTTGATCACACAGTTTTTGAAATAGTTGTAAGTCTAAAAGCGCTGTAAAAAAATGATGCATGAAAAAGTGCAAGAATGGGAAAATCTAATTGTCACGTTAATTATCTATTGACAGAAGATATATGGTAGGTGATGTGATGGCTTTGGATGTTCTTGTCTTTATTACCTCTTGGGGAAAGACTTCAGATCATGAAATGGGTTTGGTGCTCTTCAGTGGACATTTGTCCTCCTCACAAAACAACCCCATAATTCAGCAGGATGTAACAAAATTGGAGAGCTCAAATTGAGGAGGTTTAGAGCATCAGGGAGTGATAAATCAGGCTAGAGGTGCAGGGCAATGCCTCTTGGGGTGACTTTCACAGCATCTGTAAGACAATGCCATCCCCATCACAAATCATTTTGCCAGGCAGACATCCTAACTCCACATGCTTGAAGGGGCAGATCAAGCTAGAAATAGTACTAAAAGGGAGGCTGATCTGGTCTAAGACACTATTCCATTCAACTGCCATTCAAAGTTATGAGAACAGTGATTTTCATATTGCATTAAAGTCACATTATGTGATTTTGCCATTTCTTTGCTAATTTTCTTGTATTTTTTTCAGAATCACAAGCAACGAGCAGTGTGTGACACACACTTGCATAAATAAGAGTCCCTGAAGGGAATGTCTAAATATGGCTAACTGCTGTAAGTATACTTAATTGAATTATATTAGCATAATTGTCTACGTTAGACATCCCTCTTTTGATTGCTAGTACAAATTCAGGCCAACACTAGTGCATATAGTTAGCTATAGCAGCTGGCTATAAACATTTGTGATTTATATGAAATGCATGAACAGTTTTCAGTTTAGTTGTTAACAGTCAATATCATTGTCTCCATGCCACCTTCTGAAGTGGCTGCAGTAGGTACCTCTGTTTACTTTTTATACAAGAAGACCCACTTGCAGGTGTTTTGCTTGTCACAAATATCACATCTGGGCCACCAAGAGAAGTGTTCAACTTGGGAGAAGAATTTGACTGAGTTGTGAAGTGTAAATTGGCACTATGAGACACTAAGTTCTGCTAAGCCCATCTTTTGCTTTCTGCATCTTATTTTCCTGTCTGTCATGATACAGAGAGGACTCAAGTATCTAAGTTTACAAATAAGAGACACCCAGAAACTATACCTATAATAGTGTGTGTATATTGCTTATGTATTTTTATGTATTATGTGTGTAGCAGACAAAATAAAGATAATTAATTATTTTCATTCTACTTATGCATTCTTACATCTCAGTCTCAAAACAGACATTTTTTGGGTGTGTAAAAAAATTATTTTCAATCACTTGTAAAGACAACAGATTGCTAACACAGTTATGAACTGCCAGTCTGAGGGGACACAGGATTCTGTGCAAAGGTTCTAAGGCTGGTGTGCAAAAGCCATGTAAAAAAGGAAAACAAGTTCTGCAATATTCCACCTGGACTTGCAGCCTTCCCCAGATCACTTCCCATCTAGAGGCAACATGTGATCTGCCACAGCTGTGAAGAAGGGTAATTAACTTCCATATATTATGAATTTGTGAGAGACACAAAGGATACTTTTGCAAATTATTATTATTTTATTTTATTTATTAGCTGGATTTAGTTATATTCCTGTAGGAACCTGAGTTATGGTCCAACTGCAACACAGTCTGACAGTGGAATAAGTTATAGCTGCCACCTTCATGGGACTGTAGGCAACACAGCAGAATAAAGTGATCTGTTTCTTTCTTCAAATCTTCCAGACATGATTAGGTGAGAGACTAATCAGAGACAGAAAAGTCTTCAGACACAGAGCTGCTGGTTTTTAATTCTCTCAGCTAGGTCTGACAGCTAAATACAATCTTCTGTGATGGAATCAAAGTGATTAATTGGGAAAAGGAGCTGTACCCAACCTCTTGTGCAGTTATGACTTATGTTATCCTCAACTGACTCTAACCTCCATCAGGTCTTCTCAATTAACTGAGGTTAAGCATTATAGATTATTGAAGAATTGGGTCATGGTAAATCAGAATGACTTTCCCAATTTAAAAGTAAAGGATGGTGAGGTGTTTCAGAGACAAGGCTCAGTGTCTAGCATTTGCAGAACTATTCTCTGCTGTTGATATTGAGTGGAAAAATCTTTACAGATGGGGTTTATCCACCTGAATTTAGACATCACAATGTTATCTGGGAGACTGGGCTGGTTTTTGTGGAGTGAAATACAGTCATTGGAAAGAGGCAGCCAGTTCAGGGGGGATTCACCATATGCTAACCATCCATGCCATATGGGAAAAATCACCAGTCAGTGAACATCTCTCTCTGTATTAACCAAAGAGGGACTCTGAATGACTGAATGCCAGCCTCAAGTTCTACATGATCAAAGTGGAGTGAGATAAATACAGACTTTTCTGCCTGAGACATATTCAAATGCCTACAATTGCTCACAGAAGATGTAGCAGAAGATCCTCAGAGGGTATGAGACCTCATTCTTCCTGGAGAGACTAACCTGGTACCAAATATCTTTGAGAATGAGCACATCAGGGCTGGTTGTGAAGAAACACAGAACCTGGAGTTCTCAGGGGCTTGCTACACCTGAAAATATTATGATGCAACCTGTGTGTATACCACTAATTTGAGCATGCCCCAGGAGACACCTGAGAACATCTATACTGCCAAACTTTTAGAATGATGCTTATTTTGATTTCAGACCACGGAAGACCAGCACTTTTGTGACCTGTTGCTCAGCATGGCACAGAACCTGCCACAGTCCAGGAACCACTTCCAAGAGCAGCTTGTGTGTGTGGTAACCCTGCTGTGAAGGCTAAGAGAGTTTAGCAATATGGAAATATGTTGCTCTATGCCAGATGACCTTAATGCTAGTGAATGGGCATATTTAATTAATTTAATCCATTTAAGGCTTAATATTAGACTTAGGCTTAATATTTGCCATCTTCTGCAATCTTTTTTTGTCTTACAAACTGACTTGAACCAAAGTACCCCTAAAAATGCAGAACCAAGTCCATGCTGATCTTATACATCCCTCAGCAGGGGGCGGTGAAATGACATAACCAACAGTAAATGATTTTCAATTGACTCAAAGCTCAGGCATCTGCCTGAAAAGAACAAAGACCATCCCTCAAGGTTTCTCAGGGTGGTAATTTCTATGCTCTCTTACACAGGGAATGACTGCTTCATTCCCCTCTATGCAGTGTGCAGGATTGGAACAGACACAGATGTTTCCCCTTGTTATTTATTGTCTCATAGCTGCCATCTGTTCAGTGCAGCCTCCCATTGTCCCTCCACCAATACTTAGCTCATAAACCCTTTGGACAAGTGCATGTTTTCTTCTCTAGGACGCCTGACCTAAAATCTCTGTGGCAAAACATATAAAATAATAATAGTAATTACAATGGTATAAATGCAGATTGTAGCTTTCAGAGGCAGGAAACAGAAAATTCACCTTGAATGTGTACATGTATTTTTATTCCTCTGAAATAATCTTTCTCAAATAGAAATATGGTATCTAACAACAGAAAACAGCATTACTTTTGATGGGAGATTTTCGACAAGTCAAAAAATATCACCAGATTCCCTTGAAAGGAAGGGAGCGTAGAGAGCAAAACGTCAGATTTTAATGAGCTGAAGTTATTCACAATACCATAACCTTTCCAACTTTTACAACTAGTCTACTCCCACCCAGATTATGCAAAATATAATTGGTTAAAACCCTGTAAAATAGCCACAGAAAAAAAGTGAAAAAAGGAACATTTACTAACAAAGATACATATTTTTTTTGTTATATCCGTTATCTCTCCAGGACAGACACAAATGACACTGACTACTAGTATGGCTCCATGGAAATCACAATCTTTATTTTTGACAAAACTTATGGATATTCTATCTGTAAAATTTATAAATAGCAACAACAGTAAAAGAACTCCAAGGGGAAAAAAAACTTTCAGGAGCATAGACTCTACTTCATGCCAGCTTTAAAAAGGGATATTTAAAACTCTTGTCCAACTGATTAATCAAGTGGTTCAGTTGGATGGTCAAGGGTTGTGAGCAATGATGATTGAGCTGATGCAATTCTCTAGTAAGTCAAGGGCTGGATGCTACATCACAGATGCTATTACATGCTGGGACAGAGCTGCACTGCTCCAGGGAGGGCTCTGGGACTCATCGGACAGACAGAGCAGCTGTGATCTCCTTGGTGGGACAAGGGAGTGTGGCTGAAGCACTGGCACAGGATGTCCAGACTGGTGGTGGATGCCCCATCCCTGGAAACATCCAGCCTGAACAGGGTTCTGGGCAACCTGATCGAGTTGGAGGTGTCCCTGTTCGCTGTAGAGGTTTGGACTAGGTGACCTTTAAAAGTTCCTTTCCAACACAAACTCTTGCGTGATTCAATGCACTGCATGTCTGTAGGACATGGTACCTCTGCCAGCCAGCCCTGGCAAGTACAGCTCAGAGGAGACAGACCAGTATCCCTGCAGCCTCTGCAGGGCTGGTGCATGACTTGTACTCTGCTTGCAAATCCTGCCTGCTAACTGGACAGGACGCAATGGGGATAGGGCACTACAGGGTCAGAACTGTGAGTCCCCAGGGTTCCCTTTGGGCCTGGTTCACAGACACACTCACACACAGACACGGGCGTGCAGGCCAAGCACACTCTAACCCTAAACCTACATGTGAATGCAAAGCTGAAGGTCAGATCCCAAAGTCCTTAAACAGTCAAAATGTCCATTGAAATCAACGTCATTCATTCCTGGGATGGAGAAATGACCTGTGCATGCAGAGAGGTGGCAATTATTGTATCCATTGTCCTAGAGCTGGTGGAAACTAGTTCTGCCTTGGATGCTGGCGTAACTCATAGCATTTGAAGACCAGCCATGGAACACACGTTAAAAAACACAGTATTTTCTCCACTCAGAGTTGCAGAAAAGGTACGAGAGGGTATGCTAAATGACACTATAGAACAGAAGAGCCACAGGGAAACCATGGGGGCCTTCAAGGAGCAACTTCTGCATGAGAGCTGAAGGGAAGCAACTCCAGGACCTGGCCTGGAAGATGCTGTGTCAATGCTGCCTTTTTGAACTATTACAGGTTACTGTGGTGAGCTCCTGATGAGTGGCTCATGGAGAATTGCCATCAGGTTGTACTTTCCTTTTTTTTCTTCAGGGATCCCTTCAGTTTCCACCACAGACTATCCTTCCTCTTCATTTTCTTCTCTATCATGGACAGTGAGGACTCCTTCCTTCGAATTTCCCTCACTAGTCCATGAAAGACATCATCAATGTAGAAGCGGAGTGCAGCTGAAGTCTCAAAAAAGGAGCAGGAATATTCTCTGGCTAAGCTCATTCCTTCTTCAGTTGAAACCTACAAAGGAAATAAAATTCCATAAATATTGCCTAATACACAAAACATTAACCAACATGAGAACATTACAATATATATAGTCTGACTTCTTTGATCCTGTAAATCACTGACCAGGAAAATAATCTGACAGCATCCAACAGAGAAGATTCAAGAGTGAAAAGATCAGGCTGAATTCATGATATATTTGAACAGAGCAGACTGGCAATATTCATTTGCTCGGGTATATTATGTCTCTAATTCTGATGCATCAATTTTTACATGTGTTTCCTCTCTTTAGCACAGTAATCCTTTGGTTTGACAGTGCTGGTACATTTATTCTATGGGCTGGAATGGATGACTAGAAAGACTTACATAGCATTAAGGCCCTAGAAAATCTTTGTTGAGCATTAAGCTAATCCTGGAGGCAACTTGACTCTTTAAGCACACCAGCTTTCATACCTTAATGTTTTTCAGTCACATTAATTTCTGAGCATGCCTTGGAGTGTTTTGGTCTTTGCAGGCCTGTAATCCTATCACTGAGCTCATACCTGAGCTGTATGAAGATCCAAAATCTATTTGTTTTTCAGCTCATCTTCCCTAAGTGGCTTTGTGTACTTACTGCTCTTGTAGAGCATGTGGGAAATGTGTCTGTATTTTGAGGATCTGTACGAGCCTAGAGGGAAGCGAGACAAGCTCTTTTCACCTGCCTGACTTCTGAAGCAGGGATCGTTTTTCTGAAATTTCCATATTGGCTATCTCTTGGCATTTGACCTGCCAGCCTGCTAAATGGAAGGGTGCTCAGCATGCTGATTAACGTGTGCTTCAAATAGAGCTTAAATGCATATCATGAGGGCTGTCACTGCCTGCCACTTAAGGTGCTTTTTACACTTTGGGAGCTCATCCAATAACATGCAGCAAGTCCACAGCAAAACACAGAGCAAACCCTATGAGCTTCTAAATGTTAACCCAGCTTCCCAGCCAATAGACTGTCCTTTCTTCTCAGTATTTGAACATAAATCTGAATAAATGAATTGTATGACTTACACGTGTGGTGTATATTCAAATTCTCAGAGGTCAGAAATCTCAGGCTTTGTTTTTATTTGCATTTGAATATCATGATTTATTCAAGTCACTTTCCAAACTTCCTTAAAAAAGGCAAAACAGTGCTTTGAGGCAGCCTTGTGAAAGGCTACACAATAGGCTATGGAAAACCTCAATTGCTACTGTCTACCACAAAACTCATCTTGGTACTTTGTTGTTGTTGTTTGTTTTCCTTTTTCTTTCCTGATTTCTAGCTTCACGCACCCAAAGTGCCATTTATATTTATTATAGAAATAAACCTCTACAATTCAAGATACAAACACACGCTCGCATACCTACCATAAAGAAAATGCCCTTTAGGACTAAATTATGACACCACCTCATTGCATTTATTCCACCTATCAGCAAGGCTGGATACGGTGAAAAACAGGATTTGGGATGAAACAAAAAATCAGTTAATTCCAGCCTGGAGATAAATCTGCACCGAGCATGTACCTGCATAACACAGACCACAGAATTCCTCACCATCACCTTTGCATTGAGTCACAAACACTGTAACATTTGCAAGGATCAGTCCTCTATGCTCCAGGTACAACCTTAATTTAATTAAGAATATTGTGAGGCTAAGCAGGGAGGTTGCATGCCAACCTGAATAATACTTACTGACACAATGAAAGATGGTTACCACTTTCCAACTGCTGTAATTGCCAACCTTTTCCAAAAAGAGATAGGTAGCAATATGGTCCTTGTTTTTCTCTGGGCAGCTGTGTAAGCAAAATGCATGATTCAATATGTCTATTGGGCACTATTGAGAAATTGATTGTCTGGATAGAAGACTATTTTGGTTTATTTTGGACTTTATAATGATCTTTTTTTTCCTTGCTATTCTTTGAGCTGAAGGAGGAATTTTTTTTATTTTATTTTGTTAAAGATGCTACAGTTCTGAGTAAATGATTGCACAGAGCTGCAGTTTCAATGAAGATTTCATACTTTCATTACCTAAAAGGAAGAAAAAATCCACATGAACTGAAACATCCCTATGTTAAAGAATGGTAAGGCTGTAAATATAATGAGGCTGTCAGTACAATAATATCAAATATAAAAAGTATTATTCTCTGTGAATTTCTAGTCTTTACCCCACTTTGCTCCTCCTTTGTTACACCTTTTCTTTCTTTTTTTTTTTCTTTTCTAGGACTAAAACTATGTTTTCTCCGCCCTGCAAGGAAGACATGCTATGCTCTGTAATGAAACAAGACTGCTAAGAGCTGTGAGAAATGAAGACTACTCAGGAGAATTAAATAATGTAAAAAACTTCCTCCCAATATCTTTGTGGCTGGAGGTTAGCAACTCGGCCAAATTTGGCTGGGTTTCTATAAAACTAAAGTTTGGTTTTGGACCCCAGTTTCCTGTCAAATTACCGAGACAACATTGAAGTTATTAATGGTGATAGTTCATTTCAAATCATGGTATTTTTCTTAAGTCTTGCCCTAAGGAACTGATTAACTGTCTTGGTGAAATTTTATGAGCTAATTCAGCATGAGGAGGACACCTGGCAAAAACAATTTCGGACAATTAGCTGATGTTTTTCAGCTTCAAGGCTGAAAACATATAATGTTGTAATAATTATCATTACTGCTTCTAGCACCAATGAATATAGATATAGTAATTTAACTAATCTGTTTGCTGGAGAATCTATAAATATAAAGAGGTGTCTAGAGGAAAAAAATACAAATTTTTCTTTTGGTTCATCGTTAGGTCAAGAGGCTAGACACCTATGGAATGAGAAACAAGGGATAAACTTTGATGAGGTGACTGAGGCCCGTATAATTCCAGGGATTTACCCTGTTCCCATCTTATTGCCAGAGGAGAATTTCTATGTCATAGAAATACATTCCAGATCTGGACAACCCAGGGTCTTATTGACAAATTGAAGCTTCGATGGGTCTGTATCAATGGCAGATATGATCTGCCAGTGTGACACAGACAGACAGGTCAGGGAGAGAGGTCATTCTATTGAATATATGTCTGGGAAGCAGAGCTTTATATCTCATTCTTAGAGTAACCCTCCTTGTTTGAATCTGGCATTGTTTCCAAGAGTATAATTCTGGTCATATTGATTCCAACTTAGCTCATTTTTGTGCTGGTAAATCTTAAGAAGGGAATGAAGGTGGAAGATGGGTGTAGTGAACATAATGAAAAATGAAAATTTAAGAGCTGAGAGAATTTTCCTGAGTTTGATTCAAACTTTTAAAAACTGTGGTTGTCTGAGTGGGGTTTTGATCAGGAGTTACAGAAGAAGGACTTGAAATTTGCTCTACAAACAATGAGCAAAATCCCCCAAATCCATAAAATGAGAATGAAACCTCATAGACATGATGTGTCACTCCCTGGAAAAGAGTCTTTCTTGTAAAATGCATGATTCTGAGTGCCCATTTCTGAGAGCATGTGTGAATTGTGAGGGAAGATATACCTGTGACAACATATAACTGAATCTTTTCTGGTAAAGATATATGCGTTCCAACAGCATGTGGGCTGTGAACAGCACATGGGACTGTAGGTTGTGTTTGGAATTTCCCACCTCTGCATAGCTGAGGGAAGCTAGAACACATCACTGCTTCATCCTGAGGGGAAGCATTCGCTGGCTACAAACCTCATTATAAAGCATTAGGATTCTGTTTGTGGCTTTTTCAAACTTCCCCTGGAAAATTACAAGGGAGATTAAATGCAACACTGACAGCCCATGAAAACTGTGATGGATGAGCTGCCTTCTTTAAGACAGCCAGTTCCCTACTAAGGTCAGCTCCTGCACAATACCACCTGGGCTGGGTGGTGGTTGGGGAGACCCTAGCAATCACTGGCCCCCATGGGCAGAAGATAAAAATACCTGAATACCTGTTTCTGAGGTGAAAAGTGCAGAGAAATGAAACAGATCAATAGTCTGCCTCTGCCCTTGGACTGTCATTAGCTGGAAAATCCCCATCAGGATCAAATTATTTTGTGTTCAGCTTTGTTACCTCCATTGGTCATGGCAGCAACAGAAGGACCCCAAAGTAGATTTCACTGGTGACGATCATACTATCAGAGTTAACAGCTTCATCTTGGGTGAGATAGTGGTGGTCTTCAGGCAGGGAAGCAGTGCATTTCTGCTTGTGCATCTCATCCCTGCAACAGCATGGTCTACTCCAGATGGCTTTTGCAGTTTTCCCCTCATAACTGGGACCTCCAGATTGCCATGGAGAGACCTGGAGGTTGTAGGTGAAGTGCTGAGTGTTGCAAGGACTCTCCTAAATTTCTCTTACAGACTTCTACGCTGGTAGTCATCATATAACTCAGTTATATAATTCTGGATAATTATATTGTTCTATGAGTATTTATTTTCTTTTTTCTGGAGGGACATGGTCTAGATCAGAGACAGAAGGGTACACATGTTGCTCAACAGAGTGCTCATCTAAATCCCACTGAGAAAAATAGGAGAAATTTCTGTTGGTTTTGATCATGATCTGCATTTTTGACAAGCAATAACATATGAGAGTTGTAAGGAAAAGATACTGAAGAGGAAGGGAAGCAGCATATTGAGCAGCCTTGTTTGCACCACAGTAAATTAAAAAAGGAATAGGAAAAACCATGAATAGGAGTAGGAAAATGTCTGAATAACGTCCTGTAAAGATCCATATCCTTCCCTCCATGTCTAGTGGATTTTTTTTCTGTTTCTCAGCAAGTCCTGTTCCAGAAAAGAAGAACCAGCTGCCAAGCTGTTTATTAGCACCTGGATATCAATCAGTTTAGAGACAGGCAGGCAATCAGGAAGAGTCCATGCACATGTTTGGGTCCCTCCCCGTCACAGCCCGTTCCATCAGCACATCAGGACAAACATCATAAGCTTTTGGTACAGGCATAAACCCATAACATATTAGAAGAAAGAGCTGTGGACATCAAAATTATTCGCAGTTTTCTCAGTCTCTAATAAGTAACTTTGACAAAAGAAAAAGAGAAAAGTAATCTCACGGGTCTAGAAAGAGAATGCCATCCCGGACAACAAAATGGAAAAGAATGGGTGTTGACTGACATGAGCAGTGATTTTTTTTTTGATCCCAGCACTGACCACCAATTTTATGCTTAAGACACTCCCACAGAGCAACTGTGAGTTTTCTCATTGTTCGTATAATCAAGGAATCATTTAAATTGGAAAAGACCTCTAAGTTTACCAAGTCCACCTGTTAATGCTACACTGCCAAACCAGCCACTAAACCATGTTCTGAAGTGCCACATCTACATGTCTTTTGAACATTTACAGGAACAGTGACTCCACCAGTGTCCTGGGCAGCCTGATCCTGTGCCTGACCACCCTTTCAGTGAAGATATTTTTAGTACTATCCAATCCAAACCTTTTCTTGTGCAACTTGAGGCCTTTTTCTCCCATTCTACTGCTGGTTCCCTGGAACAGGGAAAAGCTCTTCATTTCGGTGGATAGGACTGTGCCCAGCAAAGGCTGAGCTGATTTCTCCTATATTGCCACCTGCCTTTCTTACAGCCAAAGGCATTTGCTGTATATATTTGAATCCTGTTTTCAGAAACATGCAGCCCAAACCACTAACCCAAGAGCAGACACATTATACCTACATCAGTTTTGACAGTTACTAATTCTTTTCCTTGGACAAGTGTTGTATCAAGAGGCATGCTGGCAGAGACTTCCTGCAGGCTGGTATAAGGATCTTTCCAACTGTGAAATGCTGTTTTTCAGGTCAAAGCTCAAACACTTGGTTATTACAGCAGTGGCTTGAGTTGAAAACATGAGCAGAAACATAAAAAACAGGAAAAATAAATCTTTCTGTCTTCTTAAGACAAGCAGCATTGTTGTTATTTGTTCACATAATACATGTCATGGAATATCTTTTAAAAGAAAATAAAAAAGTGTTCCAAGGCTTTTTACCCTTCTTCTCTCTCTTCAGATCTTTACACTTATAAACTGCCTATCATATTCTTGCCACTGAGCAATGACGTTTCTGAAAGAAGTGGAAAAACCAAGATCAATTCAAAATCAATTTATTCGGAAAAAAATGCAGAAGACTAGGGTTTGTGAGAAACCAGCATGACATTTTGTGGCCAGACATTCAATATGGCTATGTTTCAGGTCTAAACAAGTGCACAGCAAATGCAAAAGTTAAACAGAAATCCTTGTCATTAAAACCTCCTGTTTCTACCTCCCTCAACATCAAACATTCTGCTTTCTTGCAAAATTTTAACTTAATTTTAAGTGAGTTACTGCTTTAAAGTATAATGTTGAAACTTTTTCTTCTGAAAACATAAACATTTCAACCTTCATGTATGGTCCCATTCCCCAATGTAAACACTGCAGGTATTCATTTGACTTGGCCAGGATTCCACTGGAATTCACAACTAGTTTCCACTGTCACAAGCCAGCATTTTTCATTCGACCTAACAAGTGCACCTTACTTTTTTCCCTCAGTCCCTGGCTAAGCAACCCTCTTTTCAGCAGGCTGAACAGGTAATGAGTAGCATGGTGCAAAAATATGAAAGGAGGTTTTCATGTCAACGCCTTACTCTTAAAACCATTTGGAAGTCTTCAGAAGAAATCAGTTGGACAAACCTCTCTTCAGCTTCATGGCAGGCAATACTGCAGGCTCAGCTTTGCTGTCTTTCTAGACTACGAGACCACAGGATTAATTATTATCATGAAGGTGTTGCAATTAGTTTTGCACCTCCTTCTCCCTCCCTAGAGTGAGGTGTATTATAAGAATTTTCTATTCTTTCCTTTCGACCTTGTCACTCTGTGATACTTTTTTGCTAGTTTCACACTAAAGCATTTTTGGTGACCAGAATGGAGTCTAACTTGAATGGGCATGGGTGTAGGCAGGATTAGCAGACTGGGCCAAGGAGAAGATAAAGTTTTGCTGTGTGAACTTGCGCCCTGAAGAGCCTCGATGTCATGGAAATATAGCACACGGCCCAGCAATGCATATCTCATCCTCAGCTGCTCTAACTTCTGGAGAAATTCACATTACAGAGGCTGAGATATTCCTTCCCTTCCCCTCATAACTTGGACTTTGATTTAGGAAGAAAGAAAGGAATGGACAGGAAGAAAAATGCAGTTTTAGCAATGCAAAAAATAATAGCATTGTCCAGCACTTCTGTAATGAGCTTTGGGTCTTATTTTTAGCAGATGGAGGGTGGAGAGTGTGGGATTGTAAAATTAATTTGGTCATTTTTTAAAAGAAAGCCATTTAATGGTCTTGACAAAAAATAAATTTTTAGGCAAAACCAGAGAGATTGATCTGTCCCCAGTTATGTAATTCTTACCTGGTTAGTCACTAATCTGTGACCTGGAACACAGCTTAGTCTGTTCTGAGCAAGGCAGAAACATGCTCTTATTTGATCCAAGGGAACTGCAAATTGTTGGGGGTTTTGAAAGAAATCTGATGAATCATCACTGAACACTTGTTCTTATGTCATTCACTATTGACCTCTCTTAGATTAGACTGACACTTTCTGACTGCTATAGCAATTACTGCACTCTTACAAAAAACTCTAAGCTAACACTAGCTATTTTGATAAATACATCTCTCACTCATTTTCATATGTAAAAAGATTCTCGATTCAATTTACACTTGAATAATTTCTGCAGATTTTTAACATCTTTTGTGATGAAGATTACTAATATCTGTCTAGCCTTTCTCTTCTTTTTGGAATTTTATTATTTTCCACCTCTTGGATCTAGAATATTCTTGTGACATAGGAGCTATTCCTCCAGGTTATTTCATTCCTGCTTTCGGTAAATGTTTGCAGTGCAGATAAACATACTGCATGCAGTTGCTTAGCTGCAAAGCCAGCAAAGCACATTTCGGTCTATTGTCTCCAGTTTGTGACAATGTTATTTCATTATTTCACAGGTATAATGCTAAATAACTGAATCAACATCTCATTTCATGTAAGAATCACTCTGGTATCAGGGTGCTGTCTGCAGGTTAGACTTTGAAGTTGTTCTTCTCTACTACAGACTGTACTCTTTTGACTTTATCTTGTCAAAAGCATGACTGATGAGTGGGCTAAAGCATCTTTACATCAGGAAATGTTTCTAAAGAGATGGCCTCAGGTTGTGACTGAATTGGATACTCAAAGCCACATGATCCTGCATCACTCAGCAATAGCTCTGGGTCTAATTTGAAGAGAATGTGGAAGTGTTAAATCCTTAGCATCAGTCTTCAAGATGAATAAGTTCAGGTCAATTGCTCAAAGCATTTTTCAGAGATCTGACAATTTTCCAAATTGTCCATCATCTTTAAAGGTTCTTTGATTGCAACGCTCAGCTGAAGACATAGATGGCCATAAGAAGGTTGCAAAAAGCAGATATTTTTACATTAGTTTCACAAGGACATCTCCTGTTTCTTGTAAGGGAAAAAAGAAATCTAGGAATTGAAATGTTATTTTCACAAGAAAAGAAAATCTTTTTTTTTTTTTTTTTTTTAAGCAACAACAAATAAATCAATTATCATCTGCTAAGAGCAGATGGTTATTTTAAAAAAATTACATGTAAAAGGAGCTTCAAATGTACATTTTAGACTTTATTTTAAGCAAATAGAAAATTAGTGGCATTCATTCCTTATTTTAACTCTGATTTCTATTGTTTTGTGAGCATAAGTTGACTATCAGTCCAGTAGAGACAGCCTCCATATCTTTCGTCTATCTGTATACTCGTGTAAGGTATTTTCATTTATGTGTTAGGCATTACATTCCCACTTGAATTCAGTTCTTCATAAGGACACAGTCACTAAGCATACTGGGGACTGAATAAATAAACTTAATTCCTGGTAGCCTTTGCAAATCTCCCCGATATTACATTATTTTGCCTCTAACAGCAATATTATGTCCTGAAAACACTCAATTGACATGAAAAGATAATAAAGAAGGAGTCAGCAAGAAGGGAAGATCAGGACTCCGCTTTCAGTGTTCTATTTTCCTCTGTTGTCTGCTGAAGATTGGGAAATACAGCTCAAGAAATTTGAAGGCAACCAGAAAGAGATCTGGAGACCTACATTCAAATCAAAGAAGAGGCAGAAACAGGTGTATATTTATTTTTGCATGTTTATACATATGGCTGCAAACAAGAACTGTAAATTAAGAAAAAAACCACCCCACAACAAAACAAAAATATTATTGATTCACAGAAGTGGAATAATCTTTTGAGCCAAAGCAGAAAAAGCTTGTCTTAATATAAATGTCTCATTTTTAGACAGATGGACAGAATACTGGAATTAAGTTCTGAAAATCCCCTTTTGCCTAAGCTTAATATGAGTTTCCAACACTGGAATAAAAGGGTCAAAACAAATATGCAGTAAAGAGTGTTGCTTGTCCTAACAGCACACATTGCTTCACACCACTTCTGAGTGCAGCACACATATATTCTGTACAGTTTTCACATCTAAACATACTCCCAGATCCAGACTGCAGGCAGACAGGGAACACCATCTTAATTTTCTGGCAGTGAAAAGAAAATTGCAAGAAATCTCTCCTTCCTCCTTTCATCTCCACGCAGTTGTGGTCTGCTGGGATTCAGGGATTCTGTCCAGGCTGCTGAAGTGAGTGTTCAACAGAAGGGAGGCAGAGGAAGAATTTATAATGGATTTATAAAGATTTGGACTGCAGTAGATCTTTTTCTTTTTAGAAATCATTTACTGAAACAAGCACGTGTTGAAATATATGAGATATCAAAGTGTCTTATGCATAGTCTACAGAACAATGTTTCACCCTTCCATCTTTTACTTGAGTTGCTTTTTAAAGAAAAAAGTTCGTCAGTGCAATGAAAAGAGGATTTACTTGAGTTGCTTTTAAAACAAAAAGTTACAGGATGCAATGAGAGGGGGATGATATGTCAGAAAATGGGAGTGGTGAATCACTGTGGTTGTTTTTCCTGGAACACGTAATTAATTTTGAGGGTTTAGTAATTTTGAAGTTTATTAGGAAGGTTTGTCAAACAATCTCATTACAGGAAATATTGCGGAGTATCTTTATTAAACTAATGGCATTGATCTTCCTCATGTCAATATTAATTCAGGGAAAATTTTACACTTTTGCAGAATATGAATTGATTGAAAAAATTATGGGAGCTTTATGGAGCCTTTCTTTTTCAGCTCCTTTCTAGTGTGCTGAAAGGAGAGCTTCATGGATGAGCAGAGTGGTTTTCTGTGGTCAGAGGAACATTTAAAGCCAGAGACCCATGACACAGGGATGTCAAACTAGGAATGACAGCTGAATAAGGAGTATTAAGTTCCATCATGTGATGTGACTTGCCACATGGACAATGCATAACAAAATCTTAAGTATGGAGAACTGCTTATGAAGGGCATAACAATGAAAAATGAATGTGCAGAGGGAGAAAAATTAAAAATCTTAAATGGCCGGTGGGTAGGAAGAGCTGTAAGAACATTGTCTTGGGGTGACCTTATGATGTGTATCCCATATCGCTGCCTATGCCCAGAAATTAATTTTTGTGCCTTTCTATGCCTCTAAACTGAGCCTGAAAGGGGGAAAAAAAAAAAAACTGAGCAAAACTTTCTCAAAGCAGTTTGCAGCTCGTTCAAGGTTACAAAAAGATAGCAGGTTTTTTTTCCCCCAGCTGGGGCAGGGGAGAGAGGAAGCACCCGGCTTGCAGCTTTCCAGTCAGTTTTTGGCCAGTTTTTTTCAGTTTCTTGTTCTCTGGAGAGAGACTGAGAGTTGGACTTTGGATTTCCTTCTCTGGAATTCCAGATTTTTCCCCTTTTCTACTGGACTGCTTGATTGCTGTAACATCAGAGCACATCGGGAGGACTTTCCACTGGGCACAGAGGGCCTCGCCCCGGCCCAAGCCCCAGCTCCGAGGAGATCAAAGGGAGGACTCGAACACTTTCCCAGGTTTTTTTCCTCTACAGTGAAAGATTTTACCATCTAACATTATTTTCCTTCCCATGTCTTTGTTAAATAAATAGTTTTATCTTCTTCACTTTCCTTCGAGGAAAATTTATTTTTTTTCCCGAACCTGGTGGGGGAGGGGTGGTTGTGCCTTCTCTCAGAGGATATATTTCTAAATTTGCCCAAACTGGAACAAACATATTCAGCTAATTAGACATATCAAGCTTTCTTATTTCCTGCTAACCTCGCTCAAATTACCTTGCTTCTGCTGCAGGTTAAGATCGTGGTAACTTGTTCATGTATCTGTGGTTAACTTGTCCTGTTGGCAAGCTCCTTGTTCAGGGGGCACTTTCTTTGGATAACCCTTTTGTGGTTCCTGCCCATGGGCTTTGATTTGTAATAGGACTGAGCACCCTAAAGTAACCAAAGTAGCAGCTAATAGCTGGCAGAATCTTAACTCTGGGCAATAGAGCACCAAACTTTCTTGCTTACATCCCCAAGAAGTGTTGGACCACTTACTAACAGAAACTTAGTGGTGGTGCTTGAGGGTCAATGACGAGAGTTTTTTCCTAGAATTTTAGTGGTTTTTTGCTGAAGCCAAAACAAGAATTCCTCTTCTTATTTATTGCCTCAGAGAAAGGATATAATAAACAGAGAAGAGAGAAGCAGAAGAGTAAAGGTGGAAGGATGGTGGAGGGAAGGAAGACAGAGTACATCTTCATTATGCTAGCTTCAGGGTAGAATGAGAAAACAGAGTCTTAACAAACAAAATGGAAGAAATTCCTTGCTAGAAGCATCTGTTTAACCTCTTTTATCCATGATGTATCCTTCCAGTTATGCAGATACTCTTGATGTATAAAAGCTATTATTTTAACAAACCCTGTGAGCTCAAATTATTATTGTAACTGATAAACTCATATTCTTACCCAGAGTAATAGAATTTTCAGCCAACCAGTGATAAAGCTGTAGCTTAGTTTACCCAGCAGCATGTGTGTATATGCATCTACACACAAAAACACACATAGACCACAAATGCTGCTGGGATCATGTCAAACCTCTCCATTATTTCTGGCAGAAAATGTTGGCCTTGCAGAAAACCTTGGATGTGGATGCTGACAAAACACTGTTCTATAGTGAGTCCCTTCAGTCCTGGGAGGAATTCAGCATCAGCTCCTCTGCAGATTGGAAGTGGTTTCTGACATTTATTTATTTCCCATGCTGCATGCAGCTGATTCATTCCAAACCTTCAGTCTAGCCAGACTCTGGAAATGGCAGTGAAAAGGTGAAAACACAGAATGTGTAGATGCTGCAAGCCAGGATACCCTTTCCTCAAGGCTTTTGAGAAATTTTTTAAAGGAAAAAATGGTGGGCCGTAACCAGCCAAGTGAACCACTGCTTCTGCATCCTCCATAGAGAAAAGAGTGAAAATGACAAAAGAGGTTGAAAACGAAAGTCAGGAAACAGATAACAAAGAAGATATGATAAATGCATAAATAATACTATGAAAAGAATACATTAAGTTGTATGTTCAAATAATACACTAAAACATGAATAGTATTAAGGGTGGGGGGGGAGAAAGATATGGTTTTTCAGGGGTAACTTGATCTGGCTGATTAAATATTATCAGTATTTAATCCCTGATAATCATGATGGCTGTTTCACAAATCTGGAACCTGTGCAGGTTGACGTCCATGCCTGAATGAGCAACACTACGGCTCAGACTATGGAGTGGAAATGTCAGAATCATCATAGAATGGTCTGTGTTGGAAGGGACTGAAAAGCTCTTATCTTCTTCCAATCCCCTGGGCAGGAAGGGCAAGACACCTTCCACTAGATCAGGTTGCTCCAAGCCTGTCACCCTTCTCTTGATGCAGCCCAGGACACGGTTGGGACTTTCTGGGCTGCCAGTGCACATGGCTGGGTCATGTGGAGCTTCTCATCAACCAACACCCCCAAGTCCTTCTCCCCAGGTCTGCTCTCAAACCATTCTCTGTTTGCCTGTATTTTTGTATTCTGATTACCCCTGGCACTTGGCCTTGTTGAACTTCATGAGGTTCACATGGTCCCACCTCTCCAGCCCATCCCTCTGGGTGACATCCCTTCCCTTCAGCGTGTGACCTCACCACACAGCTTGGTGTCATCAGCAAACTTGTGACATCCAGGTATGACAATGACAAAGACAGACAACAACACTTTTTTTTTTTTTTCCCCAGGAATCTTGCTTACTTTTCTCTAATGACTGTTTTTCTTTAATTTTCTTAAACACATATGTAAGACTAGATTTAGGGGAACAAAATTGCTGGTGTTAAAAGCAACAGCTGGTGAAGAACACTAAGTGCTTGAAGCCTTAACAGTTACTGTCACTAGCAATTCAGGACATGTTATCACCGCATTATTTTTTTACCTGTAGAAATAAAATGAGCGTTATTAAATGGTTTGGAAAATGACAACTGCCTGTGGTAAAGTTTTGTTTTATGTGGTGAAAGGAATATTAATAAGAGGATAGGTATAATATCTTTGAGAAAAAGATGTGGAAAAGTAAATGTAGATCCCATTTTAGAAAGAAGAGGCAGTTGCTATGGTTGACACAAATTTTTCAAGGTGGAATTAAATATTTTCCACTGAAAGATGTATGGAAATCAAAGAATCATAGAGCAGTTTCATATAGAAGAGAACTCTGAAGGTTACCTAGTGCAAACTCCTGCTCATAGTGGGTCCACCTGGGACAGCTCACTCATATAGCAGTCAGTCAAGCACTGAACTTCCTTATTCTAAGGAAGGAAAATGCTCACCCTTTCTGGGGGCTTTCACTGCTTGAACACTCTTATTATGAAAAAAAGCCAAAACAAAACCCTCAAAACAACCCTCATTAATTACTGACATTTTTTTGTTCTGCAAAATTTTTTAAAAATTTTTTCTCATAATTTCGTTTTCCATCACCAATGGTTTTGTCTTCATTCTAAGATGAATGAGATTCCATTCAATCCATCAGGCTGAACAAATCCACAAGCTCAGGTGACTCAGCGTTTTCTGTTCCTCTTTTGTGCTCTACCCCAAGATCATGTTGGGGATTTCTGCTGAACTCATTCCAGTGCATCAAGTTATTTCTTGTACTGTAAAGCCCTAAACAGGCACAGTACTTCAGATATCCTTTTTTGGCTACAATAACACTTTGTGAGACTGATTTGAAAGCCTTCTTAGAGTGAAGGGAAACATAATCCACTTCTTTCATGCACAGAGTCACTCATCATGAAGACATTCACAGGATTCAGGTTCTCAGGTATGATTTCCCCTTTATAAAGCCATGTTAAATGTTCCCAGGCACTTTCTTATCCTTCGTGTGCCTGGACGTGGCATTTTGGGAGAGTTTGCTTCATAAACACATTATCCATTTATTTTGAAGGCAACAGATACTTAAAACATTTACCAGAATAATTGATTTAGCTTTAAACTGCTTAACTCAGGTAAACTGAGTGCACACTCACTAGCTGAGACCCTTCACTTCAACCTCACTGAAGCTTCTTCCAGGGCTGCTCAAAGAATGTACATGAAAATGTAACTGATCAGTCAAGATGACCATAGCAAGCGCTTACATACTCCTGTCACATGGAAATAAATACAAGTAAAATTTTACACAAGTTAAAGATTTTGGGTCATATGATGAGTTTTCGCACCTGCTGGAGGTCTGCTTTGCCTCTGTTTTGTTTTGGTTTTTTTTTTTTTGTTGTTGTTGTTTTTCTAACCAATTTTCATGGTTTAAAAACTTGATTAGGTACTTCAAACCCCTTTTCTTAATAATCTTTTATCAAAAAGAATGTAAATCCAAAGTAGACCACATATAATCAAGGAGGCCAGGCTTTGATAACATGAGAATGAAGGCCTCACAACCTGAAACATAGAAAAAAAGAGTAGAAGTACTTGACTCTCCTGCCATATGGTCATGAACAAATAAAGCAAAATCATTGAAGTAAATGGAAAAAAAATTGCTGTTGCGCCTTAGTTCAAACTCTAAAGAAACAGTCTGGTAACAAGCAGTGATCCTTCTCTGAGCAGGTGTTATACCTGTGCATTCCAGACAAAAACTGGTAGGAACAGGGGGACAGTGGAAAAAGGGAACAGCTTCAACCACAGGTAGCTTAAAATGGTCCAAGAGAATATGTTTTTTATCCAGAATGACTGCACCGTTCCATCATGTAAAGCTCTAGATGCTGAGATCTACCAAAAAAAAAAGGGTGCTTTGCCCTTGTTTTTAATGTAGATTTGACATTTATGGCAATGGTTATTTTTCTCTGATGTCTCTGGTGAAAGATGAATGATTTTGATCTATATACACTGTTCAATACTGCTTTCATTCTGGAATATACACTGAACTTTGGATTCCATAATGTGATGGTGGACATACTGCAGACTGCAGAAAAGCTGCACCTATGGGATGAGTAAATAGCTTAAATGAAAATGACACTACAGTTCATCCACCATAGGATTTAACAGTTTTCAATTTCTTTGGTCTTCTAGGGATTAGGTGGCTGATGTTGACTCACTTCCTTTCCAGTTACTAATGTTCTCTGCATTTATAAGCTATGCAGTCCTGTGAAATCAATAAGGCTACTCAGAGAAAATACAAATGTTTAACTCTGCCCATCAGTTGTATGAGTTCTCTTGTCTTGATTAATGATCCTTTTAGCTTTCTTAGGTGCAGCTAAAAAAAGGAGAGGAGAGGAGAGGAGAGGAGAGGAGAGGAGAGGAGAGGAGAGGAGAGGAGAGGAGAGGAGAGGAGAGGAGAGGAGAGGAGAGGAGAGGAGAGGAGAGGAGAGGAGAGGAGAGGAGAGGAGAGGAGAGGAGAGGAGAGGAGAGGAGAGGAGAGGAGAGGAGAGGAGAGGAGAGGAGAGGAGAGGAGAGGAGAGGAGAGGAGAGGAGTCATGAGTCGATCAGTTATCACCTAGTTTCTAGGCAGAATGTGTTCCTTGCCAGAAAACTGCCATTAGATATTTTTTCCATCATTGTCCTTTATTTTAAATTGTTCTTCCTCACAATTCTTTATGTTCCTTCACTTCTTATCAGTATACATGTGTACTTTTGTCACACCTCTACTTTCATTTACCTAGGCTAAAGAAGTTAAACTGTCTCTAATTTTCTCTGATAGGACCAGCCTGATACGCATGCCCTGCATATGTTCCTATTTGAACTTGCCATTGTCATCGATAAGCAACTACACTTAATCTTGACTGAGTTTTCACTTGTATCTTTTAAAATACCTTCAATGCTTCCATGTCCCTGATAAACAAATCACTCCAAACACCACTTGAAGTGACATTTATTTTATGTGTGATTCCATGACGTTTGTAGTTTATAATCACCCTGCCAGTGGCTGATACATCCAAGATTTCTCTCCTGCCTCCAAACTGATGTGTTATAGTAAACAGCCTTGCTATTAGTCCTTAAGGACATGGCCTTGCACTTTTTACAACTGCATTTAATTCCACTTCTATCTCTCCTCTGGGTCACACAGCTTTTCCTCTACAATAATCCTGTCTCTTCTGGATAGAAAATGTTCCCACTTTGTGTTATCAGCAAATTGTGTCAGAACATTCTTGCATTTTTATGCCTAGGTCATTAATGAAAAAGTTAAAGATCAGCAAATTAAAGGGTAATCCCTAATATTCTTAGGGCTAGATCTAGTTCCAACTAGTAGGGTCAGAATCAAATCCTCCCTTTCTAAAATGTTACTTAAATTTAAGAGCGTGTGTGGATTTATATGTGTGCAATCCAGCTGTCATAATTTTTTTGCCAGTAAATCACCCGTTTCTGTTGGCCCATCTCAACTCACCCATCTGTTACGGTTGTGCAGAACATAGTGGAGAAAAGGCTGATTTATGAAATGCTGGATGGCTGTCCCTATTTTTATTAATGTGTGATTATAACTTCCCAGCTACATTGAGTGAAAATAGTCTAATGACATCGCTTTCCATGTGAAAATACCGAGCTGACAGAGACTAAATGCTTGGTGGCAAGGAGCCATAAAGCTGTGCTGCTCCCAGACACCCCACCCTGAGAATAGCCCTCCATTTGGCTCCCAGAACTATGGGGGGCCCCAGTTCATGACCTGCTCTGGTCAGCAGCGCAGCTTTAATTCCAAAAATCCAACGCCTTGAGGCTTCTCTATGAATTAAATTAACAGGCTTGCCATTTTTTGGAGATGGGGATAGAGCAGATGGGGAGTTGGAGAGGCCAAACTGTTGAAAGTCAGTGATAAGGAGTGGGGGGGGGGGGGAGGGGGCACGGGGAGAAGGGGGGAAAAAAAAAAAAGGAAAGGGGAGGAAAAAAAAAAGCCATGAAAGACAACCCTGTGGTTTGTGTGCTTTGCATTGCCACCTGCCAACCCCAGGCCTTCTGATCTCCTCTCAGTGAACCGTGGAGGCAGCAGTTGGAAAGATCAGATCTACGCTCAGGGCAATCTGTCAGAAACAACTCTGTCACATTCCCCAGCACTAAAACCCACGGAAATAAAATCTGTGTGTTTAAATCTGCAACTGCCCCATATATGTGAGAAGCAGTCTTTTAACACAGAAGAAAATATCCCTGAACAATTTTTCTGCCCTGACATTTTTTTAATTTTATTTTTTTAGCATCAGTAGAATATTAACATTTATTTTTTTTTTATCTCCCTTAAGCATCTGTGCTATGTTTGTTTGCCTCTGGCAACACATTTGTAATGTCATTCTCATGAGACTACACTGAATCCCATTATACAATAAATGAATTAAAAAATGGCAGAACAAACCAACAGATAAGTCCAACAATCATGATTTAAATTATTTAAATATATTATTTTTCCACATTTTGCCACACTGTCAGCCATATTTGGGTCACTATTTGGCTATACTTTGTTTTTGCTAAGATATAAGACAGGTAAACAATATGTAGGTTTGTTTTCTTAAACTAAGTGCTGGATTTTTTTTTTAAAGATATGTTTAAGAATGTGCAGACTGTCCTTGAGACAAAAAATTTGTGAGCAAATTTCTAGTATTTTTTTGTCCTAGAACACTTCCATATACCACATAGAATATGCTTTATAGCACATCTCCTTTCAAGTGAAGAGCACTCTGTAGATATCAAATTAAGTTTTATATCAACCTGGTTTATGATATAGCCTTATAATACCTGTGAAATCTAATTATAAGTATCCAAAGCGTATTTGGATAATGAGGATTACATAGAAGGAAATAAAATCATTTTTGATGTATACAGTGATCCTTAAAAAAAAATTAATAAGCTGTCATAAATTAAACATTTTAGCTTCATTGGTGACCACTGCAGTGAACTAGAGTACAATGTCATGCCTGTTTATCTGTAGAGTTAATGGAATCCCCATCTTTATATTTAGCCCTTGGGCTGGATGTCCTTTCTTCCCTACAATGTACTAAGTGGGTTATTGAAGTATTTTCTTCTCATTCAAACCTTGTTTTTTCCTGGATCACCCACAGGAATAAACCTGGCATCTGTGTCTCTACAATGAATCCACCTTGTGCTGGCAGAATTTGGCAAAGATAGGTGTTTTTTCCTGGAGGGAATATAGGAATTAGAATGAGGTCAGGGCTGAAATGTACAAGGCTCTGTGTCAGGATGTTTTCACAGCAGTTCTACAAACTATGCTTGGGTATGCTTGGGATGGTTCAGTGAGTTTCAGTGCTTCTGTGATGCCTAAATACAGTCATCTATTTTGAAAGGTAAATTCAAAAGTCATCACCCAAGCAGTGCAGCTTCTTTGGCAGTCTTTGCTACACAATGTTTTTCCATGGTGCCCAGAGATCCATAAATCTACTGATTGACCACATTGCCTAACATAGTCTCAGTAATATAATTTCTTTCATTTTGTGCTAGAAAGTAGCAGATTGTTAAAACAATTATCAAGTCTAGCCGTTCTTCAGAATACTACCATGGCTTCTGAATAATGTAGTTTCCCTCAAATTTATGCAAGGTGAGGGAAGCTCTGTGAGAATGTAATTTTAATTCCTTCTCTTTACTGAAGCAAAATTTAACATACATTTTGAGAGTGTTATATTCCTTTTTGAAATTTTGGGTTTTTTCCGTGTCTTGGCCAATACTTTCAAAAATTACTATTTTGAGTATCTCAGATTGTTAGACTGGTGAACCTCTGACAGGTCCTAATTTTCAAAGGTCAGGTTCAACTGTCTTTTCTAGACAGAAGATGGTTTCCAAGTATTCCCTGGAAAAAAAATCTCAAAATCTATTGCGCATGGATTTTTTCCTCTCATTTACTCGTCAGTGACTTAGCTTTACTCTCACTACAATTGTGTTATTGACCTGTAATACTTAGAGCGAGGCCAACAAGAGGCGTTTTTGAAAATCAAACCACATATCACACATAAATCATCATCAGAGTCACTTTGAAATCAATGACAGTCATCAGTCATCCAGAGAAAACCTAATCAACCAGCCAAAGGTCAAAAAGACTCTTGAATTTATTTGGCCGTGTGGTGTCATGCATATTGTTGAGAAATATAACAAAATTAAGTGATTAGGTAGCAGTATTAAGTATTTCATCAGAAAAAATTTAATCTTTACCATACTTTCTTTTTATTTTGGGCATTAAGACAAAGAATGTTTCCACAGGCCTGTTCTCCCCCCCCCCACCTTTTCAGATATTTGGAGGCATGCAGCAACTTGGAAAAAAAGGGAAGTAGAGTATTTTAGAGGTAATGTAGATCATATCTGGCTCTGGTTAGTTCTGCTTACATATAACCATGTCAATCTCCATTTCCCATTGCAAGTAATTGTGGTTATCCGATAAAGCAGTCATCAAAAAGTGCTTTATGAACCATTGTGCTTATAGAAAGCAAGCTGCTGCTTTGTTGCTGAAAAAAATCAAAATTACCCATTTTATGTAACCTGTCAGAGTAAGTTTCTTAACAATCTGTAGATCTGCTTTCTAAGACTTTCACAGATCTCCATCAAAGCAAAAGCCTCTCTCCCACAAAGAAAAATGTGGCAAATTTTGACCTCTATGACTGTGCATGCAGCAATAACAATAATGATCCCAGTAAGTAGCTCTTTCCACTGACACACTTTGCTCTTTTGGACTCATTAAGCCTCAGATTGAACCTATTTATTTACTATGGGTGCCTCTATTCAAAGATTAAGAAACAGAGGTGCCAACAAATTTATAATCTGCTTCAGTGTTTTTCTCATTAACAGAGTCTCAAATGCACACCGTATTCAGACATAATAATATATAATATTTTCAGGCTTTAAAGTACAATTAACTAATCAGACCTCCTTCAGAGTAACACAAGGGCTCTACACTTCCATTTCTACAGATTCATCTCAGCCCCTTGCAACGAAGGAAGATTTGAAGTTTGGGGGGTGGCCCACTGTGGTGGTCAAGAACAGCAGAAAAGGCTGAGCCTCTTCTCAAGTATGAATGGGCTTCATCTGCAGTTTAATTCAGCTTCCAGTCATTCCTGCTTGTTTCAGTACTGGATGTAGCAAAGACTTTGCCCGTGTCTCTGTTTCCCCTGGGGTATTTAAACTCTGAAAGCAAGCCACCACCCAACCTTCTGTTTAATAAAGCAAATAGACTGATCTCTTTTAAGTCTCTCATGGTAATGTGTGTCCTGAAGTCCTCTTCCCTGGGATGATGATGTATATTTTATGAAATGAAAAAAAAAGGAACTTTTTTTTTTTTTGACCTGTTCTGGTTCAATACAGGGTGATACAGAAGCTGTTCTAGAAGTCAAGAAAAAAAAAAAACCAAAAACCCAGAGACAGGGTAGAACTGGAAAACTGAAGTGAGGATGACTCAATTCCAAACCAAAGCACAACGTGAAAATGGGTAGGTCTCTAATTGCTGCAGTGTCTGGAGACTCTACCAGCATTAGGCTGCATTTCATACTCCATAACCAGACACAGCCTAAAGATTGGCCAACCTTGGCCTCTGCAGAGGCCAAAGAAAAGAAAGATGAGCAAGAATGAGACACAAAGAAAAAATTCTTAATTCACAGAAAAGGGTCTATAAGAAGGCAGAGAATATAAAAAAACTGTCCTCCTGACTCCTTGTGGAGTGCCCTACCTGCTTCCATATTGCTTTAAATTAATTTATGACTGTGTTCTATAAACACTGATGCCTGAGATCAGGATTTCTTTAGCTCAGTCGCTGTGCTGGCATATGACCCTTTGGGTTTTTCTGTGTCTGATTTTGCTCTCAGAGCTGCTGCCTCTGGCCTTGGACATTTCCTGCATTTCTCTGGAGCACGAATGAGGAGAGCACAGAATGAGCAGTGGTGATTGACTGTCTTTTTTCACCAAGGCCAGCATCTTCTCTGCAGTAATAGCCAGCTGATAACAGAAGAAGACACTAAATACGCTGGCTGCATTACAGCACAGTTTGTTAGGTGTGGGTTTTTTCCCTTTTTCTATATAATATGCAATGTGCAAGTTGCCACTGATGTGTGTACTGGAGCTTTTCTTCCTTTAGTCTCCTGCCCAAATTCTTCCCTACCACTGGGTTGTGGGAAAACAGCTTTCAGGTAAAAGAGTAATTCATTTTTCCCCAGCAAACACACTCAAAGCAATAACTGTTTTGTAAAATACCTGTCAACACACTCTGGGTTCTTGGTGAGTTGGTGAAGGGGACTTCACGAAACTGCATGTACTGGGCAGTTTCCCCATTATCAAAACCTTTCAAATGACAAGAATGGCAAGATTTTATTCCTAAAATACATCCAGTGACTATGTCAGGCAGTCCCTGAGGCAGGGAACAAACTGTGTAAACTATTTATTGTCTGGTACAGACTGTCTGTCAGGTAGTTTTTTGTTTGAGAAATTATTTACCCCATCTAAAACTATCTCAATAAATAAAATAGACCAGAGACTATTCTCTAACCCTATATTTATATAGCTAAACTTGCCCTGTACCCCAAAGAAAGGTTCTTTTTTCCATAATACCTCACTGAAGTACCCTGTAGCCTTGCACTCCTTCAAATCTCCCATGGACATCATACTGGGAGATGTTATGGCCATGAAACATCATTGTTTCTGTGTGCCATGGAATGCCTTGGATTGTTGTGGCAGAATGCCTTGGATTGTTGTGGCAGATGTTTGAGTGGATTTACTGTAATTTGCTGTTATGTTTGCTGCTCAGGACTGCTCTTGGGGAGTGGGGACAGAGAGCTGCGGATGCAGGGATGGTTTGTGATGATGTGCAGACTCACTCAACCCAGGCAGAGGTGTCTGAGCAGTTCTTGAGAGTGTCTTCCACTCAGGAGACCTTGTACTCGTATGATTGCTTTAATTTATTATTATTACTATCACTGTTGTTATTGTTATTATTGCTCATTTATATAGTTAAAAGCAGATCCAGTCACTTTTGTGGAATTAACTGTGGACACTACCACAGGCTTTGTTTCTGCCAAGGAAGTTTCTATTCCTGGTATCTACAATTATGAGGCACATCCTTGTTTTAAGTCTATGGCATTTTTCCTCACTCCTGGTAGGCAGAATCAGCTGTTTCCCCTGCTCAATACAGCCTTCTTACAAAGTATTTTTTGCCGTAGCCCTACCTTCACTATGAAAACAGGTGCTGAAGGCTTAGGGATGTGCATTTTACAGCTATACTAGATTTGATAGTTGCTGCAACAGATCCATTTAACATATGATACTGAACAACCAATATCCAATAAAGTTGATAGAATTATTATTTGTTGCACTTTTACTACGGCAAAATGTTTCACAATGTGCAATATACCCTGATTCATATCCTGTCATTTATCAAGAGACATCTTCTTCTTAGACCCTGTTAACCAGAAAATAAACCTTTTTTTTCCAGTTTACGAGGAGTGAAACATAATAAATAATAATGGAAGAAATAACTGTCAAGCAATTTACAAATGATATGTTGTGAAAATATGGCACCTTGATGATTTCTCCTAGGAAGACATATGCTGCAACAATATCGTGATTCAGAAGGTCCTTTGCTTACTGGGGATAAAATTATATGGATGGACAAATATCAGCTTAACGCTCAAGTTCCATCTCACAAAAACACAGAATGATTTGGATTGGAAGGAGACACAGTGGGGTTATCTGATCCCACCTCCCTGCTCCAGCAGGGCCATCCCAGGGCACGTGGCACAGGATTGTGTCCAGAGGGCTCTGGAATATCCCCAGTGAGGGAGACTCCACACCCTCTCTGGACAATCTGTTCAGGGCTCAGTCACTGCCCAGGACAGAAGTTCTGCCTCATGTCCAGGTGGAACTTCCTGGGATCAGTCCCTGCCCATTCCTCTGGTGCCACTGCTGGGCCCCTGGAGCAGAGCCTGGGCCCTGCTCTGAGCCCTCCCTGCAGACAGGGACACACAGGGATGGGGTCCCCTCTCAGCTGGGGCTCCTCTTGAGGCTGAACAGCCCCAGCCTCCTCAGCCTCTCGTCATCAGGGAGATGTTCCAGTCCCTTTGTCATCTTTGTAGCCCTTTGGATCCACTCCAGGAGCTCCATGTCTCTCTTGTCCTGAAGAGCCCAGACCTGGACACAGCACTCCAGATATGCCTTACTAAGGCTTATGAGTCCAATGCCTAACATGATGTTAAACTGATAGTGTTTAACATACCTGCTTGTGTTAGGTAGCCAAGAAAATTATGCAGAGATGAGTTAAGAGGTGGCTGTTGGTAACATTTGGCTGGATAAAGTGGGCACCTGTGTAGTCTAAAGATTTTTGAAGACTTCAGTAGGCAGAAGCCACACCAGGTGATGCTGTGTGCCACGAAACTGCCTCCCATCTCAGTGTATTTGCACTTACTAAGTCCCTTAGAGTTTGCACAGTGCTTGCAAAGTGCTTTTCCTCTGCAGCAGAAAAAAAAGTTGCTTCACACAAGATTACAGGTATTTGAATGTGTCCACTCCCACTTTTGACTTGAAGAAATACAGGAAGCCAAAGTGAGAACCTCATTCTGGATGCCTAATCAAATTATGCAAGATTTTTTATTACCTAAATAATGAAAAAAATATTTCATTTATTCATATTCATATTCAAACAAGTAAAATGATTAGAATAAATGCAACATGAAGAACGTAAATAAAAATGTACATTTAGGCTCTGATTTGGATTATCTGGACAACATTCAGGTATTGGTAGTCTTAAACATGCCATTTGACTATAACCTAATACTAAATTGACTCTAAGAACTCTTACAATATCTTTATTACAAGCATGCAATCTTCTGTCATTTTTCAAATGTGCTTACATACACACACACACACTTTCAGGATGAGAGAGGAAGAGGGAGAAAAGGAAGCTGAAAAGCAAGGCAATGAAAAAGTAACTAAACAGAAAGCAATTTGGGGCTTGCTGAAATGTTGGAGGTGGTGATTTATATCTGTTGATTACTTCCACAGTATCCAAGCAGAGTACAAGAATTAGCTTCTTCTACCTTGTTTAGTGGTGATATTCAAACCATACTGAAGATAACTTGAGTTCCCTGCAGCACAAGATGATCCTGACAATTTACCCCTACAAAAAAGCTCTATGACCTGAAAGCACAACAACAACATTAGAATCTTATTACAAACTTGGGACCACTTTGGGGTGTAATGTTATTATACTGATTCTTTTCTCTGCAGGATAACAGTGAACTAAAAAATATTATCTATTGTCTTCAAGATTGCAGTATAGCAGAAAGGAGAAAAAAAAAAAAACCTCAGCAAAAATGTAGCTATAGTTTTGTAAGAAAGTAAGAGTTCATGAAGGTTTCATTACCTATAATTTAATATATCTAATAAAAAAGGCTTAGATGATGAAGAAAAAAACAATTACAATTTTTGGATCCTCATCCTTGTATTTAAGAATTTAAATTTTAATGTGCGCCATTATTTCATTTTCCTCTGTCTTTCAGAAGATGTCATTTAACATTATTCACTTAAAATTCCATATTTCTGCCTTATGCATGGAAGGTTAATTCTGTGCTTTAGAGCTGACCACGAATTAAGCCACAGAGAACCTCTGAGATATAGAATATTTGGATTAAATTTCAACTAGGGTCCCTAAATTGAGAATACCCTTGATCCAGAATTCATATGGAATGAAAAGATCTGTTTTGATCCCATGAACTTTCAGGACTTAAGTAAACTAATGATGTAATCAATTCTGGCTGCCTGCATAGTGAAGAACAGAGCAGTCAGTTCACCTCACACCTGAATAGCTCTTTTAAGGACCCTGGCTGCCATTGTACAGGTGTGGAAGCCACAGTGACTTCATTCTTAATTGCATATAATATTTGAATAATCTAAGAAATTATCTAATCTAGCCTGAAGTTAATCTCTATTTATATCTTTATGAATGCTCATGAAAATAGCAACTGTCATAATGTGATATCATGAAATACCAAATCAAATTTCTTCATCTAGATTGTAAATAAGTGTCTGTGCATTTCTCATATTATTATACGTGAAAAGGGGCATTCCACTCACATTGCTGGAATATATCTAATTAGATAAATGAGGAGCATGGGAGGTAAGGGAACGGAAGAGAACAGCAGGGAAAGACAAAAGGGGAAAAGAAAAAATGAAAGAGAAAAAAGAAAAAAGGAAAAAAAGTGAAAAAACCAGAAAATAGAATTTTTTTAAAAGGATATTTTTGGGGGTTTTATTTTGCCAAATGTTTTTAATGGCCTTATGTCTACTCAGAAATTCATATTGAAAACCAAGCATATGACTTTGTTTTTACAGTTCCAATCTTCCCTTCTCTTTTATAATTAGCACTTAATATGCCACATCCTACATCCAGCCCTAGGAAAAAGGGAACAGATCTTATAATATTTGTGAAAAAAGAAACACAAATATACGTCTGGGGCTATTTAAATAATGGAAGAAGTTAAAATAATATATTCAAGAATCTTGACCTGTATCAGAATGTATTAGACTAGAAGCTTACTGGAAATGTGTTTTGCAGTTTTACTGGAGATTTCTTTTTACAAATGAAACAAATTTTAAATTTATTCTACTGATCTTCTGGGATGAACTTTTATGGTGATGCTGTTCTACATCAATAAAATAGGACAAATACATCTTTCTTGCCCCTTTGAAGTTAGATTCCTATTGATCTGCTCATATTTCTGCTTCTGCCACACACATTCATAGTTTTCACATGTATTGGTGATGCCTGAGATGGCCACCTAAAAACAGAGACTAGACAAGAGTAGGGGAATAAAGGTAGGTGTTTATTTGAAGGGCCTTCAAGGTACACCCTGGGGAGTTAAAAGGCTATACCCAAGATGGACCCTGGGTCATGGGTTCTCCACACTTTGATAAGTTTGGTCCATTTACATATCAAGATCAATTCTCCATTTACAACCCCAGTTAATGATGTAACTACCCCAAGTTTGCCCTCCTCTTCAGAGGCCTTAGTTTACAGATTTTGGGGCCTGGGACAATCTACGTGTCCTTGGAGAGCAAACCTAGAGTGGCTTGTTATGTCATGAGAGAACAGCAGCTAACAGGCCACAAGAAACTTGAGTTACACACTAGGCAGTACAGGATTTGAAAAATATAAAAGTTAAAAACTAAGGCATCACTGGAACTGTTGCTAACTTTCAAGTTTTTTCTGACACAGTTGTTAAGAAAAACAAATATAGAAACTAAACTTGATTGAATTTCCAGTTGGTTGTTACAGTAAGGTTTTTTCACGAGTTTTGCATAAAGAATTAATATGTTGTTTGTTTTGATTTTTTTTTATCCTATCACCTTTGCAATATCAATCTAAAATTGAAATTACAGAATTACCTGGAGTGATGGAAGAAAAATTCTCAAAGTTGCTACCTCAAAAAACCTGACCACTTAAAAACTAGATTTCTTATACTTTTGGCTGTACCTGAACACATTATTTATTTATCTGAATCTGAAGAATTTATGCTTAAGGACAGGATGAAATGGACTTGATGATGTTGGAGGTACTTTTCAACCTCAGTGATTCTGTGATTCTATGATGCTTTACTGTGAGGGTGGTCAGACAGTGGAACAAATTTCCCAGAGAATTTGTGTATTCTCTGTCCTTGGAGGTATTCAAAACTGGACACAACTTTGAGCAACTTGATGCAGTTTACTCTGCTTTGAACACGGATGCTGGTCTTGATGATCTTCAGAGGTCCCTCTAAGCCCTAAGTAGTGATACTGTGGCTATGAATAAAATAAAAATTCTTTTAATTGAATTAGTCACCTGTTCAGAATGGAACACACTTTATTATACCTCTTCATACTGTTTCGAACAATAAATTCCATATACCTGAAGTAGTAAGTCATTGCAAGGATAGCATACTAAAGAAAAAACTTTGTATTTTATGTTTTATTCCAGCTGAAAACAATGTGCTCCTGTTGTATCTGGACACAGAAAAGTCAAATAATTTTTCCACAGTGGCAACAAGTTTCAAGCCTCCTGTGCTGTGATGATTCCCATGTTCTGCATTTTATTTACATGGAGATGTTTTTGCAAAGTAAATATGCCATGAGTCTGAAGGCACGGGATAAACATGTGCAGAACCAGAGACCAGTATATATTTGATGAAAATAACTTTTCAAATCTCAAGGTACATTTGGAATCAAAATCCCAGAGGGCATCCTGCTGAAGTGCTGTACTGGAAATTTACAGTCTGGTATTATTCATAATCTTTGAAGAATGCAAAATTAGGAATGGGCCACTTGCAAAGAGTAAAACTAATCTAGTGTGAACAAAGAGATGGATTTTTGGGTTCACAAGGTAAGAGGAAATCTCCCATTAATCTTGTTAATTTACTGCACTAGCAACTGTTATGCATCTTGGTTCAATTCTACAGGGATTACAAGGATGTATGGCTTTGGCAGATCCAGTTTAATTTGCTTGTATAAAACAAAACTGTGGCTCAGATACAAACAGTGACTTAAACATGGCAGTCACACAAATACAGAAGTTATAGAAGGTAACCTGTTTTTCAGCAACATATGTGCAACTTCCCAGGGAAAATCCGAGGGACCTCAATTCAAACAATAGGATAAGAACATATCAAAAGACAATGTCTCTGAAATGAAAATGTTTTTGTTTCATGGCTTTCTCATGGCTGTGGTTACTGAGGAAGAGTTAACAGCAATGTTCACCTGCACAATTTGTCTGAGTTTTGCACCCTGTGCTGGCCAGGGTAAACACAAACCAATGGTCCCTTCCCTTGAGAATTTACACAAAAGTGATGCTCTGAGGAGTCAAACAGAAAGTGAGATGAAGAAAACGCTGAACTAATTGTACACAAGACACTGACATTTCCAAAGGTCTATTGCTTAGGTTTTCCTGTTCTTTTCATTGTTATCACTGATAGAGAAAATATTGAGATGAACACAAGAAGTTTATTCAGTAAGAATACATTTGTTACTGCTTTTCTCTTAGGTAATCTGTTTTCCTCTGTGCCTTCTGTGAGTAATGACACTCTTTATCTCAATCAATTCTGAAAGCTTTTTTCCCTTATGTATGACTTTTGAGTTTGCTCTCTAAAACAGTCTTCACCCTTTATTTTACATAAATGAAGGATATACATTAGGCCTGTTCTCTGTCAATGACACTTTTCTTGTCATTTGTTTTCCATGAAACAAAACAAAACAAAACTGTCAGGATATTACAAGAATGGATTACATAATTTTGTAAAATTACCATTGTTTAATGTTTTTTAAGTACTTATGAAGTACCTGTTACTATATGAGCTAGATATAATAAAAACAACAAAAAAAACCCAAACCAAACCAAAACAAAAACAAAACAAAAAAAAACCCAAAACCCCCCAAAAGTTATAAACTATTTTTAGAACTCTCTGTAAAAGGTATTCAGTTGTCCAATAAAACAAAAGAGAATATGTTTCTGTCATAAAAGAAAAAAAAAAAAAAGGCCAAAATGTGTTTTGGTCAGTATCCAAATACATAAATGTTAAGCTTTAAAACTATATTTCTTATTATTATTTCCCTCTCTATATATTTTCTGTCATCTAAGAGTTTTAATTTTCTGTTGTCAGTGTTCAGGCTGGCATTCGGTCTGGTGCTTGAGGTTGTACACTCATGAGTGGACATGCATGGTGACAGAAGGTACTGACATAAGCTACATGGTTCCAAGAGTAAATTTCAAATCCAAATATGTGATTTTATTGAAGGAGTTTATTTTCTGGCACCAGGCCTCTGCTAAGAAGGCCCACTTACTGAACTTAGGTATTTGGGTTTATGCCATTCCAATGATCACCACTTTCATGAAGACACAGACAGAATAACTTCTCATTAAAATCAGTAGTTGCTACTCTCCTTCCACCTCCTGTGTTCCATCCCTCCTGATATTCTTTTTGTTCCTCTTTGAATGCTCCAAACTTTTATCTCTGCAGATACCTCCCAAACCTTGCAGCACTTCTGTCTCTTATATTGTGCCAGTTTTTCCACCCTGTGAAACCACCGGCTCCTTTTTCTGATGTTTTCTATTACTATTGACTACAACCAGTCACATTATTCAGTGTAATTTAAGTGTTTGATGCACGTAGCCCATCCTCTATTTCTCTGCTTGCAAACACATCCCGAGCAGAGTCATCATTTGTCTTTGTACACCAGCAATCTGCAGCCATCAATTTGCAAGGCAAGGCTTGTTCCTGAATTGTTTATCTCAGCAATTACACACTTTGAATTCAAGGAGTGTAATTTCTAACCTGCAGGAAAGAAATTGAGTTCCAGAAGGAAAAGTTCTGGGGTCCTTGGGCTAGGAATCTGCATTCCAGGTCTCTCTCTGGGATAAAAAAAGTTCTTTGCTGTTACCATTCATATTTCTTCTTAGTCAAAATGGCAGACCTGAATTAATATTTTTTTCACTGAATCTTTTTTAACATAAATTATCAGGGATTTTTGTTTTAGCAGTGTCAAGAAAATTACTAAAAAATTAATAGTACCTGGTTTTTTGCATTTCTATTGACTAAATATAGGAAAATAAAACTTATGGTTTGAACATTTATTTTTCCTCTTTGGCCTTAAAAGGATAGCTATTTAAAATCAACGCTTTAAAAGCTTTTAAAGCCTAAAACTGGATTTTGAGTTACTGAACCAGAAAAGCATCCACCTGGAGTTCACCACATTGCTATTAATTTCCTATGAAGAAAATCTGTCTGGGAAACATTTAGATATAATAAAGAAATAATTATTTTCAAGTAGTGATATCAACACTCTCTGTTCTTTCTCCTCCATTTTTAAAGACACACAGTGAGAAGCAAATATCTTCCAAAACAAACAAACAAATCAGTAAATAAATCACCTGGGAAAAAAAAAAAACACAAACAAACCAAAACACATCACCTTATCAAAATGATTGAAAATTAAAATTGCTTCTAAATCTTAGTCCAGTAAAGCAATTCACAGTATTATTTTGTTGCAGAAATCAAGGTCAAGCTTGAGCATCTGAACTCATGAGGTTGCTGCATACATTAATTGCGCTTTAAAACAAAGTCTTCTCACAGCTTCAGTGAAGACTTACTGCCATGAAAATTTTTGAGTCACATCACTCAGGAACTATTGTTCATGGTGGGATTCTTCTGATCAAATGTTTATTTAATGGGGAACTAAACAGTAAAGTTAGTCTTAGAAGGTTCAGTGTGTAATAAGAGAGGGGAAATCAGCCCTTCTAGGGTGGGTTTGATCCCATCATAAAATAATTGTTTAAATCTGTTAAAGAAATGAATGTGTAATACTATCCTTTTTTTTTTTGCCCGTCAAATACTTTAAAAAATCCCCCTTAACCTTTTACGTCTCCAAGTTATAAGGGAGATGATTTGCAAGCCTTGGTTATAGAGAAATGTTGATAATTTAGCTCAGTGAAAAAGGGTGATTGCTCATGCCTCTGCAAGCAGATTTAAATCATCACCCCACTTTTCCCCTCTTCATTGTGCAGTGCCATCCTTTATGGCAAGGCTTTGAACTGCAGTTCATAGCCTTGGTCAGGTACTCTAATTTTTTAATTTTTTATTTCTTTTTCTTAGAAATACTAAATAACTAAAATTTCCAAAATATTAGAAACCTCCCTTCTATACACAGGGGAGGTACACTTTGACACGAAACCTGCTGTGAAAACAAATACGTTAATGTACACATGTAAATCAGACTATGCAGAAACAAATTTATTTTCTTTGTTCTACATCATACTGTAGTAAAAATACTGGTAGATAAAAATAGCATGTATTTGATGGTCACACATATGTACAAAGACCTATATATATTTATTTTTCTCTCAATTATTTTTGTAGAAGGCACTTAGTAGAACAATCAGATGTGTCTTGACAGGGGAAAAAAAGGAGATTTTAGTTTTACAATGCTATTAGCTTCTCTGATGAACTTCTAAAGTAATCTAGGAAAGACATGTTCATTAGAGTCTCATTACTTGGCTGGGTAATTGCTGGTCTTATCAGAAACACAAATCACAAGAAAGGCTTATTAAAACAGCCTATTAAAAATCTCAGACAGACAGACTGCTCTGCAGTACCTGTCACTAAGTCAGATAAGTAGTCCCAAGGAAATTACAAAATTGGAAAGCCTTGTTAAGGTTATTTTGTTGCCTTTCTGCATGTAAGAATAGAGCTTTTTCTTCCTCTACTATTGTATATTTATGAATACCTTAACCCATCTAGTGTGCAGTGAGTCAAAAAATAGGATATCTATCATTTCCTACAGCAGATAATTTCATACACTAATAGACTTCAGTGCTAGGAACTTTATTTGTGCTGTTTAATCTTTATTTTTCTTGGTTTCATCCTCTCACTTATTAACTTTTTTTATTCTTATCTGTATGCTTGCTTGAAGCTGATCATCCATTGTCACAGCTGGTCACTGCATATCACCTGTCCTCCTGCTGACCCAACCCTCTCTCTGTCCTTATCCTCTTAATAGGTTCATATTAAAGAAATATATATGTTGTTTTGATGCAACAAAGCAGATAAATACTGACAAATATTAAGGCACAGTCCTCATGTTCCTTACTATTAAGGCAATGTTAAATATTGTGATTTTTTTTCTATATATTTATATATAATCAGTATTTAATAATTAATATAGTGGACATACTTTTGTCTGCCTCTCACCATTATAGTACTAAAAGGTGTCAGCAATCACACAATACCAACAACCCTCCTATCCAGTATTCCCCAGCATCACCCCAACACTTTAGTGGGGGAAGAGGACACCTGGCATGTGTGAAATCTAACTTTTAATTCAAAAAATCCACAACACCTGTCCATAAAATACCAGAGGGACATTCTCTCTTTTTTTCCCTTCACAGGTTTAGCGCATGACGGCAACGTTTATAGGCAATGTAATGATTTTGCACTCAAACTTATAAATATACTGTTGTTGACAGCTTTTAAATGTTTCATCAGTTACATACTAAGATGATGTGGAAGGAAGCATTTGGTAAATATTTGATGAATGTCATCAAGGGCAAAGTTACATTTCTAAGAGTTTTAAAATTAGTAAAAGAAAGTTGTAGGATTCTTTTTTTGAGCCGCAAATCTTCTACTGTATAAAAGATATTAAAGGGTACCCTAGGAAACGTTACAAATATGGTTGTACATAATTAAATTCATGCTGTTACATCAGGAAGGAAAATGCTGTTATTTTAATCTCACTGGGCACTTTAATGACATTTAAAATTAGTGAGGTAATAAATATTCTTCATAATCTCAGGGTAAGAGCTTTGTATGGCATTAGTTTATCATAAGACATGGGGCAGAATTTTACTATAAACTGTTTCTGTCCTGATGAAAAAGTAGCAAAGGTAAGAAAAATTAGAATTTTTTTTCTTTAATATGAATTTTTTCCAGACAAGCAAACAAGGTATGGCTCTGCCATTTAAATAACAAACCTTTTTACTTGTTAACAGCAGTCATTATTTGTAGGTAAAAATGATTTTAAAAATAACTCTCACAGATTATAATCCCATCAATAAAAATAAAAATTGAGTGGATGCAGTTAATGCAGAATAAGCTTAAAGGTCTCAACATGAGATCAATAAAGTTAATTAAAAGATAAAAATTTTACCCTTAAGCTATAGCTCATATTCAGGCATTCCACTATGGTTATGTTTCCTTTTTTCACGGTCTCCGACCATCAACTATGTTTGATTTTAGGAATGCAATATGAAGAAATTTACCAAGCACATTCTTACATAAAAAATTACCACCAATAAAATTCTGATTTCTTATATGTCTGCTTTTGTACATAATTATTTATCATATTTTTCATGAAGTCTTAATTCTGCTCATCTATCTGCCCATTCAGCCACATTATTGAGGTCAGTAACACTTTCTTAGCTGAATTACTAATACTTTCTTATCTTCTAAATTTTTTGCTAACTGTGCTTGACAAGGCTGTTGGATAGACACTTCTACCTTTTGGAGAGCCATGTCTACCAATGAGGAGATGTAGCACCATCTCCAAACTGTTCTACTTCAGTCCCAGACTCTGCTGAGGATCTAAGGTTCTTTGTACTGCCTGTTGTGCCCATAACCAATCTGGAAAGACACTTGAAAAGTAACACAGCAAAAGAGACCCGAAATGTTAAAAAGGAAGAACGCTCTGTGACACTCCAAGACATATCCATGGATCTGCCTTCAGTGTCTTATGAAAAAGGTCATTTGGACTCTCTCTAAATCTGACTGCCAAGAAATAAAAAAATGTTATCTTCAATTTTTTGTTCAGTAGGTAGACATTAAATTTCACCACAAATGGTGCTTTGCAATAATTATTTGACTAACTCGAGCAGCTACAGTATATAGTGCCCATGGTTGAAATTAAAAAGAGACAAATTGAAATGAAAAGCTGAGTCTTAGCCAAAGCTGAAGGAATGCTGCTGATACCATCTGCTAGTACAGCCCACAGGAACCAGGAAACCACAGAATTAGCTTTATGTGAGGAATTCTGTTTCGTCTGCTTTTTAGAGAAGATTAACAGGAGCCTGTTGTCCAATTGCAATATCAGTACCCATTTAATATTGCTTCTGATTTTCCTCGGAGTGATTTTTAAGTCTCAGCTGAGAAGTACAAATGCTTTATCCAAATGACACAACTCTTTCTGTGTTGAAAATCTAGGTGAAACCAGTTGTCTTGTAAATTTTCCAGATGTGCTACTAATGATCCAGTCCTAGGAAACCAAAAACGATTAGAACTTTGAAAACTGTTGTATGTGAGAATGAAGGAGAAATAGAGATTTTTTTTGTTGTTGTTTTTCTTTTGTTCAAGTCCAAATTATTTTTTCAGATATAAGATTCATTGTTACATTAAACATTCAAAGGATGATTAAAATATTTCTGGTCGGCTGTGGTGAAGTAAGACAAAAAAAACCCACCAGACTTTTAGTTCCATATGAAAAACATAGAATAATTGATTCCTCTTGATTGAAAAGAACTCTAAGATCATTGAGTTCATCATTGCCAGGTACACTACCAGTGCCTCTTCCTAAGTGTCACATCTACACATCTTTCAAATCTCCTCACGGACAGTGACTCCACAACAGCTCTGGACAGCCTGTTCCAGTGACTGCTTTTCAGTGAAGAAATGTTGCCTAAGATCCAGTCTAAACCTCCCTTGACATAACTTTGGACCACCCCCCTCATCCTTCTGCCTCTCCTCCTGTCCCTGTTCCCTGGGAGCAGAGCCCGAACCCCCCGGCTGCCCCCTCCTGTCAGGGACTTGTGCAGAGCCACAAGGTCCCCCCTGAGCCTCCTTTGCTCCAGCCTGAGCCCCTTTCCCAGCTCCCTCAGCCGCTCCTGGGGCTCCAGCCCCTTCCCAGCTCCGTTCCCTTCCCTGGACACACTCCAGCCCCTCCATGTCTCTCTTGTCCTGAGGGGCCCAGAGCTGTCCCCAGCACTGGAGGTGCCTCGGCAGGGCCGGCACAGGGGACGGGCCCTGCCCTGGGGCTGTGGCCACACCCTGGCTGGGACAGCCCAGGGGCCACTGGCCTCTTGCCCACCTGGGCACCCCTGGGCTCATGTCCAGCCCCTGTCCCAGCACCCCCAGAGCCTTTCCCAAAGGGCCCTTTCCAGCCCCTCTGCACCAGCCTGGAGCTGCAGGGGTTGGTGAGACCCAAGGGCAGGAGCCGGCACTTCCCCTTGTTGCCCCTCACACCACTGGCCTCAGCCCATGGATCCAGCCTGTCCTGATCCCTCTGCAGAGCCTTCCTGCCCTCCAGCAGATCCACACTCCCACCCAACCTGGTGTCATCTGCAAACTTACTGAGGGTGCACTTGATCCCCTCATCCAAATCGTAAACAAAGATATTAAACAGGACTGTCTCCAGTACTGAGCCTTGGGTGAAGCCACAGTAACCAGCCACCAACTGAATCTAACTCCATTCACACCACTCCTTGGCTTTGACCATTCAGGCAATTTTTTATTGCACAAGTCTGAGATTTGGCGGTTCAGATGTGGCAGCCCAGGCCTGCTGCGGAGAGAGGGTAATGGTGTTCTGTCAGAGACTATAAAAATTCCTCCAGTGATTTTGGAGACCAGCAGAACATTAATATGAAATGATGTGATATAAAAAGAATGGGAATAGCTCTAGCCATACCTATGAAATGAGCGGAGGAGGTGACTGGAAGAGATTTTTTTACTAGTTTTATTATGGAAGATGTAAAATGAGCTGTACATGGGCAGAACATTTGCAACTAAATGTCTAATGTTGAACCTGAACCTCAAACTTGTGGATTCTGTCTCTGATGGCTCAGGGATTTGAAATGGGGCCTGAATTATGGGCAAAGTTGGATATTGTCCTTGGCCTTAAGTACAGAAAATCTTCTACATAGTTCAACTCCAGAAATTCACAGGGAGTAAAGGAGGTTTATAACATTCGATGTTGAGATTTGTGTTTTCCTGACTGTGCTAATATCATGTGCTTACCCAAAAAAAACAACTGACACAAGGTAAAGCGTGAGCTAGGCTTTTTATATCAGTCATTGCCAGATGCTGGCTTCTCAGCTAAATGAGAGTCCCTGCTAGCTCCACAGTCGCTTTTGCTAACTGCAGTAGCTGTATGGGTGCACTTTTCTTCTAGTAAAAGGCCTGTACTAGTTTGAAAACAAACCAGTGGGAGGCACCAAGTCAGAATAACAATTTAATGGAAATTAAAGAAAAGGGGAAAAAAAAGGTAAAAGAAAACACTGTCAAACTGACAGAGTCAAGGTACAACCTGACACCCTGTTAGGCACGGTGGTGGTAGCAGTCTGGTAGAATGGTGGCTGCAGTCCTCTGAAGCAGTGATCCTGTAGTAAAAGAGTCTGCTCTTCCTCAGGAAGTCCAGTGGTGGCTGTGTAGCTCCTGTCCTCTGGAAATCCAGTGGGAAGCCCGTGTCTCTGGTGTTCAGCCTCAGATTATATCCACGATGGGATGCTTGGTTCCTCCCTCTGGGTGGAGCATCTCACAATGGGGTAATTAGTCATGAGGCAAAGTGTTGATTAGGCTCATTAACAGAAGATAGTCCGGAGGGAGTTATCTCTGAGTCAGGCGGCAGGACAATGATGGGCAATTAACAGAAAGATAGTCTGGGGGGAGGAGGCAAGGAAACACTGCCCCACCTGATTTCAACAGCTGATGGGGATGGTAATAGAATACACTGCAACCCAGGACAAGGCCCTAGGGCTTATTTTGGTATTCCCTTGGGCTGTGCTGTTTGTTTTGCTTTCTCTTCAAAATTAAAACCTTTACTTAAAGGTCACTGTACTTATTTTTGTGTGTGTGGAGTGGGAAGACTTTTAAAAATCGTATTTTGGGGTGTTTCCCTTCAGGGAATGTCCCAAGCCATCATGGACTGTAGGATAAAGAAGCCTCTGTGTTAATCGAGAACTGGATGTGGAAACCCCAGTGGTTTTGATATGGGACAAAGTAACTTTTCATCAAAGAACAGTCATGGTTTGCAGAATCCATTCTGCTTTTCTAATAAATTTGCACATAGAAACCCATCAGGAATTAATCCATTTTCTGCACAAGGTCTGCATTCCCATGGCACTATATTTTAGAGAAAAACAGGACAGGTACTAAATGAGAAAACTTTCACCACAGGAAATGAGGTCTAGAATAACACACTGTGTCAAGAATAGGATAAATTCAGGACTCCAATAAAGTCAGTTGCCAAATTTTGTAAATTATGAATTAACTAGCACAACAGAGGTTTTTTTCTGCTTATTCTCAGTGTCAAAAGAGCTCTAGAAGTAAGAGCCAAGTTCCTGACTTTCACACTGTATAAAGCCTATATCTTCAGTAATTACTAACCCTGCAATTCATCACTTACAAAAAAAGTTGACAGTGATTTTTTTCTCACTTCTGAGAGTCTGGTCAAGATATTGTTCTTACCTATGAAGGATTTTGACCTAATATACAACCTGTAAGATTAATATCTTTGTGCCCTTTTATGGACAATACACAGTTTTCAGTTTATTTATTAGCAGAGTATGCACCACAATGACTAAGAATATTGCTGAAACAAAGTTACTGTACTTTAAATTATTTCTGAAGTACCCAGTTCCTGAATTTCCATTAAACAATGAAACCACTTACAAGGCCAATTACTAACACGATGGTATCTTATTTCAGATTATGTTAATCAGAGAAAATTTAACTCTGAGTGTTACTCCCTTGTCTGGCAACCTATTTGAAATAGTAGCTAGAAAATTCTTATTTCTCTTCCTTTTGAACCTACTCTAGGAGCTGCATAAAATTATATAACAATCAAAGTATTAAACGGGGAGATAATAACTGACATTTCAGATTTACTAATACATAGTTATAAATCAGATAATTTTGTACCTCAGCAGATTTATTAATCTGAAAAAAAATCATTTTAAGCAGCAGGATTTTAATACTGGTATTCATATTAAATCACTTTCTCAGCCTGACCTCATCCTAACACTGCCCTAAATCTTTTTTAATTTTTTAATAAGTGAGAAAACTGCACAAGAAAAAAAAAAAATCCTGAAGAGCGTCACAAAACCACAATGTTGTAATTTTTATGAATAAGGTACAGCCTTGTTTCACCAGGCTGTCTGTGCTACTTTAAGCCCATTCAATATTTGGAACAGGAACTTCCCATCACACTGTGCAAATGCCAGGTGTGAAAGATGGGTTCAGTTTAAGGCAGTGGGACTCTTTTCACTGATTTCAGTGGGGTTAGGATTTCTCTCCATGAATTCAGCTTTTAGTATCTCCTTGTTCTGACTTCACATACAGCCGAGAGCAAGGGTTGATGTATGAGTAGCATTTAGACAGCAGTAGCCTGTGGAAGTATCATTACACATCTAAATCATAACATTTTGCCCGTTTCTTCCTTGCTTTCAGGGGTTGTAATTTGCTGGCCATCTACAACAATATTAAATTGCTTTACCTTCCTACATACACACCGAGCAACCCAAGTTCTCTACAGTGAGCAGTGGAGATATGGGTTAGTCTGAAACTTATTTCCAGCCTATTCCTCATATGAGTCTTTTTGCTCTCTGGGAAAGGAATAAGCAAACTCTACTTGCTTTATGTTATACCGACTGAAAAGATTTCTATTATTTCTTAGTGAATGTCCTGATAAGTGATGTAACCTGATCAGTCTCCTCCAACAAGGCTAAAAGTCTTTACTGCCTTTACCATCAGTTGCTATGCACAACTTAAAGCTGACAAGTATTTTGTTGGGGGTTTTTTGTTGTTTTTTTTTTTTTTTCTTTTTTCTCCCCTAAAGCTTTTCAGTGTTTCTCACAGGCTCTTTTCACCCTGTTTTTCTTTTCCCTGGGCATGTTTCTCAGGAACAGGAAAGGGATGAGAGATAATATTTCTAAACAAATTTGGGCTTAAGGGATCATAACAAATTTGTTAGTTTACATTTTCTTCAGATGTTCTTGCTGAAAGAGCTAGATTGAAATCCCTAGAACTGAAACTATAGGACCTGTAAAATACTATGTCTGGGTTATGAGTTTTGCTGTATTTTCTCTCAATATGTTCTTGGCCAAATATTCAGTCTATAGATTTTAGTTTTAAATACCTCTTTGCTTCACTTGAATTTCCAAAAATATGTACAGAACAAATACAATATCTTCAAAGCCAAATAAAGAATTGGGACAAAATATTCCAGGACCAGTCTCCCTTTCTCCTACTGTAAAACAATTTCCAGAATTTAAAAAGAAATATTTTCTCAACAGTTTGACAACACTGATATAATTTTAGGAAAAAAAAAAAAAAAAAAAAAAGCAAAGTATTAAAGCAAACAGGTCTGGCCTTTCATTAGATTTAGAAAGAACTGCGCACAAGTGAAAGAAAACTATGTGGAAATTTTTTAATCACTTGTATTTTGTGGATCTGGTAGTAACCCTTGCTTCTATTGCAAGTTAATGCAAAAGCTTTATATGACATGGAAACTGCTTCAAAGGGAATTGCAATTCTCTCCCAAAAGGTTTCCTTTTCCTTGATACACTCTTTAAGAAGAAAAATTGACAGTTTCAGAATACTGGGTTCCTAATTTAGAGGCTGAATCTAAGGTAGGTAAATAGGATCAATAACACCTATCATGAGTCACAAACACATGATAACATCTGTCCCATTTTAATCTTTTTTCATCTGAAATATTTCTTGTCTCAGGGAGTCATGACAGCAGTTAATATATAATCTACATTCATGTCTTCTCTTCAATGCTGTAACAGCCAAAGCCAAACTGAAGAGAAATATTTTATTCAATTTTGAAGTGAGGTATCTTCTTTTAATGTTATATTTATTGAATATAGTGACTTAAAAGGAGAAGTAGGAGAGGCATAATTTGAAGTCAGTGCTGGAGTTACCTGAGCTGTGTTCAGTACAGAGGAAGATAGAAGAGCAGATGCTACTGGAGAATGATGTGGTACTTCAAACATTCGGGATGTCTCCGAGGTATTGCACTACAAACTGACCTGATATTCCACAGGCCTTGTTCCAAAACGTGGTTTTTATCACATTTTTTGGTATCTAGGACTACACTGACAATCAGGTACTTCAGTGTTCTATAAGGGCATCAGAAGAGCTAAAAAGGAATAAATATCCTTCTCTTTGTCTCCTGTGCACATTCCGTAGATGTTATAGAAATGATCTTTCCATGGTGGATGAGAAGTGTCTCAACACGGATTAAGCACCTAACATGAACATTTATTTAAAAAAAAAAAAAAAAAAAAAAAAAATCTTTAGGCTTACATATATATCTAGGCATTTTTAAATACCTACTATTCTTTGAAAAGCTCTTTTAACTGGGAGTCTGAATCTTTCTGGATGACAATTTTTCGAAAGGGGTGCTGAAGCATTTAGATCACTTTGACATTCTTACAAATATTAACCACAGCTAAAAAAACATGGCCACAATCCAAGTGAAATAATTTACATGTTAGTCATACCTTCTCATTTGGATACAACACTGAATCCCATAGCAATGACAACAACATTGTCAATGTCATATAACAGCTATCTTATAAGCCAGCACACGTCCTCTTCCTGATACATTAAAAACTCTCACTTGGTTTTGTCTTCTTCCTATCTGACTAGGACAAAAAATTAAGTTATGTGTTATTGCACTATAAAAGAAAATTCAAAAAAAGGCTGCCCAGACAGGAAATTGCAGTAAGGTCTCAAGAAAATCTACTTTGTATATTGAAGTTCTGCCATATCCTTACTTCTAGCATATTTTCTAAGTAGAAAAGATATATGTTTGATATTTTGCTTGTTTAGGTATGCAGCTGCTTGTTGAACGGCTGCTAACTGATGCCATACTGGATGCAGTACTTCTGAAAAAACAATCCTGACATGTTTGACATAAATTAGTCATATAAAAGGCATCATTGCTAAACTGTCTGAACATAAAACAAAGTTCACTTAATATTGCTGAATGAGCCAATGAGATGAAAGTCCTCTAGGTGACCTTATTCCATCAGTAAATGCAACTAGGGAGAGACCAGGCAAAATGCAATATACCTTTCATCTCAACAGAATTTAGTGGACCCAAAATAGGGTCTTGTGTTTCATTTTGGACAAGGTGTAGTGGCTTTAAACTCAGAGGGAATAGGTTTAAATGATAGGAAAGAAATGATCCCCTGTGAGGGTGGCGAGGTCCTGCCACAGGTTGCCCAGAGAAGCTGTAGTTGCTCCATTTCTGGAAGTGTTCAAGGCCAGATTGGATGGGACTCAGAGCAACCTGGGATAGTGTCCCATGGCAGGGGGCATGGAATAAGGTGATCTTTAAGGTCCCTTCCAACCCAAACCATTCTATGAATCTATGATTCTTTTTTGAATTTGCTTGTAAATCAACGGCAGTTTTGGCCACATGGGATTTTTCATGCTCTTTAGTACTTAACTATGTGAAACTGATAGTTCAGTCTGTATTGATACATTTACTAAACAAAAACCTATATTTTTGGATGTGGGACCATGATAATCAGACAGAAAGTCCTAAAAGGAACAAAGCTCCTTTTCATACCTGCAGTAAGACAGTGTGAAAGGGTGGTTGGATAAGTTCGGGGTCATAAGTGTGAATATTTAAGAATACCTTACAAACTGAATGATATCATTCAAGTCTGTCCACCTGGAAGTTCAGAACCAAGTCTTGACTCCTTCTCTAACTTACTTTTGCACTCAGGAGAAGAGGTAGATACACCTGGGCCATGTGGACCACCTGTCTCGACTTTTGGAATCTCTACTTTTAGAATGGTTGGGTTGCTCTCTGAAAGTGTTTCCTCTATTGATTATGGAAAGGATCTTCAAACAAAAATTTTGCTTAGAAACTTATTTTTAACCTTCTTAAGTGTAGTGGAATGAATTCCAACTTAGGTGTTTAATGTTGTTTTCCTGGTAAGACAGCACTGTAAGATAATTTAAGATATTATAAGATAATGCAGTGAAAATGCATTTTTCAAAGGCCCAAAGAGTGGGACATCTGACTTTTTTCAAAACCACTTAGAGAGCTGAGATACACTCTATTTTGTAGCTCTCCCCTAATCCTAAGAGAAGTTGCTATCTGCTGATCTCAGTCACATTGGGTGATACTCAGCTCCTTTCAAAAATTTCTGCAGCCAGGAAATCAGCTGGCATCACATATAAGCAAAATAACTGGCGGGTATTTTCAGTGTATTAAAATCTGTTTTATTTTATAAAATATATTTTCTTTTCTTAAGTAGCTTTCTTAATGTGTTTATTAATTTGTGTCCCCTTCCCACATTTTTTAGCCTACACTTCTAAAGTTTCTGCTTTTTTTTTTTTTCTTTTGAGGGTTAATCACTTTAATTAGAGCTCATCAACTCCTGAAACTAAATGTAAGTACCAGTAACTGACTGTTGGACAGAATGAAAAAGCCTGATTCTACCATGCCACACTGAACAATGTGTTACCTCTGGCCCATGTATTTAACACAAGAAATAATTTTATTTTCGGGAAAATATCCCACAGGCATGTTTAGTTTTCACAAGAGGCTGTTACATAACAGCAGACAAGGCATATTCAGATAGCTAATGAAAAGAGTCATGCACTAATTCTGTTCTTTCTTTGCAATAGCAAGACTAACATCAGTTCTGGTCCAGGAAACACGTAGCTGTGGGCAAAGTTTCAAGTTAATGCGTTCTTTAAAAAGGAGTTTGGTTGTTTTTCTCCATCTGGAACTGTGTGAGTGTCTCACTCTGTGGCTACCCTCCCAGGGGATCAGGAAAGTGGCTCCTCATGCATAGCTGGTTCATAGCAACTCAAAAGGCAGAGTTTAATGTTAGGGCTAGGATAACTGACCAATATGAATCTTTAAAGCACCTCAATATTTGGGTTTTTCTGCTTTATTTTGTACATAGTAGCAGAGTAAATGTTTGAAGGGATTTTCACAGTTTTTATAAAAGAGAATATGACACTTTGGCCTTCCTCAAGAAACACATTCTCATATGATTTGTCTTGTCCAAAAGGTTCACAAAAGGCATGACATGGCCTTAAAGGACAAATTAGAAAGGACTCAGTTTGACTGACAGAGGAAAGCAGCTTTTGTCTGCCTGACCCATGTCAAGTATGGACAATGAGCCAATATAAAGGTCAGTGTGAGCAACAGCCACAGGGAATTCCAGCCTTCCAAAGACAAAGCACTATGGTCAGTAGTTCTGAAGTCTGTACAGCCTGAAATGAATGAAACACTTTATGAAACCTGTTTTATACTTAGCAAAGACTCAAGAGACTAACATGTTTCAACATATTCTCTGCAATTTTTTTTTTTTGAGTTTGCATCACTTGTGGCACTTTACATCAAAATATACTTACTAACAAATTATGTGCTTAAGTCTTTACTATGTGTCAGTCAGATATCTTCTACAATGATCCTAACTCACAGAGATGGATTCAATGCTCCCACAAACATGTCCCATCTACTTAGTTGCTCTTTAAGCCACCAATAATACTGCTCTGAACCGCCTGGAGAAGGAGACAACTAGAAACCATTTTCTATGGAATATGTGAACATGTTCATAACATAGACTTAGATAAAAGACAATCCAGAGAAGAATTTATTTTTTTATGCGATGAAAAAAATTAGTTTTGGGAAATTCAGGCAGTTTAGTTATCTTTCAGATATCTCTATGCCATGAAACACAAATATCCTTCGTATGTGTGGTCATGAAAACTGACTTATACACAGGAGTCTATAAAAAGCAAAATACTCTCTGATTAGGTATCTTGCCTCCAAAATTGTCTGCTGTATGTCACCCACTTTTGCTGTAATTCAATGGTTGAATAAACTCTCTTACTGCTCATCACAACTTCTGTGGCTGTGTCATCTCAAACACAAACTTGGTGAGGATCAGGTCCCTTGTGTATTTGGTTGTGTGAAAGTGAATTGGAACATATAACCTCTCCCTGGAAGTACTCAAGATTCAATTTCAGACATAGCAGACAAGTGTAACAAATAATATCCCCATCTCTTGACTTTAATTATTTGCTTGCAGAGTGCAATAATTCATTGTGGACCCACACTTCAGTAGTAAATTAATACTCCCACACCCTATGCTGGCTCAGCTCTTGTGACTATAAGAACAGAATTAAAGTTCTGACCCACATCCTCAAACACAATCTCATCCTATTCACACTTCAGAAGCTCCTTCAAGAAGGTGAATTCATTATGTATTCTTTTATAAGAGCAGATGTAATCGGAGTTACAGTCTGTCGGTCCCAAAGGGAAGAAAATATGAAAACAATCTTTCTGAGTTTGTTGCATTTTTTCACTAATTTTCTTTCTTTTCTTTTTCCACTTTAGACTTTACCTAGAGAAATGTATGTTGTATTCTTGAAGACCAGCATATAAAAACAGAGGAAATAGATATTCCTGAAAGAACTTATAAAGCTGAAGTTTCTTCGCAGCTTGTAAACAACTTAAATATTGCATAGCATGTAAAAAGGCACAAAAAAGGAAATCAATTCCAAAACTGAAAATGAGAAAAACAAAATCCCAATAAACTAAATTAACAAAAATCAAAAAGGGCAAGTTGGTACTGGTGACCTTAGTTGACCTACATTAGAGGGTAATTACTACCCAATCAATAGTCCTTATGCATAACTATGGACATAAATGGTCAATGGGAAGTGATAAAGAATGGTGATCAATAAACATTACAGTCTGGCACGCAGTTGTCCAAGAAGTGGGGGAAAAGTTATTACTTTTTTACTTTGGATTGCCAATATACCAATTAGGATTCATCAAAATCTGGGATTTGAGCAGCTTCCACAATATACTACATCATCGTTCTGTTTTAAATCCTTCCTATAAAACTGACTTAAATGACCTGGTTACAACATGGATGCTTAGTGATCAGCTTCAGCGCAATTTCATTTTATTGGCCTGTGAACTGCCAACATTCCTGAAGAATGTCTACAAATATTGTATTGGTGCTTGTGAAAATAGACATGCTCCAGTTAGCTGTTTTGGTATTAGAGTCAAATCAAAATGTTTCTTTGCCAGGAAAATAGAAAAGAAAGAAGTAAGGCCTTGATCTTGACAGCTTTTTCTGAAATGCTGAAACTCTGTTGATGGGAGATATACAACTCCAGCTGTCTAAAACAAAACTGCAGTAAAACACCTGATGAATGGGAGGAAGGAACTTTTTTTATTGAATCCAAGCAATCTTAAATCTGGCCCTGATGAAGACCCAACAGTACAAAATAAATTAGTATTTCTCCCTGATCACTCATAGTGAATCAGTCATGAGCAGTCATTCACAGTTGCACTTAGTCTTTCAGAAAATATTCCTGATTTTTAATTTTTGCAGTCTAATTTACATTCACTGAGAGACAGCAGTCAGTCAGCTATGTAATATGAAGCATAATTTACCACAGCTTTGCACATACACACTCCTACTCCTACAGCCTAAGAACACTGATGAAAATTATCCCTGGGATATGTTTTCTATAGACAGTACATGAGCTTTTGAACAGGCAGTATTTAGCTATTCCTTGTGATCCCGGCTAGGATCACTCCTAAGTGTGTGGTTCATTACAATCAAAAATAGAATCCAAAAGTATTCACATAGAAGGATTATGATTTTGGCAATTTAGAGCTGGATTAAGAAGCTTTTGCCCATAAAGATGACAGACTTACTGTTTTAGAAATAAGGCAGTGTGACAAATGGATCTTCCTAAAGCCTTCTCATGCACATTGTCTCAAAAGGATCTTAGATGATTTCAAAGTAGATACACTGCTTTAAGTCAAGACAATGCACACCCTTTTGATCCCCCCAAAAATTAATTTTGAGAAGAATTTTACCTATTTAAATAGTTACCACAAATAACATTATAAATAAAATTACAATTATATTGCTAATGCTGTGTTTAGATCCTATCCCTTTGGATGCCCAGAGTGTGTTACCCTGATTCTTTAGTGATATTAATTATATATTCCAAGTTCAAGTTGGTGAATGGTGACTGACTGCTGTGGTTCCAAGAACTTCAGCAGGACTAGTTGCCTGCTATGGAATAAGAGTTACAATGTTCCACTATCAAACAAAGCAAAATAAATCTATCTTCTTCCTCACACCTTTTTTTCTACATGTTTTTCACTAACCAGCAGGGCTGTTTAAGGCTGGTCAGAACGGATGTACTTGGATTTCAGAATATGACAACAAATTTGATTGTACTTGGATTTCAGAATATGACAACAATTTTGATTGCCATCCTCCCCTTCCTTTGGCTTTCCCATGATTAATTTGTTATTATGAATAGTCACTTTACATCTGCACATGAAGCTCAGAGTGACAACAGCCTCTGAACCATTTTACCCTGGGGTAGTGCTATGGTCTCCACCGTGACGCACATTGTCTAAATTGCTTGAACATGTTTATGCACAGCTAATGGATTGTATTGTAAGGAATTACATCTTGGCTACATATAAATCTGCCTTTAGACCTCATTCCATGATAAATATGTTAGTAGCTTTTACACATTATTTGTTTGTACCTCAACACAGTGCACAATTGGCAGGCAGTATTGTTGGTGACTGATAGCATCCTTATAGCATTAGATTTGGAGGATTGCGGCCTTTGATTAAAATACATTAAAGTTTCTGCCTGTGCTATTCCCTGGTTTGGGATTGATTAAAGAAATTATGGTGTGCTTTCTTGGGTATGGATATATGACTAATTACTGGTGGTTCTCTTTGGAACAACCATATTCACAAAACTGTTTGACCCCAATTTACTAACTTCAGTTCTGTGAATTTTACTCAGTAGAACAGAACTTAGTCCTGCAAAGCCAACAGGACTGCTCCCATGAGCAGCCTCAGACAGGCTAGCCACTGAGTTTACTCTCTCCAGTAAAAAAATGGTGAAGATTTGTGTGAAGGTAACGTACTCATTTGATGGTAGTTCTTCAAAGGATCTGCAACTCCTTAACAAAATATTCCTTCTTGTTTTCCACACATCCCAAAGGCAATGTCTTTCAGGTGCCTGCAAGGTTTCTCCAGTGCAATAACCCAGTTCTGCTGGTGGAGGGCATGTGTCAATTCTGCAAATAAAGCCCATCTTTATTAAAAGGAACATGTTTGCCTGAACCATGGCAATTTTCCTTGGAGCCAGTGAATGGATCATGGCACCTTTTCTTTCTTGGTATAGCTGTATTCTTCATCCCTCACTCTGAAAGTTCATGCTTCCAGCACTGAAATGCCCTGGTAGTTCCGTGGCATTACATTACAGCATGGCCTCAACTGTATCTATTAAGTAAATTGCATATGTCCACATATGCATGTATCTATATATATATATATCCACCTGTACTCCACGTGTGTGTTTTATGTTTTTGTAGCAGCTTGCAGATCCTCAAGGAGGTTCTGCATGTTTTTAATGTAGAGTTGCAAAGCCAGATAAGGATGATCTTACCATCCTCCAAGCATTGGCAGATTCCTCATCAGTAACAGAGTTCCAGATGTGGGTTTACTGAGGAGTCAAGGCAGTGGTCTCCTCTGTCAGCACTGACTAATCTAGCGTGCTTCCATTGCCCTTCTGTGACTCTGCAATTTCAGACTGTCTTCATTTTTACAGGGACAACATTCTTCTCATTTGTCCACTAACTTAGTTATTAGCAACACATCATGGATATTTATAACTTATATTAAATTGAGATTTTATTATTATTATATTTTTATTATATTAAATTGAGATTTTATTTATTATTATCAATTGTGGCAGTACCATGAGAAGACATTATCTGGTAATCTGGCAATATCTGTAATGTGTGACATAAGGAAATGTGTGTTCCTTGAGCATTTATGAAGTAAACTCAACCCTTCCTTCCTGACTTCCCCCGTATCAAATATATGGGCCTAGCTGCAGATGAGTGACAGGGGAAAGCCAAAATATACAGACTATTAAAATGTTCTATCTCCTTTCTTCTGTTGCTCTTCCTAATTACTGTAATTGGATCATGTTCTGGGAGATATCCTGGCAATAGAAGAAAAGGAGAAGGTGATGGCCCTTGTGACATATGACGTTATCTGAAAACTGTCAAATGACAATGTTTCTCTCAAGGAAAAATACTCCCTTTACTTGTTAATATTTTCAATGCAAGGACCAAATGTTTTGTAGGGAAACCTCACCCTGGAGGTCAGAACTCAGGCAAAGTAAAAGCAAATGCTTTTACAGGCCAAATGTTTTAACTGTGCTAAAGACTTCTGCAATCATGACTTGCAGCATTAGTTTTTACTTTATTTTTTCAAGGTTACTGCTCAGGGATAGCACATTAAGTGCACATTGTCTGATTGCAATGTGCACTTAAACATGATCTAGCTTTGTTCTTTGCTTCATTGAAAAGAGTCATCTTTGATTTTGTATGCAAGGAAATAATGCACTGAATTCCTGTGTACCCCCTTGCATCCCAGGAACAGTCAGTCAAACAAGTCACACACACTATTGAAAGAGTTTAAATGTCCTCTGCACAGTCATAATTCACCAAATATATCAGGCAATAAAATCCTGTGATAACTCACTTTTCATGACAAACCCTGTAATGAGAAGTGAAAATGGGAAAAATTAATCTATTCACTTGACATGGATTGTAACTAGAAAGAGAAAAACTAACCCAGAATTTACTCATTCTTGCAATGACCACATAGCTGCAAACAGATTTTTCTCCTTGGTTGCCTATTCTGTTTTTGATTTTATTTTTTTTTTTTCTTGAATACCTCTCTAGCAGCATTACTAGAGAACAGTAACAAAAAATGAATAAAAAGAAACATTTGAAAGTGTCTAGCCAGATAATGCCCATTTCCATTGAGCAGAAAAGCAATCCAGAATTCCATTGAATTTAAATGCATGATTGAACCACTGCCTAACAGTTATTGCCCTTTAAAGAAACCTGACTTCTTTTTTTAGAGTTTATAACTCACTAAATCCACATATGCTCAGCTGTCACAAACAGATAACTTCTCCAAATTTTATGTAGATACTGTAGGTACAGAGCACATGATACATTGAATAATGGACTTCAAGGTAATAAGAAAATGAGGGAATTAGTCACACTCATCTTTAAAAAATATTGTGCCATGATCCAAATGCCTATAGCCAGATCCTAATATTGGGTAAATGATGGAAATAAATATGCTGGAAATCAACAGATATGAATAATGCAAATTCTTTATATATTTGCAAGAAGCCATACAAAGTGCTGTGGAAATAAGGCCGTTTCTGACACCTTTGCTCTATACAGAATTAAAAGACTCTCATGGGGGCTCTCAAATGACTAGAGGGTCTTTTGCACCTTTTTCTCTGTAAACGAGAAGGTCTAAATGCCTGAGACACCTCAGGAGAACAGAGTGAAATAGTACAGAGCATATCACAAAGATATGGGGATGAAGAGGCAGCTCAGCTACATAAAATTATATGACAGCAGAAAGCTTAAAAATTATTGAGACTATGGCATTTCTGGCATATTTCTGGAAAGCTACCTCATGTAGTATCAAAGTGACCTCTGCCCATCCTGTCACATCACATCAGCTTGTCTTTTGTTACTATGCCTATTGACAGCACATTCTGTGACGAAGCATGACATAGTATGGAGGACAATAAGAAATGAAAAGCTAACCTTTTGTGACACATATTGCATTAAAACACCAATAATACATTTTGATGTCCTCGGCAGATCAGAATGAATGCCTCCTATTGTGGCACAGGAACACATGTTTACAGGTTTGAGTTAAAATAGGTTTTCAAGGAAATGGCCCAGTATCCTGTTATTTTGAATGAAAGTGAGATCCTCATGCACTGAGGATTATTTTCCCTCACAATATATGCCATTCTGTTCTCTTGTATGGTGTCAGTAGTGAGATCTATTCCCCAGCTTGTCCCTTTTCAGGAGAGAATAGAAGTGATTTGGTATCTACTGTGCTATGTACAGGAAACTTCTGAATGGAAACCACAGGAAAAAGTCTTCCATTCTCTGCAGCGTTGGAGTGCTCAGAGAAGTTGAGCAATCCCCTCTCTGCCTTTCATATCCACTTAAACAGGTGTCTTTATCTGGGGAGGTGTATGGACATAAGCAAAAAAAAAAAAAAAGAAAAATCCACAAACAAAAGGTAGAGGAAGCAATACAAATAAATGGCAGGAGAAAATTGATGGCAAAGCAGCAATAAAGAGAACGAAAATTCTGAAGACTTATTAGTGACAATGACAGAGAACAACAAAGAAGCATGTGATGGGAGTTAGAAACCATGGGAAAATGTGCTTGAAAGCAGGCAGTTCAAACAAAATTGCTGATGTGAAAAGTAAAGATGGAAAAACAAGGGGAGTCAGAAAGACTGAAATATGCAGAAGAGAAAAAGGGCTCTGGTAGCCTGCAGCCCAGAGATTCATATTTCAACTGCTACTTACACTTCATCACATCTCGGTAACAGCAAGTAATACACTCTAATACATTCTTTTTAATTTCTCTGTTTCTCAACTATGAAACAGAACACTAGGACAAAGTATTCTGTCATTAAATACCTCATTTATTACTAAATGTATTTTTTCTAGATTTTCCTGACACAGTCTACAAGAAACTGGTTGTGTTTTCTTCTTTTTTTTTCTCATATATGGCTAACCTTCAGTTCTAACCTAATGCCTACATTACTATTTAATACACCACCACCATTACAATTTTTTTTGTCTCTGAGAATCATGGAGCCTATATTTTTTTCATAAGTCTTAAGTGGCCCTGAAGTAGACATTTCTGAAAAGCCTGATAATTTGCTAAGACAGTGATACAATTTCTATTATCTGATCTCTCTTTGCATTTGTTATTTGCAAAATTAAGTTTATTTAATGCTATTACAGACAGAAATTTATACAAATATGAGTAGTGGGAAGAATAAGATGAATGAAGAAAAGTTTCTCACTTTCAAAAGGCAAACAGAAAACTGTTACAGCGGGGATTACTGCAACAAGCATATATCAAACCAGGAGTCCCGTGGAAAAGAAGTATATATGGACAGATTCGTGGTAGATGTTTCAGAGATATTTCTCCAGCCGCATGGCCGGGGCTCTGCTCAGGAACTCCCCAGTCACGGGACCCAAGGGTCCTTGGCCACCCCGGGGAACACAAACCAACCAATGGGAAATGAGACTGATCAGGGGCAGGGAAACCCCGTGCCTCCCCCCCAGGGCCCATCTCCCAGGGCTCCATGGCAGGGGGGGAGACCTTAAAAGAAAACAACAAATTAAACCAGGAAAATTATTATGTTAAAAACATTGCTTTAACCTAAAAAGAGTTTGAATGAACTCCTATGAGAAAAATTCACTGAGGACTGGTACATACAGAAAAATTCCCTGTTGAGGCCCTCTGCCTGCCATGTAGTCCTGGGAGAGGGGCCCTGGGGGGGAGACACAGGGTTTCCCTAGCCCCTGGTCAGCCTCGTTCCCCATTGGTTGTTTTGTGTTCCCCTGCGCGGGCAAGGACCCTCGGGTCCCGTTATTGAGCAGTTCCTCGGCACATCCCGGCCATGCGGCTGGAGAAATAAACATCTCTCTGAAACATCTATCAAGAATTGGTCCATATATATTTCTTTTCCACGGGCCTCGCTGTTGATACATCGTGTTACAGTATCCGCACTGTAACAAATGGTGGTAATGAGAGCAGAACGATCCCCGATCCCTAAGGACAGTGACTGATTTGTGAGTAAACTCTGGATTCCTCTTCTTGTTTTTGTTTTGCTGTTCCATCTCTAAATTATGGAGGAACCATAGGAAGACTCTTGGCTCTCCAAGTCGCATATGGACATTTATCTTAAACTTGAAAAGATTCTTGAACAACGATTTGTAAATTTTAGCTTAGTTCAAGCTCAAAAAGAACTGAAACGTTTCCCGGCACAGTTGTTTAAGAACTTTGTCTACATTTCTTGGGATTTAATTCTTACCAAAGACTTTTGGAACACCATTTGGACACAGTTAATTTCTGAGTCAAGAGATATGCAGATGGAAGAATATCTTCAAGAGTATTATTTAATTACTGAGACTGTTGAACAATGTCAGCTGTGTCCTTGCGAAGTTAAAACTGCTTCAGGGACCGTGTGGCCACGTGGACCGAGCACTCTCTGAGCAGCAGCGAGGCAGTTCCTGCGTGCGGGCGGAGCGACGCGAGCTGCAGTGTCAGCAGCAGAGTGAGGTGCGGTGGGAGCGGGGCGACCTGGTGGTGCCCGCCCGGCCCCGCACAGCGCGTGGTGGAGCGAGCCCCGTGAACACCCGACTGAGAGGGGCGGCGCGCGGGCAGCGGCTGGCGGCAGTGGAGTGGAGCTGCGCCCAGCCGAGATGCATGCTGGAGCACGGTGTAGGGGGGTTGTTGCTCAGGGGCCCAGCTGAGACATGGGCGTGGCCCCAGGCAGACGCAGCACAGTTGAGAGCTGAGGCAGCGGCACACGGGGAGCTGAGTGACGCGGCCCGGTGCGGCCCGCTCAGCCCCGAATGTGACCCCAGGAAGAGCGCATGGGCACGAGCAACCCCGACGGCCCCAGCAGCCCTGACAGCTCCAACGCAGGAGTGACCAAAAGCGAAAGAGAAAGCAAAAACTGTTGCTACCTGTTCTGAGCTTCCCCTCCCAAAGACACTTGCATCTGCCATGTTCTCTGAACCTCTTTGTTCCAAGCATGGGAAAAACCAATTGTAACTAAAACTCTTTAGCAGTGCTGATTGGCCAGTCACCCCAGGTCTGCCCCCAGTCCTCCTCTTTCCCCTTCTCCCAATAAAAGAAAGGACCAAGGGGGGGCCTGCCCACTTTGGCTTTGCAACCCTTTCTGCGAAAATCTGTGTGTCACCTGTCTCTGTTTGAAAGCTTCTAATTGCGGGAAATTAGGCAAACCAAAAGCTCTTTGCTTCTACTGGTGGTATTAGATTTGCAGCTGCCATTTTGCCACTTTTAGAGCTGCTGAAATGCTAGATTGCCTGTGCTACCTCTCTAGGCTGTCCGAAGCTTTCTAAGGCATTGAACTACTAGCCTAGCCATTAAAAAGCTGTAAGTATACTTCCTCAAAAAATGCAGCAAGACAGAAGACAGCAGCCATTCGAAAAAAGGAAAAAATCACCGTAGCTAAGGTTTTAGGAATAGTAAAATGGTATAATGTTAAACAAAATTACGGTTTTATAACAAGATGTGACAACCAAGAAGACATATTCATTCATAGAACTGCTATTAAAAAGAATAATGCTGAAAAATGCATCCCAAGCTTGGGAGATTGAGAGGTGGTGGAGTTCAAAATTGTGCAAGGTAGAAAAGGGTTACAAGCAGCAGAGGTCACTGGGCCTGATGGTGTTCCTGTAAAAGGCAGTATATATGCTAAAAATCGTAGTCATGTTAGACAATATCTCCATTATAAGCCCCCCTACAGTCTCCCTTTCCTAATCCCACCTTTCCCTTTTACCCTATATCCTATTACCCCCCAGTGTATTCCCAATCCGTTTTTTCATCCATGGTTTCCCTTACAAAACCATGCCTTTGCCAATTGTTTCCCCAAAAATCCCTTTCTAATGCCGAGTGGGGGATAAAGAGGGGGAGGGAAGAAATTAACTATTGTTGTTTAGAGTTCCAACAGGTACAAATGGAAGAAATCCCCTCCTGCCTCAGTTTCCCCACAAAGCATGCCCAGAGAGTTCTGTTTCCCTTCTGTCAGCCTTAAGATGTTCCAGAGAATCTGTTTGGACATTTAAAGACTCAGGAGGGTGGCTTATTTTGTTTTGAAACTGTCCTTGTTATCTCATGTTTATCCAGTTGTTTTCAACGTTAAGTTTTAAATCTCTTTTTGTTAAAAATAAACGAGTGAAATGTTGGGGCCCTCCTCCTGCCATGTAGTCCTGGGAGAGGGGCCCTGGGGGGGAGACATGGGGTTTCCCTGCCCCTGGTCAGCCTCCTTCCCCACTGGTTGTTTTGTGTTCCCCTGCGCAGGCAAGGACCCTCGGGTCCCATGATTGAGCAGTTCCTCATCTCTCTGAAACGTCTGTCAAGAATTGGTCCATATATATTTCTTTTCCACGGGCCTCGTTGTCTGATATGCATGTTACAGTATCCCTGCTGTAACAATTCCCTTCTGACCGGAAGCTGTTTGAGGATTAGATTTGTCCTGAAAGCAAGGTCATTATATGTTTTTCTGATGTCCCTGGGCTCTGCTGGTGGATCAGAGAGCATGGTCTGCCTTGCAAAGTCACATCATCTGGGCTGTGCCACGAGGAGAAGTGGCTGACGCAAATGTCTGATGTAAAGACTTGGGTCTTGCAGTGCAGAAACACCCACCCTAGATCCTTGGAGTTAACTCCAGAGCTGGAAAGAGTATGGCTCCACCAACACGGTTCTGAGCACAGTGTAGTTAAGCAAGACTAATTAGTGTTTTGAGCAGTGTCTTACAGAAGAGACTAAACTGTTTCTGGGCTACAAATTATCCCCATACTTCTCATCTGCACAACTTCTGTTATTTTATGTGAGGTCTGGGATCTCTATATTATGCCACGGAGAGATACATACAGTATCCTTGCTATGATATTTTTCTTCTTTTGGTTCTTTCTGCTAGTACTTAAAATAAATGAAGAAGGAATTAATTTAAAATTGCATATCTATATATTTTAAAATATATGTACACATAACATTATCTTGTGTATATTCTTCTTCAGGCAAGTTTCCAAGCTGAATTAACTAAAACTGTCATCTTATATATAAAACATTTTTCAGATGTTCTTTCATATTTGCAGCATAAGTCAAACTATTCATCAAACCAAAAATGGATCCCTTTCATTTCAACAGAATTATCATTCATTTCTTTTTAATGGACTGGCTGAGCAAACCGTGTAATCATTTTTAGGAAATGGATTTTTTGTAAATTGTTTTCTACTAAGGTTTTGTTTCAGGTGATAGATTTATTCATGTGATATTTTCTCTTTGCTGAAAGATTTTTTTTCATTAATTAATTAGCATTTAATTAATACCAAGGCAGATGTTACATAAAAATTGTTGCTTCTCCAATTATGGAATTAGTTATGATTTGGAAATATATTCACCTTTACTTTCTGGGCTCTATAAGTCTTCATGAAGGAAACAAAGACATGCTGTTAAACCATAATAAATTTGGTCATGTATTTTGCCAAGCTATAACTTGAGTTCTATAATTTTATTTTTTGTTTTGTGAATCTATCTTCTCTACATGAGTGGGTGGTAAAAAAATAAATATCAGTCACCAAAAAAAAAGACACCATCGAGAAGTAGAGCTCACTTTTGGCGTCACTTTCCCTTAGAGCAAGGCTCTTTTACTTTGCATTTCAAAGCAGGATGATGTGGACTATTACAACTGCTCACTTTGAAGACAAAAAAAAATAGTTTTGAACAGGAGAAGAAGAGAAAAGAACACATTGATTCTGTGTGAGTTCAACTCCCCTTACCCTCATCATTTCTAGAAGGTATCCTGAGTTCTGAGGTAGATGACCACCACATTTTTCCCTAAAAAGTCAGGCCTTCTTGCAGTTTTGCTTTTTGAATTGAAGAATCATGGTTTTGCTAACACTGGCTTCAGTGGCTTTAATGTAATGGCTTCAAACTGACAGAGGGCAGGGATAGATGGGTTATTATGAAGAAATCCTTCCCTGTGAGGGTGGTGAGGCCCTGGCACAGGTTGCCCAGAGAAGCTGTGGCTGCTCCATCCCAGGGAGAGTCCAAGGCCAGGTTTGACAGGGCTTGGAGCAACCTGGGATAATGGAAGGTGTCCCTGTCCATGGGAATGGATGGAATGAGATGGGGTCTAAAGTCTCTTCCAGCCCAAGTAATTATAGGATTCTTCGTCATTTGTGAATTGGTAGCTCCTTCTTAGCAGGCACAAAGTCACTCCAATGACTATTATCTTTTCACAAAATACACTGAGTTAGAAACATCCAGAAGGAAATAAACCCACATTGAATGAAAAAACTGGAGAACAGCCAATCTCTCAAACTTTTAATAATTAAACCTAGATGCAAGTGCTTTTTCTGGCCCTAGCCCAAGCCCAGCATTTTTATTACCCTAGGCCCCTTAAGCACATGTAATATGCTAAGCTTTGCATGTTATTTCAATCCTCATTAAGTTGTTTAACATGTGGTGAAATGAAGAATTATTATACATTTGAAGATGTGAGAGAGGGATGGGAAAAAAAAAAATTCCCGTGTCTGCTGAGCAGGTGCGAAGGTAGAAATGAGACTATAACAACCCTAAATAGTTAATCAAAATATCACATTTTCTGTGAATTTTTATTTCATTAATACTTATCTCTACCTCTTCAAAATTCCTTTACAATCTCTTCCTTTAAATTCAGCAGAATAGTTCCCTCTGTTTTTCTATTCCTTGTTTCCTCCATATTAAAATAACAAAGCAACACTGTTGCTTGCCTCAAGTTGCAAAAGATGGGACTGACAGGGTAGGGATATAGAGGCCCTGTAGGCACAATGATTTTTGAAAACACAATTTAGTTCTGAGGCTCATGTTTTGCATCATTAAGAACTGGTGCTTGGGTGGCATTATCTAATCAATGTCCTGTCTAAAATTAGTCTTAGGACTGAAAGAAGCAAACTCAAGTCATCATAAAATTCAATCATCCAAGATATCATTTTTGTAAAACTACTAAATAGATGATTGTTTTTCTTCTATATGAAGGTTTTAGATAAACCTTGGTAAGAGACTTCAGGTGCTTTCAGGAGCTCATTTTACTCTTTTAAAGAGTCGTTTCTCTTGTACATTTTAACAATTAAATGGCTATGAAAGCTGTCAGGTTGACAAGCCTGGAATCTGATTTTCTTCTTTCCGTAATAATCTCCCATAAGCTGTCGTGCCACCAAAGTCAGTGAAAGTGTTCCCAAGGACTCCTGAGAAAAGAATCAGGCCCTTCAATTTCTGTGCCAGTATGCCACTGGAATTTTGTGTCAGTGGAATTTTCTCCTGCTCCTAAAGTCTTTCAGTGCTGCAAGTTAGTGAATTCTTTGCTGAATGACTTTGCTGTTAACCCGTCTCTTTCTTTACAAGTCTTTGGTCTTTTAGATTCTTAGGGAAAAAATGTACTTGAAAGGGTGAGTTCTATACAGCAAAGGCCTGTCTCTATAAAATATATTACTTATTGTAAAATATAAAATATAGTAACCTATTTAAATGTAATACTATATATTTTATTTAAAATATATTACCGAATATATAACTTTAGTTTCCAAATAAATTTCCAAAACAATCTTATTTTGGTAAAATATGTTCATAGTAAATCAGATTTCTCAAAATACTATAAATAGAATTATTTTCTCTTTTATGGTAATATCATCCTGTTTCATGTTGGTTAATGAAGCATTGTTGGATTCTTTCTTATGGTATTACAGATTTCCATGCTCTTTGAAAGGACATTATAGATTTCAGTCTAAACCTCAGATGGTGGAAGAAGCATCTCATCACAATAGGCTCCATAGATCATGGCATAACTACCAATTGTTGTAACATACTTGGGCTTGACTCTGAAGCTTTTTACTGCCAGGCACAGGGAGTGATGAAAGTCACTGGAATTCCTTTCATTTACTCTGATGATCTTTCTGTCAAGTTCATGATATTACAGTGTTTGAAATTGCATAATTCAGTCATAACTATAGCTGGCCAGAATTTATTACTTTCATTTCCAAACAAATTTCCAAAGCAATGGTTTTTGGTAAATGCTGTTAATTGAAAATCCATTTCCCCCAAATACTATAAATAGAATTATTTTCACTTTCTGACAGAAAATTTTGTTTTAGTACTGTGAAAGGAGGTGAACTGTTTGAAAAAAAAATAATGCAAATCTCAGTGGATGTAAAAAAATCAATTTGAAGTAGAAATATTCTAGCCATACCTACCTATTCCAATAGGCAGCAAACTATCAAATAAACATATTGGCAGGACATGGTCCCAGGTGAACTATTCATAGTCAAGGGAACATTAGTTATAGGGTTAGATAGCTTTTAAAGTGATCTCTGAGCTTTTTACTAATTGCCTGGCCTATTTCATATGAACAGACAACAGTGTTTTTCTGGCAGTCACTCTCTACAGATGTCCTTTTGTCTCAAAACATCTGCAGTTGCAAAGGAATCCAGTCATGTGCCTTTGTAGGTGCAAAGATAGCAGGAGTGGTTAATGGGATTTTCAATTTGCTTTTCAATTTTTGCTTTTTCAACCTTAGGAATTTAAATAATTGAAAAAAGTTTTGGGAATTACAAGTCCCATCGAAACCCCAGTATACAAAAATCATTTAATTATTTGAGGCTTTCTACTGTTATCGCGGATGCAGTAATTGGAATTTCTCTTGCACCCTGTGCTGATTACATTTCTAAGAGAAGGAAAACCTCTTTATTCCGTATTTCTTTTCTGTTCTTTTCCATTATTTTTCTTTTTTAAAAGGAAGAATAGTTGGAATCTGCCTGAACATTTAGAACAGCTAACCCGTATCATTACCCATAAGGCAAAATGTCCAGGCTATTCATCCAAACAGCAGCTCTTCACAAATGTGGCAGGAGAAATGCTGCTATTGCCTGATTTCTGAGGATCAGGGAATTCAGTGTCACAGAGCGGGCTGGTTGTGAGTTTTTTTGCACTGATATGTTCTCCACTTGCCAAAGGTTGTACACATATGGTAAAGAGTGAGATCAGGTGAGACTATATCCTTTGGGCAAAAGGACAGAGGCTGACAGTAAATGTCGGTACTTCTCAAGAGATTGTGCTTTCACATCTTTCCAAAAATGCTCTGCACCTTACTCATCACTCCACAGCACGTCTGGAACAAATAAACAACTACAGGTGAAAAAGGTACTCAAAAAACCACCTTTGCAATGAGTTACTCTGTAAAACACTGGATGCATACCACACCACTGAGCTCCCTGAACTGGCATCTCTATCATGCATAGTCATCTTCCATAAATTTGAGAGTCCTGTCATGATCTAAGAAGGAAAAGTTGGCTGTAAAATGAGACAGACATAAGAAAGGAGGGATAGACAGACAGACATATAGATAGATACGTAGACAGATAGAAGAGAGCTGGAGAGGTGCTTTGTACATGGACCTGGAGTGACAGAACAAGGTGGAAAAGCTTCACACAGACAAAGCACAGGTTTGGATAAGATATTAGGAAAAAATTCTTGGCTGTGAGGGTGGTAAGGCATGGTAGATATTGTCCAGAGGAACTGTGGCTGCCCCATCCCTGGAAGTGTTCATACCCAGCCTGGATGGGGCTTGGAGCAACGTGATCTACAGGGAGGTGTCCCTGCCCATGGTAGGAGGGTGGAACGAGATGATCTATAAGGTACTTCCAACTCAAACCATCTTATTATATGATGAGAGAGACAAAAAGGTGCTATTTTGGTTGCTGTTGCACAGTTATATTAGCAACATTGTTCATGGAATGGCATGGAGAACTCTGCTATATTCAATGAACCCCGGAATATCGCTACCATCCCAAAAACCAAGAAACAGTGGAGTTGCATCCCCATGTTTCTACCTGATTTATAGTGTCTCAGCACACAGTCAACAGAGCCAGTGTGTTCAGAAAGAATTTTTCTATATTTAGAAAAATAATATTCCCAGTGGCCACACGAAGCAGATAATCTTGTTAAGACTAGATAAGTGAACATGAGTGGCTGTTTGTTCTTTTTTTTAATTGTTATTTTGCAAGAAATGTTAGCTTCACCAGCTGATTGAGGGAGGGGAAAAGCTTTGAAATAAAACCCTATCTATAGGGCTGGCTAATAAAGAGATGAAACTGTACTTGAAATTCAAAAACACTAAGAGTACCCAGCTGAGGGTTGAATATATTAGTTTAAAATATCATGAGATGCTATTTATTGCTATTTATTTATGAAAATTAAAAGCTTAATGGAAAAAAAAATGAAATGACTTTGCCAAAATTATAAGATATGGTCTCATTCTCCCAGTGACTCTCTCTGGAGGAAGGCTCCTTTTTGTGAAAGCTATGGATACCAAGACACAACCTGCCTAGAGGTTTATATCATTAATTTTGGTATGGTAGAAATAAGAATAGTGAGATAACATGTCCCAGACATCAGCATAGAACTTTGTCCAAGTAATAATGATAATGACTCTACATGTTTCTCTTTCTGTAAGTTTCTTTTCTTGATTCACAAATTTTATATTTTTGAATTATAATTTGTTACTATTTGTGAATATATATTTCACAATTTTTTTGATTTTTGATTTTTGATTCAGATTTATCAGTCTTCCTAACACTTAGCAACTCTTGGTAAATACTCATGAGAGTATGGTGAACCTTAAATATAGATTATCAATTTCCCACATCTAGATCTTCCCAAAAATGCCTTAAGCAAAGAAATGAATACCAACATTTTCAGCTATAAAAATTCAATTAGAAACACCTTAAATAACAGCAACAACAAAAATACAAACTATAAAACATTGTGGAATGAAACAGCTACAGAAGTTTGCAAAATTGAGATCTTGAAATAATCAGAATGAAGACAAAACTATTTTCATTTCTCAAGTGGTTTGAGCAGAAAACTCAGCCATGCCTGGAGCACGGGTCAGTTTTAGAGGTTAGCTATTTTTTTTCTTTCAAAATTCAAGTGTAAAAAACATGAAAAGCAAACAAACAAAAAAAGCAACAAACAAACTCCCCCCCAAAAAAACCCCAAAAAACCCCCAACAACATTAAATGAGTCCAGGCACTGTACTGCAGCATTCTCTGTCTGAGGCAAACTGGTGGTAACAAACGATAAATCTACAAAACCATAGTCTCATCTCTGAATTATTAAGCCTGGAACTAAAACCTTTGAGAATCCCTAACAATCTCCCATCTTCCTTAGAAAAGTATCTCATGATATGTAATGATCTTCCCTATATATTTTAATTATTTTTAACTGTTTAAATAGACTTTTGAGTAATAACTTCTTAATGTTCACCACAGAAGGTAACTAAATCTTTAATGGACTCCTGGTGCAACCAGTTTAATGTTCCAATTTAATTGAGGTTTATGCAAATAAAGGAAAAAAGGAAATCAGAAAAGAGATTTTCTTCCACAATATCCAAAATTGTTTCTATATTTTCACAGATTTGCAGAATCACAGAATATCCTGACTTGAAAGTGACCCATCAGAATCACTCAGTCCAACTTCTGGCCCTTTCCAAGATACCCAAGAACATATGTTAAAAAAAAACCTTTCCCCTCCCCCCGCTCCAATTTATTTCTGCTCAGCTTCATTTCCAGTTGCACTTTGGCCACACAGATTTCCTCCCTGCAGTGGCAAGTGGCATCTCTGTGTTTCTCCCACATCACCTGATGTTGCTCCCTCAGAGCATACACCTTCCTTTTTTGCCTTCGCTCCAAAAAAAATTTCTGCTCAGCCACGCTAACCTTCTGTCTTTTCTGCTTGACTTCCAACATTTTGGAATTGCTTGTTCCTATGCCCTTATGAGGTGGTCACAGCACCTTGAAAATCATTGTCCCTGGGGACCTTACTCAATAGTTCCTTCAGAACTGGAAAAAAAAATTGGCAACTTCGTTTTCTAGATCATAGAGTAATGTACCTTTAGTCAACTCATTTTGAGAATTTCAAAATATTTTGCTTTATTTTAGATACAAACTATTATTCTTCAAGTGTACAGAACCTACTCCATCATCTCTTTTCCTTAAGCACAGACTACATGTTTGATATCTGTTTAAAGATGTTTGCTAAAAACTGCTTTGGGCTTGCTATTCCATCTTCAATTTCATTTTGAATTCTATGACGTACATCGTCCAATTCTTCTGATTCAAGGATGTTTTACTTTGGAGATCTAACACTAAGCTTGACTATGGCAACTTTCACTACCACTCCATCAACACCTGCACACATCTTACCATTTCCCATTTTAAACACAAATTTCTTTAAAATATGAGCAAAGTAAAGTTTAACTTTGGGACCACAATTCAGCTTCATATTGTGTCAGCCAGTCTCTCAGAATGATGGATCCCGGTCCATCCTCTCACTTTTTTTATTCCAATTATCTTAGATTTTTTTTTTTGTACTGTTTGTGCTGATTTTTTTAGATAGAAAAAAAATACGGCTGTTGTCAGTTCTTCCTCAATTTGCTTCTTGACAACAGGTCCTCATTACTGAATTGTTTTTTAAACAGGAATGTCTCTTCTTCATCCCCAGACCCAGGTGACCACTGACACTTCTTTTTTGAACCTGAACAAATCCCTAGCTTTCCCCACCTTTAGCCAGCTACTTTTCTGGTTTCACTCTCTGAGTATTGAGATAGTTCTTAGGAACCAAGGTAAATCTGCATGTCCAATGTCGAAGCCTGGCAGAGACATTATAGATGCAGAAGCAATATGTTTATTTAACTTCTCACTGGTGAAGGCATGCACTTCTTTTCCTATCAGCTAATTAGATTTTCCAACTCACGCCAGCTACAACTAACCCTCAAGGATTTTTCTGTCCTATTGAGTGTATGATCATCTGTAACAGTTGTGTTTCAAAGGCTTCATGGTGTCAGAGACTGAAATATTATATTTTATGACTTAAACATTTTCTTAAAAGACTTTTAAAACTGTATTACAAAAGCTGCAGAGAAGACTACTGTTGCAGTGGGGATACTGCAACACGCATATATCAAACCAGGAGTCCCGTGGAAAGGAAATATATATGGACAGACAGATTCTTGCTAGATGTTTCAGAGAGATGTTTATTTCTCCAGCCGCATGGCCAGAGCTCTGCTGAGGAACTGTTCCAGCCACGGGACCAAGGGTCCTTCTGCCCGTGCAGGGGAACACAAACCAACCAATGGGAACGAGGCTGAGCAGGGGCAGGGAAACCCCGTGTCTGTGCCCTCAGGGCCCCTCTCCCAGGGCTACACAGCGGGGGAGGGACCCCAACACCTCACCCGTTTTATTTTAATAAAAGGAGAATGAAAACAACTGGATAAACATAACAAGAACAGTTTCAAAACAAAACAAGCCACCCTCCTGAGTCTTTAAATGTCCAAACAGATTCTGTGGAACATCTTAGGGCTGACAGAAGGGAGACAGAACTCTCTGAGCATGCTTTGTGGGGAAACTGAGGCAGGAGAGGGTTTAACTTCTTCCCTCCCCCTTTTCATCCCCCACTCGGCATTGGAAAGGGATTTTTGGGGGAACAATTGGCAAAAGCATAGTTTTGTGAGGGAAACCATGGATGAAAAAACGGATTGGGAATACACTGGGGGTAATAGGACATAGGGTAAAAGGGAAAGGTGGGATTAGGAAAGGGAGACTGTAGGGGGCACTTACAATGGAGATACTGTCTAAGATGACTACGATTTTTTGCATATATATTGCCTTTTACAGGAAGACCATCAGGCCCAGTGACCTGCTATGCTTGTAACCCTTTTCTACCTCGTATAATTTTGAATTCCACGACTTCTCCATCTCCCAAGCTTGGGATGCATTTTTCAGGGTTATTCTTTTTAATAGCAGTTCTATGCATGAATATGTCTTGCTGGTTGTCACACCTTGTTATAAAACCATAATTTTGCTTAACATTATACCATTTTACTATCCCTAAGATCTTAGGTACTATGATCTTTTCCTTTTTCCGAGTGGCTGCTGTTTTCTGTCTCGCTGCGTCTTTGCTCTCTCTTTCGGTCGCTCCCGTGTTGGAATTGTTGGGGCTGCTGGTGCCTGCGCGCTCTTCCCGGGGTCGCGTTCGGGGCTGCGCGGGCCGGGTCGGGCCGCGCCGCTCAGTTCTCCGTGCGGCGCCTCCTCTGGTCGCAGCTTCGCTGCCGATGCCGGGCGCTGCACCCACATCTCGGCCGGGCCCCCGAGTGATGACCCCCCCGCACCCTGCTCCAGCGCGCGTTTCGGCTGGGCGCGGCTCCGCTCCACCGCCACCGCCGCCAGCCGCCGCCCGCGCGCCGCCCCTCTCGGTCGGGCATTCACGGGGCTCGCTCCACCACGTGCTGCGCGGGGCCAGGCGGGCACCGCCGGGTCCCGCCGCTCCTCGCTCCGCCGCCGACACTGCGGCTCGCGTGGCTCCGCCCGCACGCAGGAACTGCCTCGCTGCTGCTCGCAGAGCGCTCGGTGCACGTGGCCTGGGCCGCACGGTCCCTGCGCCAGGCTTCCCTTCGCCAAGACACAGCTGACATTGCTCAACAGTCTTGGTAACTAAATAATATTCACGAAAATATTCTTCCATCGGCATATATTTTGACTCCAATATTAACTGTGTCCAAACGGTTTTCCAAAAGCCCTTGGTAAGAATTAAATCCCAAGAAACATAGAAAAAGTTCTTAAACAACCATGCCAGGAAGTGTTTCAGTTCTTTTTGAGCTTGAATCAAGCTAAAATTTACAAATCGTTGTTCAAGAATCATTTTAAGTTTAAGATAAATGTCCATATGCGGCTCTGAGAGCCAAGAGTCTTCCCACGGTTCCTCCATAGTTTAGATATGGAACAGCAAAACAAAACCAAGAAGAGGAATCCAAAGTTTCCTCCAGGGTTTACTCACACAAATCAGTCGCTTAGGGATCGGGGATCGTTCTGCTCACGAATCTCCACCATTATGTTGCAGTGGGGATCCTGCAACATGCATATATCAAACCAGGAGTCCCGTGGAAAGGAAATATATACGGACAGACAGATTCTTGATAGCTGTTTCAGAGAGATGTTTATTTCTCCAGCCGCATGGCCGGGGCTCTGCTGAGGAACTGTTACAGTCACGGGACCAAGGGTCCTTCTGCCCGCGCAGGGGAACACAAACGAGAGGCTTTGGGTATCCGGGAAAAGCCTCTGGTCAGAGACACAGTGACTGCTCATCCTCCAACTGTGCAGAGGAGCCCAGCTGAGGGGTCCTCACTGGCGGGGGGGAAGCTCATCCACAGCAGAAGGGGTGACATGGCCCATCACAGGGGCCCCCCTCAAAGGGGTCCCCAGACCCTGCACCAGAGCACCAGAGATGATGCAACAGACCCTCAGTGTTGCAAGGGACAGTGTCAAGCCAGCCCCTGCAAGAGAGGCACGTGGGCGTTCCCACCTGGCCCAAAGTGTGTATTAATCCATGGGATTCTGCACTCTTTGGCGTGTGGCAGCGTGGTGTGTGGCAGCGTGTGGCAGCGTGGCCACAGCAGCGACGGGGGACCGTCACCACCAGCAGACCAGATGGAGGGGAGCAACAAGACGTCGTTGGGATCCTTGGATGGGTGATGTGCTTCCATCTAACCCCTGTCACCTCTCCCTGGTCCCCCACCCCCCACGCACACTTCTTTTTTCCATTTCTTTCTCTCTTTTCTCTTCCCTTCTCTTTGCCTCTCTACTATGAAATAAAATATATCAATTTTTTGGCAACAACATCTAACCTCATTTGGTTTTAATCTCATTTCTGGGAATATTTTGAACCTTCTAAGTTCTTTCCGGTTTATGCACAGAGACTTAGCTTGCTTTACTTTTCTGGGTTTAAACGGGATCGTAACACATGGCCCATCTCATGTGCTAAATTTAAAAGATTAAACTACCTGTTAAACAAACTTGTGCAATTTCCAACGGGCCAGACACAGTGTTCACTGGGGAAATCAGGGACAGTCTTTTAGAGCCGGAACTTATGTTCCCATTTCATGCTTATAATGCAGTAAACTTTAGTATGAAGCCACCACATGTCATGCTCTGATGTGTAAGAGTTTTTCTTCTAACAGAGATTGCACTGGACCTGCTTTCTAGCCCATGACATCACTTTCTCAGATATCCTCAATCTCTGACATTACATCCAATGAATTTAGGACACAGATTTATAATTTCTGAGATATTATAAATCTGAATAACAACTATGGTTGATAATTTTAACTCTTAAATGCAATAAGGATTTTTAAAAGACCCCTAAGTTTCTCTCCAGGTACAACAAACCTTATCCAAAAAGTTCCTTAAACCCAGGAACAACATTTTTGAGGATCTAAAACTGAAATCTCTTGTTGCATTCCAAGACCAAGATTATTTCTCCTTAAACTACTTTTTCTAAGATAAAAATTAAACAGAATCTATTTTAAAAATCAAATAAAACCAAACATTGACAAAACAAAGCATTTAATTGATCATATATCTCTCCTCTTATGCTGAGAATGAGCCACATGAAGCAGATGGTGACCATTTTGCTTATTGTACTACAGGAAACCAGTCAGACAATGCATCAGTGAGAGTCATATTAATATGTACTTGGAAAGGAATGAAATTAAATAACTTAATAAATTAAATAAATTATCACGGAAAACACCCATTTCCTTTTCTTACTGAAGAGCATGTAAATCTTCAGATTCCTAAAATAGTTATTATGAGGCTTATCTCAAGGCTCAGGATATATCCTGGGAATAGATCAAAACCTGTAACCCTTTTCCCCTGTAAAAACCATGAGATTTTGAGGACTTCTTCTGAATTAAGCCAAAAAAAGAGGAACTTGCATACAGATCATCCATATTTTGTACAGTGATCTGATGACTACCAGCAACAAAGGAGGTAAGTGGGAGGTTGATACAACACTGATGTCTTCACAGTTTGTACTATTTTGGAAGTGCTGTAAAACAGTTTTCACTTTGGCTAGATTGTCTCATTTGATACACAATTTTCATTGAATATGATCTTGAAACAATGTATTAGTTTGAGGTCACTCTAAATAATTTATTCACCTTCAGTTTGAGCACTGAATAAAAAATCATCATTGTCTTTTGCACAGCATCACAAACAGTTCAGAGAAGAGCAAACTCTTCTTCAGAATGGAGGTTTTTGCTGGTTAAAACCTCTAAATTAGTAGCCCATGCAAACCACAGACAATTCAAGGATCACTATAAATATTAACAGAAAAACCTGATGTTGTTTTCTGTTTGACCCACAAGACTTCCTAGTTCTATTATAAAACTTCCCCACTGTAGTTTTGAAATTTTCACTATATTTATGAAGTTCTTGTGATTCCCAAATGTTAGACTCAATAGAAGTACGGACTGTTATTACAGCCATTATTAACGTTCGTGGAACTTTTTGTAAAAACTATTTCTGTCTCCAGGTGGTGATTGACTCTGCAAGGAAGTTTTGCAGGAAGCAATTAATGAATAGCATTTTCATCACTGTCCTTCTCAAACCATAAGTGCACCTGAAATCAGCCACAAAGGATTTCTACTGGATTGTTTTATTATTTCTGATCCTGTTTAACAGATGGTTTCTGAGACTCATTTAGAGTCTCCCTAATTTTTCTCTGTCTATTACAGATGCTCTTGAGTACACACTTATTGTGCTGTGCTCTTAAAATTGTTTAATTTAAGCACACCACACATACCATACTAAATTACAAACACAAAACTTCAGGAGGAATAATGGAGCAGTTTCTACCTGTAGGGTCTGACAGATGGGTTGCTTTAAATTTCATTTTCACTGGAATTTGCTGTGATTTTATCCTACCTTTTAAGACTAGTTAAGATGGACAAGATTTTCAGTACTTGAAGGGGGCCAGTAAGAAAGCTGGGGAAAAATATATTACCAGCACCTGGTAACAGGGCAAGAGGTAATGGTATAAAGCTGAAGGAAGATTCATTGTTATTATAAGATAATAAAATATAAGGAAGAAGTTTTTTACAGTGAGGGTGGTAAAACCCCAGAATAGGCTGCCAGGAGAGGTAGTGGGTGCCCCAACCCACGAAAGATTCAGGGTCAGGTTGGATGCAACTCTGAGCAACTGGATCTGTTTGAAGATGTCCCTGATTACTGTAGAGGGAATGACCTAGATGGCTTTTAGAGGTCCCTTCTAACCCAAAGTATTCTGTGATTCTGTGAGTTTCTATGGCAATAAAACATAATAATCTTCCATCTGAGCTAGTCATCTTGACTCCATTTTCTCTTTATCAGTGAAAGGAAATCAGCATTCCCACATATGGCTCACCCAGAGATGCTCTTTAGAGTGCCACTCATCCTGCTGTAGAGCTCTACATTTTAGATTTCCAAAGAGAGGAGACATTTTCCCAACCCTAATGATGTTAAGGGTTGTGAATTTAAGATCTGACCCTGTGAGCGCAGAATAAGGGATATGTCTGCTCAAGCAGACATCAGCTTCATTCTGTATACTGCCAGACACAGGAATTCAGGGAGAATAAAGATTCATTTGAAATTTAAATACAGATGTGAACAGAGCAGGGCATGGTGTCATATAAATGTAATTATACAATTCCCACACAAGAGTTTTTTTCTGGATATCTTGCAACTAGGCAAAGTCAACTCTGTTTGAAACCACAGTTTTCTATGGTCTCTAAATTTGCTAGCATTCAAAATAAGAGAGGGGAAATCCTTGCTAATCATAGTTTAGTAAATGGTAGAAATTCCATCACTTGATGCATACATAAATAAATACATTACTCTAGCTGATTACAGCCTGACATATTATCACTTTGCTTGAAGATGTATAAAACAGAGGATGGTGAGAGAGAGAAGCCAGACCCAGACCTTTCCTGTTGAAAAAGTGAAAGTCTTTTTTGTTGTGATAAAACCAAATGGCTCTTTGTTACCAGTTTCCTGATGTAAGTTCTAAAATATTAATTTCCCTAACCTGAATTGAGTTTTATGTGACAAACTTCTAGTTTTACTGAGATGAAAAGCCCTTCATCTACAATATCGACTGCAAGATTTTCTTTATACTTTCATTTTGTTTTCATTCTTAAATGATTTGAAAATTAGCTCTTCTTCTGGGGAAGATCTATATTCCTCTGAGCCTATGTTAAACAGGATGTACCTACAGGCCTAATGGACTCTCTCGTCTGAGGTAATTGCAAAGCAATGAAACTGTGTAGCCAATGTTATTAGTTATTAATAATCACTTTAAACAGATCACTTTCTAAATTCCATTTCTGCTAAAAAAAATCCCTCAGAATCTGCATATTATTAAGCCAGAGACACATAGATCTCAATAGCTGTCCTTAAAATATGAATATTGATGCTGTCTGCACTGTGTTAATCAACAAGACATAATTGTGAAAGAAACTTGGGAAGAGGAAAGTGAAGAGAGAGGAAAAAATCTTTTCTGCAAGTTTTTTCATCATTTTAGTGACACTATCAGTACATGATAGAGAATGAAAATAAAATGACTGCATAAACAGAAGTTACAGCTTCTTTGCAAATATTTTGATACACACAGTTTAATTACTACTTAAAAAAATGAAGCTGTCAAAACCACTAAAAGTATGCAAAGTATAGGCATAGACCTGCTTAGTATTCAGTGCAGTGCCCCAAAGCACTCAGTGTAGATGACTGATTACTACAGTTTAGTGTAACAACTTGGATCTTTCCCATTCTATTGTACTAAATTTGAAAACAGAGGAGGGAAAGGTGATTTGATATCAGAAGTCTAAGATTCTGTTTTCAGCTTCACTAGCCTTCTTGAAACACAACCACAATCCTGCAGGTTACAAGGGGCTCTGAGTAGCTTCCTCACTGACACCACCTTCACACTGAAAATCTCCATGAATTGGGTGCAAACAGGCTCAGATGCTAAAATCTAACACTGATTTTAGACTCTTTAAAGAGATGGAAAACTTAAAAAACTGATGACAACATAGGGGTTGGTATATTCCTCTTCAGAATATGGTTTTATCTGTAACATACCCTTAATATCTTGACACAAAGTTTTCTGTTTTTTCACATATGAAATAGCCTCAGCTCTGTGGCCTTGCTTGATGATCCCCGGACTGCGGCTGATGCTGGTTCTTGTCAGATGCGATCCTGAACCTGTCTTTGGAGTTCTTACTTCTGTCTTCTTGGATATGCCTCTTCAGCATAGATTCATCTGAGGATCTGGACTTTGCTCACCTCAGTCAGATGCAGCAGGACAACTTCGTCCTGGTGTTCTGGTTTTGGCTGGGGTAGAGTTAGATTTTTCCCAGGGGTTGGTACAGGGCTGTGTTTTGGGTTTGTGCTGAGCACAGGGTTGATAACACAGAGATGTTTTTGTTATTGCTGGGCAGGGCTTGCACAGAGCCAAGGCCTTTCGTTGCCAGGCTGGGGAGGGGATGGGGGAGTTTGGGAGTTTAGGAGGAGACACAGCCAGGACAAGTGACCCCAAGTGACCAAAGGGATATTCCAGACCGTGTGACATGATGCTCCGTGTATAAAGTGGGAGGAAGAAGGAAGAAGGGGGTCATATCTAGTGGTGGTATTTGTCTTCCCATGTCACTTCCCAAGCCACTGTTACATGTGATGGGTTCTGGCTCTCCAGAGATGGCTGAATACCTGCCTGCCCATGGAAAGCGCAGAATTAATTCCCTTTTTTGTTTTGCTTCTGTGTAGGGATTTTGCTGTTCCTGTTAAACTGCCTTTATCTCAACCCATGAGTTTTCCAGCTTTTACCCTTCCAGTTCTCTCCCTGACCCTGCTGGCTGGGGAGTGAGCAAGGGGCTGTGAGGGGCTGTGAGGGGCTGTGGGCTGGATGGGTTTAAACCACAACAGTTGGCTAAGCCACAGCCTTGTGATAATGTTGAGCGCTTTGCTATTGATTCCTGGCTTCCCTGACCTTACAGAGCACCCAAGCCTTGCAGCTGTCTAGCAGTAACTAGTCCAGTGCTGGCTCTTATACTGAAGTCACTGATGTATGTAATGATCTTTCTTTTACTTCAATAACAAGAATTCATTCATGGGTGAATACTTTCTTTGCGTGTAGAAAATTTATCACCTGAATTCTCATCATCTTAGAAAATGAGGGAAATTGGCTCATAATCTCCACTGTGAGGCTTCTCAAAATGAGAGAGGAGTCTAGCAGGACAGCATCTCCCCAGGTTCCAGCAGTGGGGACATGCCTGCCTGCTCCTGCCTCAGCTCCTGCCTCTTACTGGGGAAATGAAAAGAAGCAGAACCTGTGAGTGATGCAATCCATTAAGCAACAAGAATTGCAAATTATGATGAGCCAGTATTCTTTGTAATATTCTTGGAGTAAATTAGTGAACAATCTCTAAAATAAACTACATTCTTATCTTTATGGAGATTTTGAATAATAAAGAGATTCATGAAAGGAAAAGTGTGTTCACTGATCAATCACAATGAGAAACAGGGATAAATTTGCTGGAAATTCTACTGTTCATAAAAACTGTTATGAGAGAATGTTATTTGTTGTGAAAGTTCTTTGTGAGATAAATTTACGAACAGTTGAAACGACAATTAAATTAGAAAGACAGGCTCTGTTAATTGCTGAGGATGGAGCGGGGGCCTTTGCAGAATTATTCCTTTAGGAACCATTTTCTTTGGGTCGAAATTCACCAAGCCAAACTATTGTGCTCACTTAATGCATTTACTTTGCATAACATACATTTTTTTTCAAATATCCATCCCTCTCCACAGCTAATATCACCAAAAAGAAAGAGTCAGTGCAGATACATATTCATCATATAGCAAGGAATGATTTTTACAAAGGACAGATGATTATATACGATTGCACAGAACATTTGTTGCTCCTCTTGAACAGCAATGGATTGGACAAGATCAAATTTAGGCAACTGAATCATAGATTTCTTAGGTTTGGGGAATGAGGGGTGTCCCACCCAATGAGGGTATACTTCTAACAGTACCTTTTATGTTGATGTTGATATACTAATGTAACAAACTCCAACTCTTTCCCCACCATTTTTCAGCACAACTGGAAATTTTCCTGAACGTCTCAGTTAAGAATAAGATTGAATTCAAACAGCTTGTGCATGAAGTGAATTTTCATTCAGAACTGGTGTCCAATTTGTGCTCAGACTATAACTATATCCATCTACTGCTTCTCCCTGGTAATTAGTAGTTTTATAGAGATCATTTTTACAGTCATGTTCTTGCATTATGAGATACATGGAATACAAATTTGCTTAACATTACTTACACCATAAAAACAGAATAAATGCAGGGAGCTAATGTCATTGCTCCTCACAATCCAGCCACACTTTGCATTTCAATTTAGAAGAAAATTTCAACTGCTTCTTCAAGGGATATTTTTTATTGAAAAACAAATGACAATACCACTTCAATGACAATGCATCGCCTAATATTCATCTATACTATAACAACTCCAGCCCAAAAAATTTTGGTTTCAGACAATCAACTCTGTACTATTAACCATAGGATAATTAGAATACAACCAATCTTAGTATTATAATTACTTGCAGTTTAATTCTCACATTGACCTGATATTGCACACCACTATGGCTCATTACACTTGTTTTATTAACACAGTGTACCAAAAATTATGTTAACATTCTTGCTAGCTACAACATAATCTTATGGTTCACCCACACACAAAATAGCCTCTATTAAAGGTGAAATAATAATGATAAAAATATCGCTATAAAACTTAAATGCTTAGTTACATTCTGATTTCCAAGAATCACAACAATTTACATAACTGTTCAGATATTTTTCGCTGCATATTCCTAACCATTCTATTTTGCTTAGAAAATTATATTTATATATGCTTCTTGAACATTCAAAGACACTTTTTGGTATGACAGCAGGAATTGAAATAAAATAAGTTCATAATATCAGTGATGCCAGTGTATTAGAAGTTTGCCCGCAATATTTTCCTATAATGGTTATCAAAACTGCATTAATCTCTCTTATTTAAAACTATTTATACACCCCTAATCATCTTTAAAATATTATTTTGTCTTCAGCACAAAAAATTAATCGCCTTTTCTATTAAAAAGAAATAATTTAATTTTTTTTCCTGGCTTTGCCCCTTAATGATGCTTCTGTAAAGCAAACACAAGACAAAGCTTAAAGAAAAAGAATTAACTGAAGAAATGAAAGGAAGAAAGTAGAAACTGTTAGTCGAAATTACAGGCTAGGTTTATCAGTCTCCACATTAATGGCCTATTGTTGCTGAAGGCTTTTCAAGTGTATCTTTTTCACTGAAACATGCACAGATATTTACTGATTCTTAAAATTGATTAGCAGGCAGGCCACAGAAGAAAAACCTGTGGATCAGTCATGGAGTCATGGAAAAAGCCACACTACCCACATGTCTGAGTAAAGGAGAACAGAGGTAACAGCTGTATTAAACTCAAAAGCTATTAAAATTCAAAGTTACTGGATTAAACTGATTTTTTTAGGCACAAGTCATTAATCTTGATCAACAGTTCCAGCCTTTACTTCAAGAATCTAGAGCAAAGAATAATGAGATATAGTACATTATGGTAAAATATAATACATGACAATACATCCTGTGAATACCTGAAATTATTTAGTATGACTAGCAACTTTAGAAATTCATACTGGATTTAAAAAACCAAGTAAATACTGTAATACACATATATATATATATTCTTTTTTTCTGATAAAAGTTTTCAAGATGGCAAATATTAGGAAAACAAACTGCATAAAGAAAGAGGCAGTTAGCGTAGAACAAACATCTCAGATTTGCCTGAAATATTAATATTTATTCAGTAAAAGTAGTCTGCTTTTACAGATGCAGCATTTTACACCAGGATAATGACTACAATCATACAGACTCTTCCTGAACAATTGAATGCAGAGGTGGTGTTTACAGTTTTGGGAAATGAGAACAAAGTGCCAATTGCCAGCCATCTCTAATGTGTCTCTGCAGTCAAAAGTTCAGCACCAAGGCAATCAAACATTTGAGTCTTAATTTGGCAGCTTTAATTTGCCCACATCCAATGTCCATTATGATACTGCAGTTTCAGTTCTGGTGACTTTTTCTTTATTCCTCCTGACTGAAGGAGCAGCAAAGTTGTAGCAAACAAGTTGAATAATTTCTGCCTTGATGAAGTCAGGGACTGTAAAAATCATCTCATTCCAGCCCCCTGCCCTGCTCAGGGACACTTTCTGCTATCCCACGTTGCTTCAAGCCCTTTTCAACCTGGTCTTTGACACTTCCAGGGATGGAGCAGCCACAGCTTCTCTGGGCAACCTGTGCCAGGGCCTCACCACTCTCACAGGGCAGAATTTCTTCCTAATACCTAATCTGAACTTCCCCTTTTTCAGTTTAAAGCCATTCCCGTTTTTCCTGTCATTCCAGGCCTGTGCCCAAAGTCCCTCTCCAAGTCCCTGTGATTCCCTTTATGCAGTGGAAAGGTCTCTAAAGCCTCTCTGGATCCTTCTCTCTGGGCTGAGCATCCCCAGCTCTCCCAGCCTCTCTCCATTGGAGAGGTGCCCCTGCCCTGGAAGCATCTCTGTGGTCTCCTCTGGACTCACTCCAAGAGCTCCGTGTCCTTCCTGCATTGGGAGCCCCAAAGTTGGATGCAGCACTGCAGGTGGGGTCTCACCAGAGAGGAGAAGAGGGGCAGAATCTCTCCCCACCTTGACCTGCTGGCCACACTTCTTTTGATGCAGTCCAAGACACAGCTGGGGCTTTCTGGGCTGCCAGTGCACATGGCTGGGTCATGTGGAGCTTCTCAACCAACACCCCAAGTCTTTCTCCCCAGGTCTGCTCTCCATCCATTCTCTGCCCGGCCTTCACTTGTGATTGGGATGGCCCTGACCCACCTGCACATGGACCTGGTACTTGCTGAACTTCATGAGGTTCACATGGTCCCACCTCTCCATCCTGTCCAGGTCCCTCTGGATCCATTGCTTCCCTCCAGCATGTGACTGTACCATGCAGCTTGGTGTCATCAGCAAAATTTCTGAGGGTGCCTTTGATTCTACTGCCCATCACACTGAATAAGGTCTTATCCAGACTCCTCATCTTGCGAGAAATATTAATGTAACAGAAAGACCTTAGGAAATATGTTTTATTTTTTTATTTCCAGAATTTCAGATAACTGGCATAATAGCTCTGTCTATGCACCTAGAATTTTCCCCACATAGCTGTAAAGATCTCAAGTCTGCGTTACAGAAAGTAAACATTTTAATGTTCCTCTATATTAGCCCTTAGATTCTAATTTGTCCCTCACTGTCTCAGACAAATAGGATCAATGTAGATCCTTTGCCTTCTATTTGACTAGTCTTAATTATGTATTTTCTGTCATTCAGCTTTATGACTATGTAATAAAAGACAGGTTTAATGGGCCAGTAGTCCAGGATGGGAAATCATCCAGCTAGTGAAGCATTGAGGACATCAAATTAGTGGCACTGCTGATCAGTTTTTTCCCCAGCCTGACATCTGTTTGTAAGCACTCATAGCCAAAATTGTTTTGAAAGGCAATGTCAGCCTTAGGCTTCAGAGCTTGCACCAGTGAATCTCTCCACCCTTTACTACCTGGTATTTTCTGCTATGAAATGAGACAATGCATATAATCATTAATGAGGGAGACAACATTATCTGATGTTTGATCTGATGAGTAGAAGTCACGGTTCCTGGGTTGTCTCTAACACCGTTCCTGATTCTTGTGTTATGCGTATATTTTAAATGTACTTTAAATTAGAGAACACCACTACACATGCAAGAAAGGTTTCTGGAAACCTTTAGTTTTAATTGAATTTGCTTCGTTATCTAATGATTTTTTGAATTCCTTGCCAAAAATTATTCTAGTAAATATGACTACTGCTAACAATCTCCCTGAACCTAAAGATAAGATGGAAGAGTATTAAAAGATTCATAGACTTTTGAAAAGAAAGAACTCTTGGGACCATGGCTCTGGACTGTTTTATAGTGCAGACTGAACATCTGCTTCAAGCTAACATTTGCTCGGAAAATAGAGTACCTCAGAAAAAGAGACAAGGAAGAGAACACAAAGAATCCCAGTGGAAACCTACATTAGCAGTAATTATCATATAATATAAATGATTATATAATAATCATACAATCATAATATAACTACAGTGATTACTCTAAATTAACAATGTGTTACTACCACTGTACACATTAATGTATAACATATGAGTGCATGGAAATGTAAATACTTATGTAAATGAATGTTTTCATGAGACTTCTGTGTGTTTGGCCTCTCAAATTCAGTTGTTATGGTTCATTTTATATATGTGTTATAGCAGAACAGCAGTGACTCTGAATAAATTAGACCACAGCTCTGTCTTGTCCCTCCATGCTATCATCAACAGCAGCCACTTGCTCAGGGACAGGACATGAAAGTAGATGAAACATAGAGAGTGCTACTGCTATCTCCTTGCACCTTTGGGGAATCTAAGGCTCAGACACTTCCTGAGTTAGAAATGTCATGTTTTCCTTTGAAAGTCCTTGCAAATCTGGTTAAATTACTTCTTTAACCCATAAAAAACTTTTATATTTGCAATTCCTACAGCAAAGAATTCCATAGTTTAGTTACGCACTCTGTATTAAAGCATTTTCATTTTTCTAACATATAATCTGATTAATCAATTAATTCAGCCCAAATATTGTATTGTTAGGAAGAAAATATACTCTTTTTATTAAAAATATTCAGAATTAATCTTAAACCTCGAAATATATTGAGAATTGATCTTGAACATCATCGTGTTCAACTGTCATTTTTACCACCCAAAATAAATACTTACCAAAATAGTTAAATAGAAAGTCTATCACCTTATTGACCAGATATTGATGGATCTATTTCAAAGAGGAATATCTATATCTACCTGGACTTACAAAGGTAATCATGTTCATTTTTCACCATTTATTTCTACCTTTGCTAGTTCTCCTTTTTGACACTTACTAACATGTAACATATCTTCCTTCAATTTTGCTTTTGTTATTCACATAAAACACTTTGGAAATTTAAGAAACTTATGGCCCTAACTTATGTTCCTTGTATGTTTGTTGACTTAATTGGTTAGGCACAAGCAATCTCTCTGAAGCCGTGATGACTTTTGCCTGTAAAATGTTATTTATTCACATATTTGTTATTCCTATTTATACACATTTATCCATACATTTGCCATTCCTATTCTTTCTTGTAGTAGATACCAATTTGCTCAGTAGAACTCAGATTTACTGGTCTGCAGTTCCCTGGACTGTTCTGCACGTGCCATCTTCCATTTCCCTCTTGCTGATTCCATTTTAAGCACAGTTACTAGTTCAGCAATTTTATACTTGAACCCTTTTGGAGCTCTTGGGTGAATACCATCTGTTCCTGATGATTTGTTGCCACACATATTATCAGTTAGTTCAAAAACCTCTCCTTTCTAGCATTTTTGTAAGCTGCCCAAGTATTGAATTTAGACAGCCTACTAAAGAACCATCAAACCTAAAGTCCTAATTCCAAATTTTGGGAAGCCTGTGTTCTGACTGCACATCTTCTATACCAAACACTCCCACCCTCATATAAATAATGAACTAAATGTCATAAGACAATTTTTTAGTATTAAGTACCCACATTTCTGTCATTCAAAGTCACTTCAGCATTCTCTGTCTTTCCTGTGATTGTTCAGAATAAAATACCACAAAGTTCTGTCATAGAGGAACATTATTTATCAAGATAAAACCACAGATATTGAGGCAGGTAAAGGCAGAACATTAAGGTCTGATTTTGTTCAGACCATAGAGTTTCAATGAGAATCATACACAGGAGGAAAAAGAATATAATATAGGCACTGTTGATGCTTCCATTGCCATAGAAAAGAGGAGATTTCCTAAATTATCTATTTTTTATCACTATCTAGACAAATTAAACCATGCATTGAACAAGATGAAGGCTTAATACATTTAAGTGGATAATGTCCTTATGGGGCTTCTGAGTAACAGCTCATTACTTAATTTCAGGTAGCATGGAATTTTTTTCATTACTGCATTGTGTTAATTTTCTTTTTAAATATATATTTTTTTTTACAGAAGTATTTTCTGCCAGAGATTTCAATACTATGAAAATTTTCTGTTTCTTTATAATTTTAATTTTTGAAGAAAAACAGCCATTCTGATCCTATGTTGCTTTAGTGAAACACACTTATGTAGAAGACTTTCTAGTCACAAGGCTAAGGAATTTGCTGATTATAAAAATAAAGATTTCTGCACTACTGTGTAATTTTGGCATAACAACAAGCCTTTAACTTTACTGCACAAGAAGAATGAAAAAAAATTCCCATTGGAACTATTCCACCGTCTTTTATGAGGGTTTTTTTTCGTTAATTATCTTCAGTTTCCCTCATGGCCTTTTTACCTGAGCTCCATAAAAAGCAATTTCTCTTTTACAGACGATCCATATTGAAAATGTCAGGCAATCAGGACAAATATAAAAGTACTTTTTTATATGGTAGGGCTTCAAAATTAGTAAAAGCAGCATTTTGTGCGAGTGTGAGTTAAATTTAAGTGAAATAAAAGTTGATAGGTTGACAACAGTGGAAAGTATGTCACTCTTTCAGTTCACAGAACAATGGTACAAACAGTGGGAGATTCTCCAGCAAGTTCTGAAAAATTAATTGTGCCTTAGACATATTTTGGCATAAAGAAAATTTAAGTTATTATTAACGTTAATTTCTTCACTCCTCTTAATCAGAATGTCAGGAAAGATTTCCAGAACAGAGTAAGAAAGCACTTTTACCTTTGTCCCATCTAGCCATGTCTTCGTGATCAAGATTCCACAGGGACTGAAGAACAAAGTAACACTGAACATAACAAATCTCTTCCCAGAAATTTAACAAATTTGATGGACACTTTTCATCTAGGAATTATCCTTACCCAAAATTATCTGGTACTAGTTCCCTCCTCATAAAACAAAGGATTGGGGTGTATGCTTTAAACAAGGAAAAGCAGTAATTAAGGAATGAACTGCTACCTATGAACCCTTCCCACAACTGACTTCTTTCTCTTCACAAATATTTATCGAATAAGGTTAAAGCCCTAGCAAGAGTAAAGACATCAGACAGTGAAATAGTCTCTGTCTCAAAATACAGAAAGATATTAACACTAAGACATTTAAAATTCTTATATTACACTTACTCAGGGACTAAAGAATTAAGTCCTTGCAGATACCACTATGTCTCAGGTGCTTCCTGATGTTTCCCAAATGACTTTCAGGCATCAGTCTCACTGATTACCGAGTGCTGTTGACCCATCTATGATCTCTTTAACTCTACCATTCATTTGTTTGTTTGGTTTGGTTTTGCTTTTTTGTTGGTTTCTTTTTTTTTTTTTTTGAGTTGGGTTGTTTTTTTTTTCTTTTGGTTTGGTTTTGGTTTCAGTTTTTTATTTTGTTTGGTTTGGTTTTGGTTTTTGTTTGTGTGTGTTTAGGTGGGGGCTTCTTTTTTTTTTTGTTTGCTTGCTTGTTTTTTTCGTGGCAGATCTCAGGGATTCTCATAATTGCAGATCCTCAAAATCAAACCAAACTACTCTCAAGTTCTAACCCCCTCCTGGTTTTGAGAGCATTATTATCTTGAAAAGGTTACCTGCCATCACCAGTCATCTTGTAGTCACAGGCAATCATCGGTGAAATCATCTCATTCACTTCAGATGGGAAAGAAAATGGGGTTAAAAGGGAATACAACTTCTCCATGAGCAGCATTTCTTCAGTGGGTTGCACTGGGAAATGAGCTACACAGGTCTGCATCCCAGTTCAAGTCAGAGGCCACAGGTCTGGCCAGTTCTCAGAGCATATTTCAATCCAAGGAAAGCACAGATCATCTCTACTCTCTCTTTCACCCTCCTCCTCTTCCACCTCCTTCTCCGACTACACAAAACACACAAACACCTGCAATCTCCTCCCAACCTATAAAAAAATAACCTATTAATAAAAATTCAGGGAAAAAAATCTCTATTTTTAATGAAATGGAGAAAATCCACACAATTTTCTTCATACAGTATGTTGAGAAAGAGAGCAAAAGAGATCAGAGGAATGCCACCTGACACCCATATTCCTGAATCAGTTCACATTGAAGTGAACCTGCACCCAGCACAATCCTGGTGTTTGTCTTCAGCAGAAAACATGCCAGGATTTGGTGACAGTAGATGGTGTGGGGTTCGAATCAGTTGCTAGGAAGGTTTCAAACAGTGATAGGAAGGCCACTGGGTTTGGTCTGTAGTTTAAGTAGCCCCGGACTAAGCACATCTGGCATATCACTCAGATTTTGGGGCAGGCTTGGGGGGAAAACCCAGCAAAACAACTAACTCATGCTTCCTTGGGTTTCAAAATCCAAGAAATTGTAAGCTGTGGAAATTAGTGGAATCTAGAAAATCAAGGTAAATTTTACTTTTTTTTTGCTTAAATATTATTCTAGTCACAGCTGGGAAAACAATGAAAGAATTATCCCATGGTTTTGCTAATGAAAATCATCATTAAGTGTAAAGACAATCTATTTCCCACCACCTCAGAGAAAACGTAAAGTGAATTCAAAATTTCAATGGCTTATTATATATGACAGGAATACCCAAAGTGGCCCGTGGTGCTGATGAATATCCTGTATTGAGCACAATGTTGGTCATAGATTACAGTATTAAAACATCCAAACAGACACAAGCACACACAAAACCCTGCGTATTTGTGTCAGTCCTTGTACCAGATTACTTAAAAAAATTGGTAAGAGATATAATTTTTCTCCTTATTACCATTTTTTAATTGTAGTAGGTGGTAATAATGACAAAGATGGAAACAGAGAGAAAGAACTTTTCCTGAGTGACAGAGGAAATAAATACAGTAACAGCAGAAGGGAAGTCCATCCTTTTCTTCTTTTAGAGACAACAATCATCAGGAAAAGGTGGATGAATATACTAAGCTGTATCAAACCCAATACAGATTAATTTCAAATAAACAACACACCATACCCTAACTCCCAGATGGGGATTCTGGTCAGAAAAACTATGTAATTAGTAATGTGAGTGACTAATACTGAAACTCAAATTTTGATATTTTGTAGACATTTATCATCTTTAGTTTCAAGTGCCATCATGTGTTTTAATGTCATTTTATAAGAGGTGATTTCCTGGATCTTCTTGAAATAACTGTGCTATATCAAAAAATTTACTCAGAGGTTTTGAAGCTGCCATTTTTAATAGATTTTAGATGGTAAAATTTGGACACCATGGATGAGATATTAATACATGTTTTCCCCTTCATTTACTTTTTTGGGCTCATTTTTTTGGGGGGGTAAGAGATTTTTGAGCATTTTTTTTTCTTTTATTGTCATGACTGCACAACTTAAACAATGTCACAGTGTGTGAAGCTAGTGTTGCTATTCTTAGGCAAGTAGTCAGATATAATTAAAAACAAATCTAACTTCCTAATTCATCTGGGAAAAAAAAAAGTGAGTAATTAAGACTGGAATACAAGCAAATCTTAAAAAATCAAAGACGATTAAACTGATTAATCTTCTTTTCTTTAAATGGTAGGTCATACTCTTATTATTAATAACACCATAATGAGCTGTAATTAAATTCTCGCAAAGTTTCTACTTTCAAGTAGTTTGACCTCCTACTGCAAAAACACATAGAAAGCTATCCTGGTTACAAGAAATTCACATTTTTGCATCAAAAACACACTCAGTAGATATGGCTGCCTGTGTTAATATGCTACTTTGCAAGAATGAGAATAAAGTTGATAACACAGAGAAATTTTAGTTGTTCTCAGCAGTGCTCACTCCAGTCAAGGACTTTTCAGTGTCCCATGCTCTGCCCATGAAAAAACCCAGGGGAAAGCATGGCCAGGAGAGCTGACATCAGCTGGCCAAAGGGATACTCCATGCCGTAGGATGTCATGCCCAGGACATAAACTGGAGGCAGTTGGCCAGGAGCTGCCTCTTTCTGTTTGGGGACACACTGGACATCGGTCAGAGGGTGGTGAACATCACTTGTTTCTCTTGGGCTTGTTCCTCCCTCTCTCTCCTTTCATAATTTTTACCATTAATATCATTATTATCTTATACTTAATTTTGTTTCAATTATTAAAGTGGGTTTTTTTGTTGTTTTTTTTTTTTTTTTTTCCTTTTAAATTTTCCTCCCCACCAGGAACAGAGGGGAATGAGTGAGTGGCCGCATGGTGCTCCAGCTGATGGCTGGAGTTAAACCACAACAAATATCCATCACAGGCTGCTGGCTAAGCACTAGTCACCCAACAAATGATGCCACTGTTGTTTCACTTGCAAGCTCTGCCTCTCTGTGTGGTCACTGTGTAGCCAAAATCTTTCCCTTTGAGAGATTCTGAGGAAAGCTGCAGCACCCCGAACTTGCTTGCAAACAAGCCCTACACTCCTGCAACCATGCAGGAGTTTTGTGTGCAAGTTTTACAACACGACTTGCTTGCTTTAATTACAAAGAAAGATCCTGTGGCATGACTGTCATGTGAAAACCTTCACAAGAGTCGATCTGTGCTAATTTTCAGGACAAGCTGACAAATCTCAGCCCAAGTTCATGTTGAGAAGCATCCTCTATCAATAAGGCAAGTGGTGAAAGGGCCTCTCTGTACCTTCACACATCTCCTCCGAGGTGTTCTCCCACTGAAGTCACACACAGTCATGCCAAGTCAGGATCCAGTGCCTGGGGTGGACAAAAATCTCTGAGGTGGATGGTGAAGTTAAAGCAGGTAGAGATAAGAAGTACTGGGAGCCTTTCAAAACAATATAAACGGTGCTGCTGTTTAATAACCCTAGCAGTGAAGAGACTTTGCAACACCCTCCCCTGTGTATGCGTCCTGCTTTGTCCTGCTTCAGCTACAAGAAATTAGCTGTCTTTGTTTTTATCTCTGAATATCCAGGTTTTACATTATAAACATTTTATTATCTGCAATGCAGCTATTGTTTTGCTGTTGTTTCTTCTCCTACAGAGCAACTTGTTATCTTCATCTTAGTCTTCTGTTCCATGTTAAAGGAATCACAGGACCTACTGGGTGGTTCACTAGGGGTTAACACAATTATAAACTGAGAAATGAGTCAACAGTTTCATTGCAATTGTCTGTGTGTTTGATGGCATTTAATGCAACCTGTGTAATAAGAGGCTGTGGTTTGGGTGAGGTTGTGGAAACATGAAAGCATTGTAATGACAAGGAGGTAAACTATGTATAAATGAATATTTGCTAATGAATGTTAAGTTGATAATGATAGAATTTCCTTCCAAAACACTACAGCTGCCAAATTTAATTCTACAATTGCACTGGCATGGAAAAATACACACCCTTTTTTTTTTTTTCTTTTTCCTTCTTCTTTTCTTTCTTTCTTTGGTGGGAGGGAAAATGCTATAAAGATTCTTTTTTGAAAACTATATGAGAAAGACTTCTTAGGACAATGGCCAGTGGGAAAGAAATGTTGAAAAATCAAAATCAATTAAAAGTAAATAGAAGTTAGAGTCATAGGAGAACATGACAGAATCCAGATATGCATTTTGATAATGCAAGAAAGTGATTATTCAAAGGTCTGACAGTTTCCTAAGATAATAAAACATCATGACAACTTCAGTAATTTTAATTCCAAATATTCAGACAACTGTCATAACTCCACCGAAACAGCAAAAATGGCTTACATTGTTCAGATTTTGAAGATCAAACAAAGAATATGATGTGATATCATGTGGGACGGCAATATGTAGGCAAGTGGGTGATGACGGCTGCTCCTTACAAATGTAACTCATTTTCGTCAGGCACTGATGGAAAATGGAACTACGTGAATATCCATGGAAAATGAACAATCAAGATGGAATCAAAATGGATGAAAGAATTAATCTAAAAATTTAATAAAAAATTCAAATAAATAGACCCCTAGAATCACTGAAGTTGGAAAAGCCCTCTAAGGCCATTGAGTCCAACCTTTCTCCCAGCACTGCCAAGGCCACCACTAACCCGTGTCCTCAAGCACCACATCCACATGGCTTTTAAATCCCTCCAGGGATGGGGAATCCACCACTTCCCTGAGCATCTGTGCCAGGTCTGGACAGCCTTTGCCATCAAGAAATGTTTCCCTGGTGTCCCACCTGACCCTCCCCTGGCAGAGCTTGAGGCCGTTCCCTCTCCTCCTGTCCCTGTTCCCTGGGAGCAGAGCCCGACCTCCCCCCAGGTGTCCCCTCCTGTCAGGGACTTGTGCAGAGCCACAAGGTCCCCCCTGAGCCTCCTTTTCTCCAGGCTGAGCCCCTTTCCCAGCTCCTTAAGCTGCTGTTCATCAGACTTTAGCGCCAGACCCTTCCCCAGCTCCCCTTTTCTGGACACGACATAGTTTTGAAGAATTTGCTCTTCTGTGCCGTATTCTCCTCTGGATTTTTTTGATCAAATTTCTGTTATGATTTTGTAGTTGTTGTCTAGGATTTTGTTTGTTCGAAAACCGAAGGAAATATGAGTGCAAGGTTCAGAAGTACAGTCTGTAGTTAGCAGCAGCAATAACAGAATGAATCAGTAAGTTTTGATTCTTAACTTAAAATGTCAGAAGCAATTTTGTAAGTTTCCATCTCTCCCCAGCACCACTGTAAAAAGGCAAAGAAGGTGGCTGTCTGAGCCTCCCTCTGCTGTCAGCAGCAAGACGGACTTCTTCCCCAGCAGATACATCTCATTTTATGAGACACTTCTATGACGTGTGATAAATCCTAGTTTTCTGCCTGGATTTTATAGAGACTCTGGCCAAGTCATTTAATCTCACCATTTACAACGTCTGCAATTAGCACAAATGTACACTTTTCTTTGTCAATAAGCAGCAAAAAATGCATCTATGTTGACTTGCACTTAAAAAGGAGAATTGAAGCCTTTTATTCTTTGTGTAGGACACTGGTCTGAATAATGGGAAACAAGAGTCTTCCTTCAGTACAGACTCTTCTACCTCAATGTTTTCAAGAGGAAATGGAACTGCTGGTTTTAAAGTAGAGTTACACATTTCAAAACAGTTTTAATCCCAAAAGCAACAGAATTCAGCCTGATGCTAAGGTAAGAAATTCATAATACTGCAGTTTCATGATTCATAATATGAGTAAGAGAGCATCTAGTAAACAGTGCTTCATAGTTATGCAGAGAAAAATAAAAACAAAAGTAAAATATAATATCATATTCTTGAAGTATTTTCAGTGTCTCAACCAGGCACCAGAAGGTACAGACTGACAATTTTTGATATAGATACCAAACAGTTACTCACACAAAAGAAACCAAACCAAAACAAGGGTTTTTTTAAAAAAATAAAGCTAAACAAAACAAAGCAAAGCAAAACAAAACAAAAAAACTTTATCTGTCTCAGACTCAGATATTTCAAGGTTTGAGAAGCATGAAAATAGAGCAACTGTCAAAATGACAAATTTAAAAGTTGACACTCGCATTGTCTGATAACCAGTCAGCTTATTTTGTGCAAAATCCAGAGTAAAACCTCACTGAGGTGAGATTATTCAGCTGGTTATGATCATGAAAACTTACTGTGATCCTGGTTTAAGAATTATTTTATGATATAATAAAGCCTTAGGAAAAAAAGACAATGACACATCTGTAATACATTTACACTCCGAGTAATCTATTGTTCCGTGTTAAATGATAGAATCACAGAACCACAGAATGGCTTAGGTTGGAAGGGACTTTAAAAACCACCACGTTCCACCCCCTGCCATGGGCAGGGACATCCTCCACTAGACCAGGCTCCTCTGAGCCCTGTCCAGCCTGGCCCTGGACACTTGCAGGGGCAAGGGAACCACAGCTTCTCTGGGCAACCTGTGCAGGGCTTCACCATCCTCACAGTGAAGAATTTCTCCCTAACATCTGATCTAAACCTACTCACTTTCAGCTTGAACACATTCCCCCTACATTCCCCCTTGTTCTATCACTACAGTTCTGGAAGAAAAAGGCAGATTTCATGCTGATTTTTTCCCCCCCCCCCACTAAATGAGAAGGCTGTAGAGGAAAATGCTTTCAAAGGCACTGCTACTGTCAGATTTTTGCTTGAAGCCGGTAAGACAACTCATGGGTGGAAGGGTAAACAGTTGCATAATTCTTTTCAGGAGCAAGACTGTACTGGCAAAACTAACAGCTTTGATGACAAGCTTCCCAGAGAGACCAGGAGCTGGAAGAAACATGAGCTTCCCTCCTAACTTTGGACTAAATGGATATCCACATATTATCCATGGACTCAGCTGAGCCCATAGGTGATTCCTCTGGGGTCAGAAAAAAGCATACAAGAAAAACTGCTCCGTGAAGGCTGTTATATTTCTGTGTGGCTAGAATTTCCAGAGGGGTTCTAACATCCACATTAAAGTTTGAAAAAGCTTCTAGAAAGAATATTTTATAGCTCAGAGTTAACAGCACGTTATTCAAAGGAGCTTGAGTAGTTAGTTCCCCTCTGAATTGCTCAATGTAATTAATATTTTGCAATGATCCATCGGTAAAGGCTTTTGTATATTTTCTAAGCAACCTTTTAGTAATGTCACAGGTCCTAACTATTAAATATTTTTATATAAAGCTGCAATTTAGCATTAGTATGACATGAGCTTGAATAGCTTTAATGTATTTTTTTGAAGATGAATATGTTCTAATTAGATATTTATCTGTTATACATGTTTTGAACAGTAAGAACCAGGTGTTCATCTGGAATAAAGTGACACCTAAAGTGAAAGGATCAGCATTTTCAAACAGCTGGTCCTACATGTTTCTGAAAATCTGATGATAATTAAAAACATACAAGCATACATTTACTGATCTAATGACTTTGTTGTTTGAAAACACTGGAATTAAAATGTTACCTAATCAAACAGTTAGTTCTGTATTTTTCTGTCTAACAGCTATGGAATATAATGCACATAATACTTAAATATTTCTTAGAGCAATGGCTGAAAAAATTAGGGAATGGAAATAGATAAATGTTCCAGACCAGGCTGGATGGGACTTGGAGCAACCCAGTCCAGTGCAAGGTGTCCCTGCCCATGGCAGGGGGGTTAGAATGAGATGAGCTTTAAAGTCCCTTCCAGTACAAACCATTCCATGATTCTGTGAATGCCTTAACCATTCATTCCTGTTCACTGGGGGATGGAGGGCGCCTTGCCACCACATATACATCAAGATAATGATTTACTTTGTTTTTCCCCCCAGTTTTTCCCCCATGTTGTTCAGAGAAAATTGAAAGTGTTTATTCTTTGGGCTGGTGAATGTAACTAAAACTTGGTTTAAGAAGGAATACAGACAAACCCATTTCTTAGGACATTAAAAATCACAGCCATACATAAAGACTATAATTTCACTGAAGCCATCATAAAATAAAAATATCATTTAAAAATAATAAGCTTGTTGTTTTTGTTTCTCGGCAGTGTTTCCTCTTAAGAAACAATTTTAATTGCAGATTAGTTTTGTTCTTGTAGTCCTGTTGATAGATTTGAGGAAAGCAGCATACATCATTGTCTGTACTGTGTTGGGATTCACATTTCAAACAAAAGCTTTGTCTGGCCAAACCACTATGGCCTGTCTGATTGTTGCAGAATTGTCATTACATGGAAATGATGCCCAGGAATGTTGAACTTAATGTTGCGTCTTGAAATAACATGAATAACATTACAGTTGTTTTAATGAAATTCATAGGAGAAAAATGTCATTAAACAAATCCACAATATTAGCCCTGGTGCCCTGGTCAAATTCCAATCTGGCTGATTGCATTCTGACACCTACTATTTTTCAGCTGTTTGAATTTGGTGTGCTTGTATACCTCCCTGTTTGTTCATTGATATGTTAATGCCCTTCATCACCAGCTCATTGCTGCCTGTCACTCCACAGTTAGTCTGCTGTCACTCTCAGCCATCCAAATGCTTTTAATGAAGCTGTAATCACAGTGCATGACCTTGAAAAGATCCTTTTCAATCTACCTTCCCAGACCTCATCCAGTTAGATATTGCTTAACCTTACAAGTGAGCATAGATAAAACTTGTTCCAGTGTTTGTTAAACATACAGCACAGCCTCATGTCCCAGTCCTGAGAAAATGAAACACTGAGGTTTCATATGTGCTTAAAGCTGGGCACAGAAGTGTCCTCCCGCAGCCTGGGGCTTCAGTTTAGGTCAGGAAGGTACTCTGAGAAGTATCTGCTCATCACCCCTACTTAACCGTGATTTGCTTTGAATTGTGGAGTGGTATCTGAAAACACAATCTAAAATGGATTAAACTTAGGTGAAGATACACTCCAGGAGGACATTTAATATACTCTAGCACCAACTAGTTATGCTGACAACAGCCATGGGGTAGACATAGTCTAGATTTAAAAAGAATATCCCAAAATCTGGACTTCAGAATAAATTGCTTTGCTCTACAGTTGGTTCATACTACTTGCTTATGGGCACAAAGTCATATTCAAATGCTTTATTTAAAGGAGCAGAACTGCTTTGCATTACCTTACTAGTCTTTGACTTAAGGGTCAAAATCTGGATTGCAGAATATTTGAGAAAACCCTTCTAACATTGCCAAACATTGGCATTTGTAGAAGGCATATGGAAGAAAACATTTTGAAGATCTAAATCCTGTTTCATTGAAAACTTTTCAAAATGCAGAACTACAATTTGGACTTTCCTTGTTTACACATTAGGGCAGGATCATCAGTGGGGACCTTATAGAACAGTTTTTAGTGTGTCTATCACATCTCACGGGCATAATTTCAAATATTATTCCCCAATCCTTCCCCATGCCTCTTAATCTTGAATGTTGTCAGGGAAATCCAATCCAGGCATTCATGCACAGTAATTTTCCTGTTTGTGACACCAGACAAGATCGTTGAGAATGTAAAAGTATTTAAATCAGGCATATGTTTTTATGTATGTTGATAGTGATTAAAATATAAAAGTTGAACAAAAAGTAAGATCAGAAAGAGATAGTGCCAAAGATGAGTGCAAGAGTGTCTTTGTACCAATTAGGAAATAAAACACTCCTGACACCTCATCTATAGGTAACTGCAGGTAATCAATTGTATCCTGCTTTGGGGTCAAGTGCAATGTCCTGTTCTCTCAGCAAAACCACTGAATCCACTTCCTTCCCCAAACACATATCCCTCCCCTCTGGTGTTTAAGCACATGGCACTGCTGTTTGAGGCTCAAGATGCCTGTTAAACTGCAGCTGGATTGTCACCATCAGGGTTTTGTCACATCTTGATTTAGGGAGGAAGCCAATGATCTGGAAAACAGATGTGAAGTTTTAAATGTACATAATCAGATCTTTAAGACTAATTTCAGGCTCAATACTGTCTTGGATTTTCTTCAGATAGAACAAAGACAAAGAAATGGGGAGAAGAGTGACAGGATAAGTGGAGAAGAGTATATAGGATTGTGTGAGCACAGATGCTAATGAACCAAAAAACCCACCATTTTATTTAAGTGTTACATATGTCTGCACAGAAGTCAGGCATTTGTAAGCAGTCATAGTTGTATCAGAGGCATCTTAAAATTTCCATATAGGATAATATCTTTTTCTTTTTCCTTCTTGTTTCAAGCCTCTGCTTAAGATTAGGCATATTTTCCATTCAGTACCAGGTCACAGCCAAGCCATTCTAATCTGATCTCTCTCTAACTCACCAGTATAAAGAGTAAGGAAGAAGTAGAGAGGGAGCAAAATGAAAAGAGTGAGCAAAGATTATTAAAGACATTGAGACAGCCACAGTTATTGGCCTTGTAGTCAAAAAAATCTGCTGCTCTATGGGTGGTGGTAGCTGAAATCTTGTATAAAAATCAAAGTGAATTCAAGTCTTCAATTCTCAAAATGTTGCCATTTTACCGAACCTTCTAACAACATAGTCACTGGATCTTCAGGCAAATGTGATCTCATATGTGTTTCTTTATTTTCACTTTTTCTTTTTAATGTCTGAGTTTGAAAAATCTTTAATCAAATCTAGTATGTTTGGGGGAAAAAAAAGAAACCTCTGTTTAATGTCTGGAAACATCAAAGGAACCCAAGTTTTTTTCCACAAAGATCCTGATTGAAGCTTTTTCTATGTTGAATACATATGTATGAATATAAATGTAAATCTTCTGACAACAGTAGTCAAAGTTTTTCAAGTAAAACCAGAAAGTTTGGATGTGATTTGCCAAGGTTACTTCAAGTTCCACAACATATGAATGAAAAGAACTGCAAAGACCTTAATTTATTACAAGTTTGTTGCTCTTTGATTAAACATCTTCTTGTGCTAATAATTCTTGGTAGCATGGTACAACATATGCTGCAGAAACCCCTGAGGCAGCCAAGAAAAACCAAGCCAAAAACAGTGGAGGAGTCGCTTACCTGCCTGAACTCCTCAAGGTCTATTTTGTTTCCCACCAGCACCACGGGGATGTCATAGGTGTGCCGGACACGATAAATGAGTTCTTTAAACTCAGCTGCTTCTTGAAAGGATTGGCGGTCTGTGATGGAATAGCAGATAATGAAGCCTTCTCCACCTCGCATATACTGGTCCCTCATGGCAGTGAATTCTGCCTGCAGAACAGGAAGAACACTCTCAGTAATTTGGCAAACAAAATTATCCGTCTGTAAATAACAAACTTGCAGAAAACTTCCCTGATTCCCTATATAGATTCACATTTCTTGTTTTACCCTTGTAAACACTGCTTGCTGAAATTTGTGCATCCTACTGGGGTCATCAACCCCAATAATAAGGATTTCTCTTAGGATGTTTTTTTTTCTTTTCCCATCATGGGAGCTCTGTCCTCGTAGAATATGAACTTATTATGCAAGTCTCTGCATACAGAAAATACTGTCTCATGTATTACCAGAAGCTTCAGCAGTGCTGCCAGTACAAACAGATGAATTGCAATTGAAAGAATATTAAGAGGTGTAAAAGAAGCTATATTACTACCTAGGGATCGGAGACAGGTACAAATTACTTATTATGCACTCAATTCAAAAGCTCAGTAATATCAAAAAGACATTCATTGATTCCCACCAGCTTTGGAATAGTACCTAGCAAAACGGGAATCCAATCTGCAAAAACTTCTACTTTTTAAAGGGTCTCAAAAAAGATGGGGGTTTCAGTTCACGGTGGGATAATGCCATTACATGAGAATGAACAATTTCAAACAGTGCTAGAATTGGCCTGATTTTCTCCTCCATTTCTCCCTTTTTATATATGCATTTATTATCACAGCAATGCTTCTTGTTACTAATTTTTTTTCAGAAGCATTTAATAACTGCCACATTGTACAAAAAATTGAAGATTTAGTTTTCAAAACCTAGTCTCAGGCACTGTGTCTTGAGAATATGTTTTAAAGACAGTTTCTTTGTCAAGTTTGTTTGCTTTTCTTGATCACAGCCCAGAATAACCCAATACCATGGCAACAGTCGGTCAGGATCAGAATCCTCCTGACAGAATCAGTTCTCCAGAGATGTTAAGATGCAGGAAGGTCTGATAAAAAAGGAATACACAGATCAACATTGGACCATTTCTATGAGCAGCAGGATGCAGCATCAAATCCTGTATTTTTTACTCTATTGGGAATTTAGGCTAGGGTATTTTAAAACAGTTTAGTTTACGTACATATATCCTCAGCCCTTGCTGAAAATTGAAAGGAAATGGATTTCTTATGCTCTTTTTAAAGTCTCAGTCTTAAATCTCTCTCAATAGTTGCTCATGTTGATTGACATTACCTCCTGTGAATAGACTTTCATGTTGACCATAATCACTTATTTATGATGCATCTTTTACCCAAGGTCTTTATACATCATTCAAAACATTTCACCTGCTGCAGGAAAAAGTTCACCCAACTAAGCTTCAAAATGGCAAACTAATAGGTAATTTAAGAGTAGAATTCTGCTTTGAGACTTACTCAGAATTTGAAAATCTCTAAATTATTACCAGTAGCACCCCAGGAGGGTTTATTAACTACCAGGCTATAAGGCAGAGTGGATCAGGTCAAAACGTAGCCCATCCTCTTGAAACTGGATGTCCAGGCAGAAGGGTAGCTGGACACTGAAGATATCAAACAGAAAGGATTCCACACTCTATGGTTTGGATAAGACACTGACAAGAGCTGTGTCTCTGTTCCCAGGTCTTTTCTTGCCATTTACATTAGATAGCAACTAGATTAATAAATGGTGCCATACAAAACTAGAGATCACATTCAAAGTCTCCAAGCTGAGGGCAAGGAGTGTTAATGACTAAACACAGTCATCAAATCCATTACCTGCCCTCAGACCCCAGGCTTTTATACCAGAACAAAGATCTCACTGGAGTGCCCAACCCTTGCGACCCTGATTTTCTCCTCTTTGCACCTGTCCCTTAGAACTGTTCTACACCATGTTTAGTAGGGGAGTCTCCTTTGTAGGAGGAGCAGAACTAGGCCAGGATTCCTTCAGGCTGAGCAGACAATGGAAACCTTCAGCGAAGTTAAATTTGTGGATTAGGTGTCTGAATTTAGTCGCTGCCCACTGTCTAAGCTGTCCTTGTAAAAAGTGGTAAAAAATTCAATGCCGTTAATGGACTACAGGCTGCTTCTGCTGATGGGAAATATTTATACCATTAGTTATCTAATTATCTATTTTTTGCACCTGTTATTTATTTTTAGAGCATTTATACAACTGAGTGGAGCTGCTTGCTAAAAGTACATGTTTGCGCATGGAACCTAAAGCCCAGCCCAGACGACCTGTCTCCCCAAGTTAGAAATTTCATAAATCAACTACTGTCGCACTGTATGACAACTCTGTGCAACCTTTTACAAAGAATGAGCTCTGTTTACGTGAGGTGATCCACCTCTAGGAAGCGCTCAGAACTTTGTACACTCATTTATAGCCATTTATGGCAAACCAAGAAGGAATTAAGTCACACATCACAGTTTAAGTTACTCACAGTAAGTGGCATTCTGCAGCACCAGTACTCCCAGGATCACTCCCCAGGGATGCTTAATGGCTTTCCCTGACTGACAGGAGACCTTGGGTTCCTAATTTCACACACTGAATCATTCCAAAGGGACAGAGTTCTCAGCTTTTAGGGACTGCCACTCTTGAGTCAGAATCATCTACCTACGCGCTCTGGTTCCTACCGGAGCAAAGTTAAGACTTTCAAGATATGAATTAATTTATCTGCGCAATTTTTTATCATGACACATTATTGCTGCTGATTTATTGGACTAAACAGACAAAATACTTTAGTGTCGTGTTTGCAGTGATCCATTTTCAGAGGCATTAAGTATTCTGAGCAAACTGCATTGAGGACATAGACTTTGCTTTCTGTTGTTAACTCAGCTAGTCATTTCCATTCCAATTTTTTTATGTTGACATTCATTTCTCAGCTTTTTTCTCTTTGGCATGATTGCTCAGTACAAAGTCAAGGACTCCAAGGTCAAACAGATATAAACCTGGTTTTTGATTTCAAAAGAAATGGATTTTTCCTCCGTTCACCAGGAATCTCAACATAATAACATATACTAAGAGAAAGAATAAATATAATGACCAATAAGTGTAATAAAATCTTTGCAACTCTGTATGTATACTATATATAAAAGACAAAGGACTAAGAGGCAACTAAATCTCTTTGTTAATTTTTAAGTTCAATCAAACCTTGCTTCAGATTCCCCTTTTTTTTTCATGCTTCTCTACAGTAAGCAGTACTAAAACTCAAGTTCACTCGGGTTCTGTCAATGTTCAGGTATAGATAGAGATAAAGTCTAAGGTTTTACAGATTTTTCAGTAGTTTTATTTTTGTATTTTGCCTGGTTCCCTTATAAAATAAGCAACAGTGTATCAGTGCATCTGGCTCACTTATATCATCTTTAATTGTTCCTTGCTGTAAAAAGGCTCCTCTTAAAAATCGTTCAGGAATAGTGGATACAAATTTCTATCAATAAAGGGAAAATACAAAACATTCCCAAGTCAGTAAATGCCAAGGGGAAGAGACAGAAGGAAATCACGCCCCCTCAAAAGGAAATCAATTCTGAGAATTAAAGTGAAGATTTGTCATGCTTACAGCACTTTGCAGCTTGACATCACTCGAGTACTCTCTTGTGTATTATGACTAAGACTTAACTGAAAAGTGTAGTAAAAACTCTTTTGAAACCAAATCATCATTCTTCTTAGGAGATGTGATACTTGAGAACAAGCATCAATTCTTGATAGAAGCAAAACAAAACTTTTCTAAAAGTTGAAAGAAAGCAGCATAACTTTTTCTTTTTTCCAGTATAAATTAATGCAGGGAAAAAAAAGCCACTAATGCTCATAAGACTATGTATTTCTACATGTTGTTGAAGAACATTGGCAAGTAAGTCTCTCAATGGTTAGGTTGCTCCTAAAGAGATATCACATTTGCCTTTCATCAGTGATCAGGCATCTGACACAATTTTTCAAAGGTATCAGAATGGCCTCACAATGATAAAAAGCATCTCCCTCAACATGCTTGGATGTGTCTCATCCTGTTACACTGAACTCCCTACACCCAGCGTGACCTACTTCTTCCTTTTTTGTCCCCCTCTACTCTCTCTCTTCCTCAAACTTTCCTAGGAGGCATAAAGTCCTGGAGCCATAAGAGCAGAGTTTGCCAGTGAAGGCTGGAATAGAGAAAGCGTTGAGTGTATTTGTACATTCCATGTTCCTCATCATTAGGACACACTCATTCCACCAGCAGACCCACAATTTTCCTGATCTTTGTGGAGTTGCCAGTGTGTCTGTAGAAACCTATCTCACTGCCTTTTAATCTCTCAAAATTTTCAACTCTTAGCAGCACTTTGTCTTTCATAATACAATCCATTCAAGCTGAAGAAATACTTCCATACCTACCCTTGGGAGAGCATTCCTCTTTCCACATTTCATCCTCCTGTATATGCTCTCTTTTTCTAGAAGTTTTTAAGAAAACAACAAAGAGAAAATGTTTCTCTCCTCTGCTTTCTCTCCTTCATCTTGATTTATACTCTTTTATCTCACTTTTCACAATGAGTGAAAGAAAATTTTTCATAAGAAGCAATATGATTAATTAATTTTAAGATTCATAGTGTTATCATGGATATATAAATAGAACTAGTATGTTGAGTTTTTTCATTAGAGATCAGAATGCTTTCCAAGTAAGACCACTATCTTAATGCCTCCAGAAGAGGAAAAAAAGTGATTGAGCAGCAAAGCCAAGTTTGTTTCTTTACTATTTCCTGAGAATTTCCTCCTGATCAATGCTGGAGAAGGAGTGCTGGGCTACAAAAGCTTCTATGTGACTCAGAATAGAAGTTGTTTAGAAGCACCATCTGCCACATCACCATTTTACACCTGCAGCGCTCTGAAGTGAAGCCATTTCTCCCAGATTCCCATGTTCTGCATAGCTAAGAGATGGCCTTGTCAGTGCCAAAAAGGAAAAAAGGGGGAGAAGAATAAAAAAAAAAAGGGACAAGGCAATGAGCAGAGGGTCACCATCCCTGTCCCTTCTTTTTCATTGTGTGGTGATGTGTTTGAGGAGTAAACACGGCTCAGAAGTGCAGTCCTTCCCCATGCTCCTCAGAAGTGTGGTGCTTAGAAATTTAAAGATGCAGCACCTCCGAAACAAAGGTGTCATGTTTTTCAAACTACACACACTCTCCACACATTTTGATGTCTGTTCTTTTTTTATGATCTTGGCTTGTATCTCTGGAAGAGGTCAGAGCCTCCCCAGGGAGGCCAGCCGCACAGTTTGAAGAATGTCACTTTCTATATCTTCTTGTCTTATGTTCTGCTTGACTTTAGAACCGAGAATCTGCTAACAGATGTTCTTAATCAAAACTGTCTCCCTGATTACCACAGGGGTCATTCTTATTATAAACTGGGTTTTTTACATTTATAGGGAACACTTGAGGGGTGGGATATGTTCTTGCAAACCGGCAGGATATTGTTCATCTATGACAATGAACAAACAAGGATAAAATGAACAAAAAGGACACAGGAAACTCAGGGGGAGGGGAAAAATCTTCAAATAGTGATAGAAGAAAAACTAAAAACAATAAAAAAATTCATGAAACTGCATTGTTTACTTGGAATTTTTTTTATTAAAAGTAAGTTGAGATTTCTCCTATCTCAGGAAAGTTGTTGTAGATATGGTCAAAGAATACTTTTTAACAAAAAAGTCTAAGTACAAACCTCCCATGTCTCTCTGTTAGTAAATTCTGTTACACACATAAGCATCAAGTTGACTTTATCGGGATTACATATCATCCACCTGGCACAGCTTGTCATAAAGTGTGCTTCTCATTTACCTCTTGAAATAGATTTACCTAATAAAAGTACACTGGTGAGAAGTGCTGTGATAATTATTTGGTTTTCACGGATTTAGTCTTTCATTTTTTGTGAGAGGAGGAAGGGACAAAAGCAAGTAGTTTTTAAAAGCTTATTTGTAATAGCAAGCAGCAAGAAACCTGCAGCAGTTACATTTCAAATGAGAAAGCATCCAGATAGGATGTTAGCTGGATATTACACCTTATAAATATTGTAATACCAGTACTAATCTAGATGTGAAGGACAGGCCTTATTTCATCTGGTTTCTGCCCCCTGAAGAGGTAGTTGGGTATTCTACATTTAGAATCATAGCTTTATTTAGTCTTCAAGTCTCTCTCTGCAGTCATTAGGGACACATGATTGATTCCAGAGAGTAACTCAACCCATCCTCAGGGAAGTGTTTAAGATGCTAGGGGTGTTTTTCTTTTGTACCTCTCTCACTACCTCGACAGAGACTAAACATAGAGCCCTGCCTCTGATGTCCACAGTATCAGCCAGGCCCTGCCCAGTCATATTCTTCATGCATTTGGGTGATAAGGCTAGTCTTCTCCTCCATTTTAAACTTTTCATTTGGCTTCTACAAGGCTGTTTTATTTCCAATCGAGTTCAAAAGATCAAGAGAATGTAGCATCTAATGCCTAAAGCCAATAGAGGATTTTTCCCCTCACAGCATGCAGCAGTGGGAAATGCTGTTCCTCAGCATGGGTTGAGTAACACTAAGAGATAAGAAAGGAACACTTCTTCCATCACAGAAGCCAAAGTTTCCAACCTGCTGGCTTTGCTTGCAGGAGTCCTGCCTGCACCAGCTACAGGTTCCCAGAAATGACACAGCAGAAAACAAGGAAACACAGAACATTATCAACATCACTTCACACTCTCTTCTTGCTTGTCTCCTATTTCCAGCCATATTTTGCAAAGAGCAACAACAAAAAGAGTTGCATGGCAAAAGATAGCAAAAACTTTGCAGCAGGTGGTACTCAGCCACCTGTGCCAGCCTAAACCATCTGCCACATCACTGGGAGGAAGGAAGGGAGCTGAGTAACAGCTCAGACACAGACCAAAGAAAATGCAGGGGCTCTGGCTTAAACACTGAAGGATGGAGATTGATTCTTCTCCTTGTCAAGTCTCTGCAGTGTTCTGGTTGTACATCAAACTCGTCTCTCACAACCTTTTTTGCCTGTTCTGGTAATGATTCAGGAGCAGTTCAAAATGGGATTAGTAATAAATGAGAATTAGCCCATAAGCCTGCAGTAGAAGTGGATTATTATTATAATCAGTCCCTTGATTAATGATCAGGCAGTGTCTCATGCCTTATAATTACAGGAAAGAATTCTTGCTTCTGTTGTAAAACAGCAATATCCCTTTTCTTCTGTGAATTTGTACTGGGGACAAAATGCACATCACAGATGACGGAAAAAGTATGAAGATAAAAGAGATTCAGTCCAAGCTCCCAGCAGACTAATGGCTTTCTGAGCTTTATCTGACAGCCTTCCAAGACAATATTACAAACTCCACATTGTACAAAATTAGTAGCCTTTTCTTAACTCTGGGAATGTACAAGGATAAAGCTGAGACGGGCACTGAAATTAATCTGTAATTTAGAAGACAACCAGCAACCCCCATTTAAGCTAATTTATTTACCTGGAAAGGGAAACAGGAGAAGGAGAATATTCATGACAGGTGTTCTTTCTGGAAGACACACAGGTATCATATCCATTTCTATGATAAATAGCAGCATTACTTTTAGCTGCTGATTTCCAGGGGTTTTCCAGGTTAGCTCACCTAGGATTGACAGGGAAGACCTCAAGACCTTGCCTGTGGGCAAGAAGATGGTGCAGGCTTAGTGGGCCAAATAAATGGATGGTCAGCAGCATCAGAAACACAATTAGACATGCACTGATTATTAAATTCAAGCACAGATTTACATTCCTGATTTTCACAAAATTTTGGCTGAAAACTTTCTAAAATAATTTCCTCCTACTACTTTCCCCTACATTTAATGCTCTTCAGCAACAACCTGTTTACTCCAGAAACAGGTTTTCAGTCCCAGAGAGGAGATGATATTGCATTAGACCTCAGATCAGTATTCTTTTTAGGAACTAATGTATCCTCACCAAAAGAGATGGATTCCTTCCTACTGGTTAATACATCTTTAATCTCTGACTACAGAAGAGACTTTATGCACAACCAAAGTCCTGAATGGAAAGAGAAATTAATTAAAAATAAAGATAGCAGTTTCTTAATGTGAATTACTCAATAAGGGCAACTCATGATTACTTTGCTCTCATCTTCATCCAAACGAGTCTGAGCCTCTGAACTGGAATGTCAAGATTTCATCCTGCCTGGGATTGTGATGTCATGGATATGTGAGGTTATTTTTTTATTGACTTCAAGTCATTGTTAGACACGATCGATTTTCGCCATCAGTGAAATCATGTTGTTTCCCACAAGTTAACTTATAGATTCAGGTTCCCCTTCTCCTCCCAGCTGTGAAACTGCTTCCCATCCTATCTTGCACTGCTCTCAGTCACAGACCATGCAGGATTAAGCCTGGTGAAAAACAGGTGTCAATGCTCCTTTGCATCCTGAGCACGGATGGATGACTATTTCACTGCCCTTTCCCTAACTGCAGAACATTTTATATGCACTCACTATTCTGTATTCACATGTCCTGCATCATGACTTATGCAGGAAGATTGAGCCACACCAGCCTGATAGAAAAAAAGTAAGTAAAGGGAAATAAATAAGGGGGAGAAAAAGACAGATTTGAGCAACTTCCAGTAAAATAACTCAGGACTACAAAATATAACATCACAAAGTGACCATTCTTTCTTGCTGAGGAACTAGTAAATAACCTGCAGTGGCACTCAGACTCTGCCTCCAGATACAGCTTCTTTTCACTGAGATTCCCAATGTTCCCACTCTAATTGCCCTTCTGCCTCCACGTCATAATATATTTGACAGTTTTCTGCAACTCTGCTTTTGTTAACTTTATTAATCCTGCCCTCCCCAAGATGGTTTGTCATGTGCAGTAATGAAAAGATGGAGTCCATCACCTGGGAGATGATATCTACTTTTTATTCACTCCTAAATATGGATGAAATCACCATATCAATTCTCCACAATGCCAGTAAAAATTCCTCAGTGTTACACTCCCTAACTCATAAAATTGCCTTTTTCTTTCATATTCATGCTAATGGTCTCTCTCTGAGGGATAAACACCTTAGCAATTTTCTTCTAAATGCAAGCACTGAAGCAATCTTCATTGTTAACTACCTCTAAAACCCCCAAATGCATTTGGTTTATCATGCACCACATAATATTTCTCCCCCATTCTCATTGATATGCAAAATAAGAATAAAGCCAGTTTTCACCTTTTATCACAAATGCATCATAAACGGTTAAAGGGAAAAATTAATAGCTTGGTAATTACATTTTAGTAAGAAGCAGAGATTAAAAAAAAAAACAAACAAGCCACTAGTGAAGAGGTAATGACTACAGCTGCAAGCAGAGGTTTTGCAGGGATTGACATGCTCTTGTCAGCTTCTGTGTCATCACAGACTTGCCACCTTCCCCAGTGAGGCCTTGTGCAGCCTTGCAGAAGTAAACCAGGAGGCTGTGGAGTCAAACACCTCATTGCTCCGACAAATGACTGCAAATTATGTTCTGGTTTGCATAAATCCTCTTTCATGATGACTTCTCTAACAAGTGTGCTTACCTTAAAAATTCCACAACATAGGTTTATCTCTCCCCTCCCCTGTGCCCTACTTATCAGCAGAGATATAATATAATCTGAGAACCTGAAAAGGGGGGAAAGGAAGGAGCAAGCAATCTGTGGAGTGGCTGTTTTAGTCTTTTGTAACATTGAATCAATAGTGCACTCATTTTTGCGACTGAAATTTAGCTCAGTGTTTATCTGAGGGATGTGTTCCCTGGAGACTACATAAATCACCACCAAAATGAATGCAAAATACCTTTTTTACAATCCTGCATGGTTTTTGTATTGCTGACAAAGTGAACCTGTAACACAAAATGACTGAGTTGTCATGTCCCTGTGGCTTCCAAACATGTTTTTTTCATTTCCGTATGCACAAATATTTCTGGAGCAACTGAATAATTTTCATTGCATTAGAGAAAAAAAAAAAAAAAACAAAAAACAACAAACAACAAACTGTGAGGACACAGGCAGAGCTCCAAAACAGTAAGTCATGAGGTACCTTGGTTAGATCAATAGATCCAACAGAGAAAGTGAAGGATCCAGGGAGACCTTGAAGCACTTTCCAGGAAGGGGTACAAGAGCACTGGAGAGGGACTTTGGAAAAGGGCATAGAGTGACCGGTTAAGGAGGAATGGCTTTAAACTGACAGAGAGCAGGGTTAGATGGGATATCAGGAAGAAATTCTTCCCTGTGAGGGTGGTGAAGTTGCCCTGAGATGTGGCTGCCCCATCCCTGGCAGTGTCCAAGGCCAGGTTGGACGGGGCTTGGAGCACCCTGGTCTAGTGGAAGGTGTCCCTGCCCATGGCAGCGGTTTTGCAATCACTTCTAATCAAAATCATTCCATGATTTTATGATCCTGAAAGACATTGAGTATCTTCTGAGATACGCCAAAACTCTCCTACACAGGGCCAAAGCTCATATGCAAGTCCAAAAGTTAGTGGAGCCTGACTTCTTCAGCTTTCTCCATGGTGTTAGTCAGGTACCACACTGATTTCTGACACAGGTACAGTCAATGTGGCCACTGCTAAGCTTGTGAGTTTTTTGTCTAATTAAAAGAAAAGATCGTTCCCTGGTGTGGTTTGTCTCACATCATCCCACAGCACTGATAATGATATGGAACACTCATGACAACAATTTATTCTCCTCATCCAATAGGCACAAAATAAAAATGGGCATGAAAGTCTACTCAAGCTGTGCAATCTTTCTTCTATGGAAGTGAGAAAAATATATATCCAAAATATAGCTTGTTAAGGAAAAAAATTGAAAAAACTTCTCAGAAAATATTTCATATTTTCATTAATTATTTTATTGAGCTTCTACTTTGCTCTCAATCCCTCTTTGAAAAATCTGGATGGATGGAATAACATTTCTCAGATTATAAAGGTAACAAGCAATGGAGTTCAAAATTTGCTGAGGTTTACTTTTCTGTTTGTTTGTTTGTTAGTTGGGGTTTTTTGTCTGTTTGTTTGAGTGGTAGGAGGCAGTTTCACTTCCAGGTTCTGGGGCAAAATTATTGAAACTCCAGCTTGAAAGACATTACCTGTCTTTAAGCTTTTCCATTCCCCTCCTGGTAGTGGGATATAAAAATCACATTTTTAGAAAGCCTTTTCCAGCAGTCCTTCTCATGCGGTTTTATAAGTGAAATGTTTGGATGATTCAGATAACACTATGTAACTCTCTACTTTTGTTCTCTTTGCCTGGAGACACCACCATTCGAGGCTACAGAATGGCATAAAAGACATTTAATTTTGTAAATCTCATTTTTGGGTGCAACCTACTTTTCCTGAGAAGCATTAATGCCTTGCTCTGCAAAATAACTTTTCTTGGTCATTTGGTCTGGGGAAATGGGCACCATGTGGTGCTGTAATACGTGCTTATTTTCTCAGTATTCAAGCCAATATTTTAGTCCTGGAAATATCATTATGATATGAGCTTTGTGAAAACTGACAGAGGTAGAATACAGTTTTCTGCCCACTGGCATCCCTGTTTTGTGTACAACTGCTCGGTAACAAGTAGCTTTTGATATCAAGCCTATGTAAAATGGAATTTCTGGTGATATTATCTAGGACAGTCACATATGTACATATAAAGAAATCAGGACACAGAGTATGTGCAGTGTCTACTGGAACTTCAAAGTACTTCAGTACCATTCACTGGTGCAAAGAAAAGGTGCAGAATATTTTTTAGTGATGGGAGAAAAGGTGAATTTATATTATCACAATTTGTGGAGGACCTGTATGAAGTTTACTCATATGGGATATGTTTATATAGATATTTTCCATTCACTGTACACCAGAACAAAACCAACCAGCCAACCAAAACCACCTCAAAGCCAAATCAAATAAAATAATAAAAAAACCCTACCCCAGCAACAACAAAACCAAAAATCCAGAAGGAAATGCTGCAAAGAAATGCCTGGAAAGAAGAAAAAAAGATGTTTCTACTTTTATCAAAATTTGTAATAATCTATTTTCTTTTCTTGTGTTCTGATTTTATTAAAAAGGAAAAAACCATAAATCTTTCAGCAGCATCACTGTGTTTCACTGTGGTTTTGGAAGTTGCCAGTTAGAGAAAGACACATAACAGTGAGAGGGAAAGCATTTCAAGAGAGAAAAAAATCAAGCCTTTGTTGAAAGAAAACAGAAAACACCAGAAAGTTTTGCTCCACCAGCAGTATGGAACCACTACCACTGACTTTGCTGAAGCAGAATGGTAGCAATGGACAGGAAACCGGTATTGTCGGACTCAATAAATGCTCATGTTCACCCTAAATGCTTGTTCCCTGCAATGTTTTATTGCACCTGTTTGACAGGAAGATAAATGCAGGCCTACAAATACAAACTGATCCACCCTTTATTGCATCATGATTCACTCATGGGGACGGATGAGAAAGGAAGCTGGGAATCTTGGCTGCCAGTTGCCTGTTCTTCCTTTGGTAATATACTCCTTTTTATCAGTATATGCCTAGATCTTTTCCTACTGAAGTCAAGGAATATTTTGCCCATGATTTGAAGGAAATTGGTGTCAGGTCTGCAATTTCATCTGTGATTTACTGCAACTGTTTTTTCCACTCTGTATCTGTGCCAAATAAGTGCTTCTTCACAATCTGTCCATTGGCAAATACAATTACTTGGTCAAGGGAGAGATTTTAGCTCTTCCCAGATATTACTGTACAACTTGTATTGAGAACCCAGGAAGTGTTCAGTGCAGTGATTTGACTTTCAAAGTATGTTTTCAACAGCCTGTGGAGCAACAACATACAAAGGAAATAAAACTAATGCTCTTCTCACCTAAGACACTGCATTAATAGTTGCTACTTACTTCAATATCCCTATGCTTTAAAAATAAAATGGATTTCATTTATGCACTACAGTACCTAGCAGAAAGTGCAATAAAATTATTTTCCCCTTACAAGAACGTGCTGTAAAGACCCATTAAGGCATAATTACTGCCAAAAAGGCATTTTACATTTCCTTGAGATAAGCTGCACTAGTGTACTTTGAGATTTCACTTCCATTGATTCAGGATTAGAGCAGCATGTTTAGATAATAAGCAGAAGGGTCTCAGATAACAGCCTGAGTGAATCATTGGACTATAGTGTTTAGTCTGAGAAAGTGTGTTTATCTGAAGGGCTCTTGGGACTAATACGGTTCCTCTTCAAAGCTTGAAGCAGGGGGTAAGAATCATAGTCCTGCAGGTTGGCAGGATAAACATGTCCTGTGATTTGCTAGCAATTTGAGAGATGGATTTCAGTACAGAGTGCGCTGTTGTTGTCAGGTTGAAAAGTGTCTGCCTGGAAATGAATTCATGCGCACACAGCTCCAGACAAAGGAAAATCTCCCTGAAATGGCATACCATCACATTTTAAGGCCAATTTTTCAAGTCTCTGACTCACACCTGGGAAATATCCTGGTGCACTAAGTTTATCATAAAAAGCTCACTTTTTAGCAAACAAAAATTGGTGCAATAATCTCGGAATGTACTGTCTCGCTGACAGGTACAGAAACCCATTTTTTCCACATACTTGCCTGCTTTGTATCTGAAAAGAATTTTTGCCTCTTTTACATATCAGATCAGATTGTTTTTCAGTGAAGGGAACTCTGCTGCTCTTTTAGTGTTCGGCGTGAGGTCTACACAGAGAGATTGGGTAATGTGTCACATAGAGGAAAGCTGTGGCAGGAATAAAAGCTCCTGTGCCAGTCAACATAAATACAGCAGGAGAGATAACTGCTGTGTGTGCTCCATGAGGAGTATACTTCTGGGCTGCAGAAGTAGCAACATATTTTTAAGCTAGAAGAGAGGGTGCAAAAGCATAAATGAGTGAACAGAAGGTTTCTATAACTGTGTGGAGGCTTTCTGTGCGCGGTTGGAGCAGTTGGGGGTTGTGACTCCCTGAGAATAATTGTGAAAGGAACTGAATGCAGAATAAAGTGCTTGAAGGCTGAACGTCCCTTCATTTGCACCTGCAAGTTTGCTGGAAACCAAAGACTACATCAGTTTAGATTAAACGTATGTAAGAGCAGATTATTTTTATGATGCATCGGTCAAGAAAAGGGAAATCCCAGAATTATTGCCACAAACACCACTTCCAAACTCAATGGACACAGGTGAATTTCAAGGGAATGTTACTCAAAAAATCTCCCATATGGGTGAACAAGGAAGTTCAAGCTATCTTTATGGATACTAATTTGCATTTGCAGATTTCCATTAAGTTTGTCCTATATACTCCACATGCCCTACTGTAGCTAGTATAAAAGCTAAAAAAAGAAACTTCTTCAATTTTATAAATATGATCTTAATCTCACATTTACTCTGCTTGGCTTTATTTTCTTCTTGTTTTGGATTTAATTAAAATGTAGTTGCAAAAAGAAAACTTTTGGGTTAAGAATATGACTTCTAGTTAAAGAGCTAAAGGCATCACTGACAGCTAACCAAAGGAATTACTGGCAGCTTCTTCTATACTTGGTTGTGCCACTGAAAAAGAATATCAGCATCAATTTTTTGTTCATTTCCTTGCAGCACCACACATTTACAAGCTTTTTTGGTAGGAACAGCTCAAGTTAGGTCTGTTTATGACAATCCAGCTATAAGGAGCTCCATCAATACCTGCTCCTGAAACTGTCTGAGGTAAACATATTCTGTCTGAATTTGACTGTGGTGAGTAAACACAGGCTGCCTGGCTGGCAGGTGTAGAGGGTGGTGAAAAGCAGCTGTAGTGAGTTCAGTGAAGCAAAACTGCTTGCACCAACCCTTACACTCATTAAGAAAATGCCTCTTGTTGTGCTTTCAGTAGAAAAATAGTACTGGAAGAGCACAAAAGGGCAAATGATTGTGTATAAAATATGTATCCAGAGTTCACAGAACATCAGTTTTCTTCCTGAGACAAGCAATTGGTCTATGTTATAGTGTCTGTATATTCATGAGAAGAGAAAAATCAGTAACTAGATGAGGAAGTTTATTAATATTTCTGGTTTTCACATTGTTTGAATGTTTTGTTTTCTTTTTCAGCTTCAGAAAGTTGAGAACATAAATGTATTTTTGAAGCACCATTTATGATTTAAGTGCTTCATACTGGATCTACCAGTTAAAATATCAAAGACTTTTATGCAGTGTCAGGTATGAAATCACATGTGGGTTTTTAAGTCTAGACATGACAATTGAAAACAATTATTAGTAGGTAATTTGGTCAGTGTTGAAATTCTCAGTTAGTCCATAGATACAGGAGGGAAAGAAGAAACATTTTTGTTGAAATATATCCTCGAGCACAACAACAAAACACATTAAATTCAGTCAGTTTCTCTATTGACTTCTTGTGTTCCCAAATAGGGATGAATTACAATGTTAGCTCCTTGATCTTCTGAAGTGATTAAAGTCATTATTCAAAGTTGATGATGAAGTATTTATGACTGCAAGGACACCCAGACAAATGAGATTTCTACTGCCTGATTTAGAAGCTGTAACACCATCTCCTATTTGACATAAAACCCAGGGGAATAAAAACAGCTAGGTACCATCAAGGCACAGAGCAGCAGCAGCCCAACTGGGTGCTTTGGATTTTTACCCTGAGTCACCAAAGTCAGAGCAGAATTTGTGTCAGCTTTGGTGAGAGCACCATTAAGTCCTCTGTGAAGAAAGAGCCTATTTCAGCTGCTGACTTCAATGGGAGTCGGATTAGGTCTTGATTTATTCTGAAGCTGTGTAGTGCAGATAGAGGGGCAACAAATCCAAAGACATCTGCAAAGACAAGCAGCTAAATCCAGGACACTTAGAATGGACAGCTCCTGAAAAATTGTGGGGAAGAAAAGTGGGAAGATCTTCCTAGTTACACTGGGAATGTGTTTCAGTGATGACAATCTGCGCTGGAACAACAGGGGAATTTAAAACAGTTTTTGTCATATCAAATCGACTTGGTAGAATCATTTCAACTGAAGTAGAATAGCTATGCCCAGGCTGTGCAATGGCCTGGGCTGATGGATCTGCTGAGTGTGGGGGCTTCTGTCACAGGCCTCTGCTCGCTACAGAGAGGAATGGCTGAGGGAACAAAGGAGGTTTAGATTGGACATTAGGAAAAATTTCTTTTCTGAAAGGGTTTTCAAGCCCTGGCACAGGATGCCTGGACAGTGGTGGAGTCATCATCCTCTGAGGGATTTAAAAAATGTGTAGCTGTGGCACTTAGAGTCGTGGTTTAGTGGTGGGCTTGGTAATGCTGGATTAATGGTTGGGCTCAATGATCTTATTTTCCAACCTTAAAATTTCTATGATTCTGTGAAATATCTGCACCACATTTCATTACTTGGTCGCTACATGCCATGGACCTCTAATATTGTAGATGTTTCTCTTCCTAATAGAGACAAAATTTAAAACTCTGTTTATGAGCTTTCCTCTTCTATTGTTCTTATCACCTTCCACTGACTGAATTATTCTGATTTCTTTCCTTACCTTACCGTTGTCTGCTCTGATAAAACTCATTACCTTGGCAATCATATCCCCCTCCCATAAATTACGAATGAGGCTTAGTTCTAGCCTTTTCATATGACCCAAAATAAAAAAAAAAATCATGCAAAAATTGTGTATGTGAAAATGACTGACAGCAGATGAACTTCCTGTAAATTTCTGGCAGCAGACTGCACTCCCTACCAGTTTCAATGCCCATCTTAGGTGCATTCAGACATCTGGGAAGCTGAAAACAAGGTTACCAGGCTTTTCCTTCTCAGATATTTCTTTGTTTATTTAAGTACATTTAAGTTCCCTGTTGGTTGTCTCATTCCTGCACAAGGTGCACATGCACTATGGAAACTTGAGAAACTACAAAATCCTTCAAACAGACCCTGAGACAACACCTGAGGAAAAGATCAGCAAGTGGCAGCACTTTGATTAAACAGTAAAAATATCTTGAGATGGAAAGGGAATTAACTGAGTCAGGTAGAATAAATTATTTTACTTAACCTTCTTCTTTGTTACTGTATATGAAACTTAATCCCCTGACTGATGTTCACACAGCAGACATGCTGTCATAGAAATGGCAGAATCACAGGATGGTTTGGGTTGGGAGGGAGCTTAAATTTCATCTCATTCCAACCCCCCTGCCATGGGCAGGGACACCTTACACTAGACCAGGTTGCTCCAAGTCCCATCCTGCTTAGCCTTGGACACTCCCAGGGACTGGACAGCCACAGCTTTCTCTGGAAAACCTGTGTATGTACACTGTGTATTACTTCTGGCATGAAGATATTTTCCTTATGCGTGAGCATTTGATATTTAAATATAATGTGGGTAGAAGAGGAAATGTAACAAAATACTTAGTCTAAAAGCCGACCAGAAAATTCCTGTAATACATATAAAAAAGGAGGACTGAGAAAGACGTAAGACAATCAACACAGTGTTATTCATTCCATTATTGTGATAGATGTTCCTGCATACAAAAGAAAAAGAAACAAACATCTTTTTATCCACTGCTCATTTCAGCCTGTCTGTCTCCTGTGATGAGATTTGGAAATTATACTGTGCTATACTGCAGCACTCCTTTAATCTTCTCCTTTGTTAATTCCTCTGTGTTATTCTGCCACTGCTTCCTTTATGTTTGAATAGGGAACCTTGTTCCTAGGACTGTGACCCATACATCCGAGGTTAAAATCTTTGAGTTTATCTCTGATTGAATGACTCACATTGGAGAATTACTCACCTGTCCAGCAGTGTCTAGAATGTCCAAATAGGCTGGTTCATCATCAATTCGGACTTGAGTTTTATAGGCATCCTCTGAAAAACACAGCGCACTTTGCTTAGATATGAGTGGCTCAGAGAATGGAAAATGAAATAGCTTTACTAGTTTGGAGTAGGCTTTTCAAGAGCTCTTCAGTCTGACCTAACCTTGTTTTATTTCAAAAGTCCCTTTTTGAAATCCTATCGTCACTACAAAGCAATAGCAAAAGAGAATCGCTTGTATCACACGATGTCAAAATACAAAAATTAAATTTCCCTTCCTTTAAAAGGGAAACATTTCCACTTCTTTAAGCACAGACCCCAGGCGTTACTTAGGTCACAAAGATTCAGAGTTGTTGTTCTGATGCTATGCAACAGAGTGTTTTTCTCCTTACCACAGTGACACATTCAAATAACTTTTCCAGCAAATTGTTTCAATTTAAAGATTGTCTAAATTATTGGGATAGACTCCCTGTGGCTGAACAGGCATGTCAGAGCAATTATTAAAACTTCTGTATATCTCCAGAAAGGCTGAGAATAGACTTTTTGAAAATAGATTCTGTAATCTATGTCCTCACACTCTTCATAGATGCAGGCAGAGGAGGAAAAACTCTGCTTTGTGGACCCTTCCATTAGCTCATGATTTTGTCAACTAAATTTAGGAGAAGAAAAACAAAGAAAAGGTGAACAACTATTTGCATAAGAAGTTTTCCTCACATTTCAGTTTCATTGCCCTCTCAACATTTGTATTTTCTTCGTATGATTAAAAGACATGTAGATAATGGCCCGTGTTTATACTTGAAATAGTCTTGGAAATTATCTGTGCTCTTTAATTGAACAATCATGCAGAGCAGCCTGAGTGGTTTCTGTGTCTGACATTGTGCTTTGGAAGTGCACTGAGGTGTGAAGACAAGACAAGTGCATTTGTGGTATCTGAGAAGCGTCATTAACCACCATGAGTCTGTGGCTGGGCCTGTCCTAAGAGTCAGTCCTAGCAGAGACCCTCAGGAATAGGCTCTCAACAACTGTTGAAATAATACTGAGATAATAATATGGGATTATATGGCAGGTAGTTGGAATTCCTGGGACATTCCTTGTGCCCTACTATATATGTTGCATCATACAGCACTTTACACAACATGTAAAAACTTGCTTTCCACCTGGTAAACTAAAGCTTTTGAATACATGGTTCTGCATAGCCTTAACTCAGACCCCTCCTATGTAGCCAGAGGATTGCTATCTTTTATGACATAATCACATGCAGTATTTTCCTCTTTATCTTAGACCTCAATTCAGCAAATTAATAGGCACATGACTTTCTTTAAACAAATACCTAATCCCATTGATATTAAGATGGCCCAGAGGCTCAATTAATTATATTATATATTACCTTGCTGAGAAAGCCAGAGCACTCCAACCACCATATGTTTTTGTTAATAGATCTTTTTGTAGGGATTGCTGAATAAGAAACTCTGTGGCAAAGAGGGACCATATAAAAGGAATTGGGCTACTTGCAGTTTAAGTAATTTATTATTGCATGACAGTGCAATCTACCTGCAGTAGATTTTTTCTTTTTATTTTTTTATCTTTCTTGTTAACTAAAAATTAAAAGAAAAGTAGGAAAACATGTAAAATCAAACATGGTCTTTCCTTCACATGAATTCTATTAATACTATCAAGTATTATTAATTCCATGCTGGTGGGTGCCTATTTCCATTAAATTACTGCATATACAATTAACATATGACTTCCATAAATTTAGCTTGCATTCTTGGCTCTGCAGCTGGATTCTCTAAAGCCAGTGGCCCTACTTCCCTTTTCACTTAGACTAATGTGAAACTTTATACAGTAGCTTTAAAACAGCTAATGCAGACAGAAATTTTCCTACTTAAATTCTACTTGGATAAAAATGAAGCTAGATAAATCCTGTCTTTTTTTTCCAGCAAAATGATTTACAAGTTCAGAGTTAGTTATAACTAAAAGACCCACTGGCCTCTGAATATAAGCCACAGCTTTCAGCAAGTAAATGTAAGATATCTACCCTGCTGAGCTACTCCAGGTGTACCCTGATATAATGTCACTGTCATCAGTAATGTTTCAACTGTTAAATGCTAGAGCCAGACTATGTTTATAATATTTTTACTCTGCAGACATAACACTGAATCCACAAAGACATTTTGTCATTTTCATTCATTTTGTTTTCCCTAAATACTGACCTTAAAACATTTCACAAAGAAGTATAAGAATCACTGTCCCATTTTAATTCTTGATGCATGCTAATGTCTTCTGTTGGTGGTAGAAAAACGTGTTCTATTGTGCTATGACCAAGTGCATGAATCTAAATAGTTTTCTAGTCAAAGGCTTTTCACATATAAGATTTGCTTTTGCCCCAAGAAATGTAGAGATGAAATAGGAAGGGGATATGAGTTTCCTTTGTAAAATTCTCTCTGCCTACATGCAAAAAGCAGGGTAGTACAGGTAATATAGAAATGCCTAAAAATGCCTTCAGTTGGGGTGTTTTCAAATTGCATCTGGATGGAAAATAAGAGGGAGTTTTAACCCCGAATTTTCTTCAGGCACACATTCAAGAGGAAGTCCTAAAGCCCACAATTATCAAGGAAATCACTGTCTTAAGCTAACACACTCTCATAGCAGAGAACAAATCATAGGACCCACTCATGAGCTATCACTTTCTTAATGCTCAAACACAGCTGCTCTTTTGAGAGGCACTGCCCTTCCATTGAGCTGGGGATTCACTGATCTCCTGGACGTTGCATTCTTTCCAAGGCGGAAGGCAGAAGCAAGATGCATAAATTGAAACCCATGTTTCCCATATCATGTCGTATGCACCAAATGGAAGAGCTGTACCACTTACTTCTGCTCTACAATTAATAGTTCTAAACTGTGATTTCATCACAGAAAGTAGTGTAAATAGAGGTTTAGTTCTCTTTTATGTCTGTTACATGGGCAAATATCTTTATTTTACTTAGATTATGGGGCAGAGGAGTTAACCTGGAGAGAAACCACCTCCTAGAGATTGAGAGTTGGATATATCTGTATGTTGAACCCATATTTTTGGTTCAGTTGTAGCTATGATGTTAAGCAGAAACCACAGTATTTTTGCATGTTTCCCAGAGGATTTCAGAAGAGACTACTGTGTGGCTGGTCTTTTTAGTCCAGGCAGCACGGTACAATTTATGGTCATGGTAAGGAAAGAGAAGTTCTGAGACATTGCTGTAAAGAGCAGGAACACACTGCTCACATGTGGACAGAGTAGAACAGAAGTGAAGATGTTCCACTGAAGCTGCATCTAAACGTATATGAAACAAAGCAGGAAAATCTTCATCAGGAACACTAATAAACCCACACTCTAATATCCTCCCTTTAATAATTATCCACATTATACACCAACTGGTGTCTGGTGTATTTACAGTACTAACAGTGTTTCAGTACGCTACACTTTCTTTCACTTAATTAATTTAAAATACAAATATAATGCTCCCTTTAAAGATAATTTGGGGGCTGCTAAACCATGTGTATCTCTACTTTACATTCTACATCTCTAAGGAGTGGTATTTAATAAATGGCCAAAATCCAGCTGTTGTTTCAGTAAAGCATTAGGGCAACATACAAAATAGAGACATGAATACTAATCAGACATCAGGCAATAAATCAGACTAAAACTATATTGTTTATATTAAGATCAGGATTAGTCTTTTTCTGTGTTAATTGTAAAGTGTCAACTTTTGGCTTGAGTAAAATTCAGCAGAAGAGGAGGTTATTACACAAAAAACCTGTGGATGGAGTTTATTGATATTGCTAACTGTGTTTCAAGCCCTGACTGCAAGAATGAACATTTCTTAGGGTACTGAAAAGAGAACAAAGCAAAACTCCCACATCCTTGCAATCTGAACAATGCGTGGATATATAAACTGTACTATTAAAGATTTTTTTTTCTACATATAATGTCGATTTTTTAGAATCTTATTTCCTACGAAGATGAAAACTAAAAATTAAAATAGATATAAAATTCTTCCCAGAGGATGATATCATTTGGCTTCAATGATTATTGACTGTTTACTGTATTGCAAGGTGGGACAAAACAAATAGAGATCCAACTGTTTTCTGAATGGTACCTTTTTCTTTTTAATTTTAAATGCTTTCTTTCTTTATTCACTGTCTAAATTAGACCAAGTAAAAAAAATTCTTGAGAGGTTTATTTTTTAACTTCTCTTTCTTAATTGTTTGGTTGCCCTTTGCAGTATAATAAAAACAAAGAAAAAAGTTCTTTAAGCTTTATGTTATTAAGATTTTTTTTTCTTTTCTTTTTTTTGGTGTGTGTGTGTGTAAGATTAATGCATGACCTTTTTTTCTTTTTTTCAGCTTTATTTGTTTATAGGACATAATTCTGGAGACAGAAGTACAGTAATTAATGCAAGGTTGTGTTACGATCAGTTATCTTAGAGAAGCTGAATTCATAAAAAATATATCAAAGTACTTTTTCAGTTATGAGCAGGTAACTGCTTCATGACAAATAGATTTGGATGGTGTACAGTTTAAAGGGGAGTTCTAATGGGCTTTTCATCTGCATTTCAGACATGTTCCAGTCCCTGAAATATAGGTCAGATGCTTCTTTCTTCCATTTGTTAATTCTGCTTCTATGCCTTCTAAATAAAGTCTCTCTTCTCCTCTTATACAATACCAATTGCAGTAAAAAATGATCAGATTCACATATATAGGTGAGCCAAAAGATATTTTATTTGACTGAGGAGGTGTCAAGCCAGCAGAAGGAATCCAAGCTCAGTCAGCCACACCTGGAATTCTGCCTCTTGCTGTTCTCCCTGCGAGCCAAAGCAACAGCAGGAGACACAGTTCTTGGTGTGCTTAGATTATCTGCTACAAATGCATTTTAATTTAGCAATGCTCCTGAATGTAGGATGGTCATGAGTCTTTTGTTTTATGGGTTCTGTTTCTATTTACACCAAGGAATTTTTAAATAAAAAGACTGTATGAACAGAGCCATAAACCACTGTACCAAATACTACACATTAACTGCTCCTGTTTGAGATAAGAATATGCATGTCATAGGAATTACCCATCAAAAAACATTGGTATTAAAACCTCCCTTAGCATATAATTATTTTCCTGGACTATGAGTGTTTTATAATTTAGGTGAACGCTGCTATCAGCACTTTGCAGACAAGGACACCAAGTCACAGAGGTTGCCTTCCTATAAGCTATGCACACATGATAAGCAATGGGTGGTTTAGAGGTGCAGGACTGACAGATTTTATTGCCTTGTGTTTTGTAAATACTCACATAGGCAGCAGTATCCTTTAAAATAATGCAAGTAGGGATATTAGTTGTAGGCTATTATCTAGGATATGTAAATTCTGGTTCCAGCTCTCTTACATCATTATACATGATGTGATTCTTGGGGATGTCCTGTGCAGGGCCAGGGGTGGGATTTCCTTGTGGGTCCCTTCCAACTCAGTTTATTCTGTGATTCTGTAAGTATATCTGCAATTAAGAATACTTCATATTCTTCTCCCCAGGGATGCTGGTTTTTATTTCTCAGCATCAAGCTATATTTGCCATTTGTCATTTGTGTAGTTTTGTCATGTCTTTGTCAGATCCTTCAGGTTTCACCCAGTTTCATGCTAACAGCACAAGTTGCTTGTTACCAGCCTACAAAAGTGATGGTAACAGACAATATTATTCCAGCCAGAAGAATCGTGATGATGGTTTGCAGAAGAGAGAAAAAATTGCTTCTCCCTTCTAAATCCACAGCTAGAAACACTTCCTTCAGTAACTACACACTTTGAACACCTCAGCTCTTTTTATGAAAGATACATAGGTAAGTAATGCAGTATTTAATGCAAATATTACTTCTCTGCTAGCCCGTAAAAAAACCTATAGTGTACGTCTTGAGAAAATTAAAATAATCTGAGAAAAAATAAAGCATTATTCATGTTAAGTGCTTATCGTAAAAGGAATTCATACATTTATTCATTACACATTCAGTTGCATGATAACAAATACAGAAATCTCTATCTCTCAGTTTTCATTTTAGCATTCAAATTGCCATAAACATATTTACAGATAAGATAGTAAACTAAGGTTTTGTCCACATATGTCTTCAGAAAATACTCTGTAATGTTTTCAAATGCCCTTGCTAAATTCAAATACATATCACTGTTGTAGATTCCATCTCTCCTTAATTTCAGTTGGAAACACAATGCCTTGTTTCCTTTACTTAGCCTTTGTTCAGTGTCATGACAAGCTTTTAACTAACTGCTGAGTTCTGTTTTAGAGGTTTCTCTACCTCCAGTGACACATAAAAAATAATCCTTGATTGTTCACTGGCACAGGTTTCCCAGAGTATCTGTGGCCGCCCCACGCGTGGGAATGTTCAAGGCCAGGTTGGACAGGGCTTGGAGAAACCTGGCCCAGTGGAAAGTGTCTCCACCCATAGCAGGGGAGTTGGAAAGAATGATATTTGAGGTCCCTTCCAATGAAAATTATTCTGTGATTCTGCAGTTCATAAGATAATTCATAATTTTAAGGAGTTGTCTTGGGGTCTATCAGAGGATATTTTCCTCTAAATTTGTCCAAACTGGCACAGGAGTGAAAATGCAAATAAAAAAAATTTTTTTAAATGTTTTTATTATCTATGTTTGAAAAAAAAAGAGCAGAACCACTCGTAATTGATTTTATCCTCCTAATAGAAGAACAGCTAATATCTTCAGCAGAAAGCAGAATCACAACTAAATTATGTCAAATAAATCTCTGCATTTCATCCTAATCAATGAAAAATGGTGTCTAAATACTTGGAGTGGCACAGGGCAGGGAATCATAGAATCACAGAATTGTTTGAATTGGAAGGGGCCTTAAAGGATCTCATTCCAACTCCCCTGACATGAGTAGGGACACCTTCCACTAGACCAAGCTGCTCAAAGACCTGCCCAACCTGCCCTTGAACACTTCCAGGGATGGGGAGTCCAAAACCTTTTTGGGCAACCTGTTGAGCATCCAGAATCATTGTAGAGGAATAAAAACTTCAATTTAGGCCCAGTAAGTCCCATGCAGCATGACTATTTATTAGTAGATTTTAACAGCCCTCTTCATCATACTCTTGTCTCACACCTTTATGTTAGGCTTTGGCTGCATATGTTTCCAATAATTCACTTAAAATCTTCTTCAGCCTAATGGGCATTTCTGTTCAGTTCTCACCTCACCACAGTGCTCCTCTCCTAATGCCATTATGTATCTGTCTTAAAACAGCTGCTCTCAAATTAACTTTCTCCCTCTTGTTGGGCTGCCTAATGTTTCAGATCTGTGGTCTGCAGGGCAGGACTGATAACACTGAGCTGCTGAAGCAGCCTGATTGATTTTCAGCTTTGGGTAAGTACATGCCAGGTTTCTTGGTGACCTGAAATGCACCCAGTGCCTTTAAAATTGGGAAATGGGTTATCCATTGCACATTCCATCTTCTATTTTTAGGGGTTTTTTTCAGTTTTACTTATAGATGTGTACAAGAACTTCTTCTTGACTATCAGCTTGCTGTTTCATTACTGTGGTACCCTTTAGTTCTTTGCTGAAAAGCACTGGAAGCAAAAGCAGCATAACCTCACTTTCTCTATAGTAAGTACAAAAAAAGAAAAAAAAAAACAAACCAAACCTCCAGCACTATCTGTGCTCTAAAATGTTTTGTGTGATCAGAAATCTGAGGGAATTGAGCTTTGAGCCAGTCAAATTTAATTTTTCCCTTTGCGTTTCTCATGATCATGAAGTTTATTAACGAAGCAGTTGGAAAAGAAGACAATGGCCTGCAGAGCTTCCAATAAGAACTAAAATTAAGAAGGAATGTGTTGAACAATTTCATGTAGGAGAGGTTTTCTTCTATATGTAGCAACCAACAAGGACACAAAGCACAATGTACAATAGAAAATTCAAGGTAAGACACCTATTTTCAGACAAAAGAGGTCGAAAATATAAAACCTTGGTAGCCAGCAAGGCAAACTCATTTCTTCCTTGTCTGGTCATCAGCACCTTGCACGTGGTCAGATCTCTGTCATCAGGGCCCAAAGTTTATAAATTACAGCAGGATATGTGAGCATAACAGTAGATGTGAGTTTATTCACTCCTGAAAAATATATTAGGGCCATGAGCAGATTTAAAATTAAACACAAAAGACACCAATGCAAATATCTCCTTCTACAGAAATATTGGGCATTTTTATAATACTAGACTATGTGTTAATATTTTACTGTTTGCAACATTTTATTTTCTAGTTGCAGATAAGCATTTTCACCTCCAAAATAAAATTAATTAAATCAAAATGCATGTTCACAAGGCCACAGAGTTGTTACAAGTTCTGACCAAGATCAAATTACAATTTACATAACTAAGATGAAGTCCAGAAAACAATGCACTCCTCTTCCTTCATTTCTCCAAACCCATGGATGGATAAGCTCATTCCATTTTTACATGTCAACACATTTTAAAACATAGGATTCTTCTGGGTGCAGGTTGAGCCACCTCCTTTAAAGGATGACTTTCTGCTGGGACACAACAGGGCTTTAAATGAAAGACTGACAGAGTCTATCTCAATGACTTGGTCCAGTGGAGCACCTTTTAGTTATAATGCAAATGCTGTAGTCAACAAAACCACCATTTGTGATTTTAATCTGCAAATATGCACATATGTGGCTAAATTTGTATTCATTATTATATAGGACAGAGCTTGTTTCCCAGAAAACTCACACAGCTCTTCCTCAGAACTTGCAGTGCCATCCTCCAAAAAGGCTAAATTTTACTTGTTAAGTGTCCCTCAGAGAAATTACAATTTCTCTGCAAAAGTTGGCAATTTTGCAAGTTAAGGTTGAAGACAACTCAGGCAAACCTTTGCACTTGCTGTTAGAAACTACTTGCAATGTAGATAATGCTACTAATATTTAATAAAAGCATATCATTACTTTCTCTGCTTCCAGAAAAATTTCATTTCATTCAAAGGTGTACATGAACAAAGTGAAAAAAGTACTCCTGTTTAATCAAAACATGATAATTAGCAGGAGTCCAAGTACCCTTATCTTGGGGAAAAAGAATAGCAGGTAGCAATTTCATTGCTCTTTCAAGTCCATGCTTGTGCTACTGAGTGGGAGGATCTGACAGCTACAAATTCACTTCTTGTCATTTCAGGGGAAGTAATTAGCGAGTTGACTACATCTGCATGGTTATTAGCATGGATGGTGCCTTGGATTTAGTAAGATGTAGATGGCTGCTGGCTTCCATGAAAGAAAGGTTAATGGAAACATTTGTCCTGTGACGAAGAATTTTGAATGGAGTGTGATAAATCATCCGCCTCTAGAAAACCGTGGAATGGGTGCCTCTTTCAATTTCAGAAATCATTTATGGGATAATTTTGCTAATCACAATATACAGGATATAGGTAAGCAAGTGTCTTGGGGTGACTTTATGGTGCTGTATCCCCTATCACGTGCTTATTGCCCAGACATGAATTCTGTGCCTTTCTGTCCCTTTAAGCCAGATTCAAGAGAGGCAGGGTGAAGGCAGTGGAATTCCTTCAGTGGCTGTGTTCAAAACACAGGTAACTTGCTTGGTCTCTCCCCAGCTCTCGGCTCTGCAGCAGGGAAGAGAGCTGCATTCTCTTGCTTTTTAACTAGCTTCTTGTTCATTAGCTGAAAGCAAGGAGTTTTCCCAGGACTGTGGCTTCTTTTTCTGAAACTGTTCAGCTTTGCTCTGGTCCAGAACACATCACTGGGAGGCCCCCATATCACGGCCTGGAGGGCCCCATGCCGCACCCCAGCTCCGGAGAGAGAAGAGCCACACCTACAGAAAGGGCTCTCAATCTACCAGGTTTTTCTCCACAACAAGAAGGTTTATTATCTAACCTTTTCAATTTTGTGCCTGTGTGCACTTTGCTTGTTAAATAAACAGCTTTTTTTTCACTTTCCTCCAAGAAATTTCTTTCCCAACCTGTGGGGGAGGGGCTGCTGAAATCTGTCTTCTACTAGAGGATGTGTGCATTTCTGACCTCTCCTACCAATTTGTCTCAAACCGAGACAGCAAGTTTTCCCTACTCATAGGCTGCAAGTCTCGCTTCAAGTTCTTCTAAGTTCATGACGCTAATGGTAACTATAGTCACTGTATGAGGGTTGTGACAGCTACAGCAGAACCACGGGGCTAAGGCCACAGAGTGACTTTATTGTTCACTCCAGCTTCAGCCATCTAATTCCCAGAACCTTCAGACATCTTCAGCAGCCACACTACATGACAATTCACCCCACTTTAGCCCCAAGAACCTAGGTTTTCTTTATTGTATTTCACATTTGGGAGCATTATTCATCTAAGTGACGTGAGACGCAGATGTTATTGCATGCTCTAGCACTTTGTATACTTAGATTACTAATTAGAAACTACAATATGTGTGACTTCACTGTGGATAACGGTTCTGGATAAACATATAAACTCTCCTGTTTTAATGTCACCATCCAGATGCAGACCTTGCTTGCAGTAAAAAGCAGCCAGGATCTACAGATTCAGAGCTGAATTCCCCAGATCGTATGAGGGGCTCAAACCAATGAGATTGTGCTAGTGAAACTCTGCTGCAAGAGAACAGAGAAGAACCTAAGAAGGAGATACTGTCTCAGTTTTCTCTTTTGAGTAATTATTAGGGTATCATTGTAGGCCTGAAAGGAGGACTGAAGAGCTCAGCTCGGAGAATGAACTCCTCTGTCAGCAGAAGAACCATTTAAGTTCTTCTGCTGTTTCAAACTACTGGATGGATCAGACAGAGACTTGGTGGATCAGGATAGGGAGAACTGAAAGGTTTTTCAATGGAATCAAACCAAAACCACCCATTGCTGAATTGGAGGTCTTCTGCCCTGTACAAAGCTGATATGAAGAAAAAAAATATATTGTTTTGTGTAAAACAGACAAAAATATTTTAATAATGGTTTCTATTCTTGGCTGACTCTTTCTACACTCTGAATATGGCAGATATTTTGAAATAATTTTAATAAAATTGTTTAATTGTTATCATTATTCTTACTATTACTGCTATTATAAAAATACACCACAGAAATGTTTTGTATTGTGACATTTATAAGAAAAGGCTTTTGTCTTCCTTCCACAGTTTTAATCTGGCTAATCAGTGCTTAGGGAGACCAACCACAAGGTCACACTTCTGTACAGCTTTTGGTTATTTTTCTTCTCTCTGTATTTAGCAGATACACAATCTCAGGTTTCTTGAAGAAATAGAAGGGTAATACGCCATACTTTGATCCTCCGTTGACCCTTTACTCAGTGAAGAAGAGAAGATGGCCGAGGCAGGAATACTTTTCACTTCTAACACAAAGAAAGTTAATGGAGTGTGGAAAATAATAAGCATGAACCATTAGCAGCTAAGGAGTATTGGTGCTTTTATGCATGTGAACATGAGGCAAGCATAGATCTCTCATGACAGCACACAGAGTAAACACTTTTCTCTTCCAGCCATGGTAAGCACTTGTTGGGCAGAGATGCTGGAGAAATAGCATCATAGGATCACAGCACCCCATGGAGCTGGCCACCAACCGGATTTAACTCTACTCACCACCACTGGCCATCTGCCAAGTTTTATATAATAATAAAATATTAATAATGACTCATAATAAACAGTCATTTGCTTGTTTACTTAATTTCTAAAACAATGCAGAAAGGGAAGTCGTATCACCAGCCAGATTATCAACTAAGGTAATTCTGATTAGATAAATGCTCCAACTGGTAATATAAAGAGTAGAGCTATAGCAGTCAAAAGACAATTTAACCAGTTTTCCCCATTTGGAGATGGACAACATCCCAAGGAATCCCACACAGTGGCACAGCAAATTTTCACAGTTATTTTTGACAACAGAGATCAACTTGAGAGGGAATTTTGGCTCATGGACTGGTGTCTGAGAGTGATGCATGAGATGGTTGGCTGGGTTTTCACACCTCACCTGTCCCAGAAATGAAACCATTTGTGTTCTCTTTCATTCCCACTTATACCCCATTTCCCCATATGTGTTTCTACATGACCTCTTTTGACTTTTTGAGCTTTGAGAAATAGATTTTTTTACCAAAATTATTAAACTCAATAACCTGGTAGGCAACTATTCCATGTTAGGGTGGCTTAGTTTTCTTCTGGAATATTGCTGAATCGGCTTAAAAAATTGTACAATGAATGCCAGAGAGTCAGTGAGGCTGAGAAAAGGGCAGAGATGAACAGTGGGATTTTATCTTTTTCTTCACAAATGAGTTTTTAGATTTGGCTTATTTCATCTCACAGAACTACAGACTGTTTCTGAGTCTCCAGTGTCTGTTCCTAGCAGGTGATAGCACATACATCATTCCTTGTGCATGATTTATCACAAAAAATAGCTCTAGGTATCAATAGCTACATAGAGATACTAATATCTATGTATATTAATATATTATAATATTAATAGCTCTTGATAGATAGCTCTACACTTGATCTCTACACTATTTCCTCTTCTGAGACTGCACAGCATGGTGCAGAGGCTCATAGCTGTAGCTGCTGTTGGGCACTGCTGTGTCTGAAGTGAATCTGACAGTAGAGTAGCTCTGTTGAGTTTTCTAAGGGCATGTTAGATGGACACAGAACACTGCATTGCCAAGCCTAAATTCCAAGACAAAAAACTCTTCAAGGTGTTCTGACCAACTTCCAAACTTTGAGAAGGTGTTTGGTGACTTGAGAGGGGAGATGATGCCTGGAGAATCAGGCCTCTGGGGCACCTGCACTCCAGAAAGACACTGACTGCATTTGCTTCTCTGATATTGTTTGTATCAGAGATTCTAGTAAAGGAAAATTAGTAGATTAAGCAGCATTTTATAAGTCTTTGAAAATGTTAATTGACAAAGAACTGTCACCTGATATAAACAGCCCTCAAAATAATTGCATGAGTTGTATTTATAAGAAAAGCTGAATGCTGGGCATTAAGTGTATGACTGGAATTTTAGGGGTGATTCTTCTTGAGTACATGCAGAAAAATGCAACTTGTTGCTTTGGTAATTTCTTACATGAAGTCTGAAAACGATTTAGGACTGAATAGCTGTCTTATGAAAGCAAAGTTCAAAGAAAAAAAGTTTAACATTAGAGCAGGAGATCATGTATCTGAGTAGCACAGCATGTTTAGAATAGGATCAGACTATTCCCTTAACAAGAAAAATACTGAAGTTCTCAGCAGAAAGAATCAAATTTCATCATGATCTGAGACTTCATCTAAGGCGACTTATCTCAGACGGAAATGTTGAGAGATTATCCAACTATCACTAATGTGCACCTTAGAGGCAAACTACCACCCTTAAAAATATATTTCAAAGAAAAATATTGGGATTTTTTTGGTTTTAAAGTCAAATTGTTTCCATCAGAGCAAGAAAAATCTGCTGTGATTTTCCAGTCTCCTGTCTCTGTAGTTTCAAACGTTTTCCATTTCCCTTCTTAGTAAGAGAAAATAGTGACACTAAGCAGCAGGTGTGCTGTTGAAGGTGCCTCCTTGAAACCTAAACTAAGTGACCAGTCTGGGAACTTTTTGCATTCTTAATTTCTTAATGCTACTCTCTACTTTTCTATGCATGGCTTATATTTATCTTACTATGGAATAACCTACTCTGCCAGACACACGGCACTGTTCTCCTTCCTTTTGCCATCTTACCAAGGATTGTGCACAGCAAGGCTCACTCTTTGTTTTCCTCTATCCAGACACTCTGAGAGGTATCACCGTGACTTATGAAGGTCCTTTTTCTGACAAGCTGTCAGAGAAGGCACCACAATTCAGGCACCTAGATTTAGAAAGCTACAAAATATGTGTCTATATGCAAGGTAGGTAGCCAAAATCTCTTTGCTCTTAAGTATGGGTGCTATCCAGTTGCCCACACAGGAGCCTTGATGTTTGATATGCTCTTGGGAATATTTTCTGGTTTTCATTCACTGGACTAGAAGGGCTCTGGTGATCCAGAGATCCTATGTCACACAGGGGACAAATATCAGCCACACATGACGTGTGGAAGATCTACAGCTTTCTGGGTGAGGGTCCTAAACCAATGCAAAACTGCAGGCTCTCACAACATGTGATAAAGGAAGTGAGCAAAGAGCTGAATCTCTACTCCTAATGCAGACATTAAAATTTGGATGTTTAAATGTGAACCTTAGTCAAACAGAGTAGCCATAATCTCAGCTCTTTTTGATATACGTAAGTCAGAATTCTTTACAACAGAAGTGACTATTAATCTCTTAATAATGCAGATAATACCAAATGATAGCAAAATGAAAAATATTAATAAAACACAGGCTTAAGAATATCGTTCAAATGCATGCACTTGTATATTCTTCATTTCTTGTTTTGAACAATGATGAATATGGAACACAAACACAGGCAATTTTGCTACATCTCCATAATCAGTCTGAATACCCTTGGGAGACTGTCTTTGGAGACAAATTGATCATTTCATATGAATTTTTTTATCCCATTTCAGATAGGGCTAATAAATATATGGAGAATGATGACTGAAAGGAAAAAATAAAAGGAAAAAAAAAGAAAGCAAACAATCTTGGGGCTCAAATCCAGTTGTGGCTTGCTCAGTCCATCCAAATATTTTATTTTCTCTATAAAAAAGAGAATGGGACTTAATTTAGGGTCGGTCTACACATGCAGTCATTGTTTTATATAAGAGCAGAAATGTTCTAGAAACTTTTTGTACCCTAAATATGAATGTGAATAGTACTTTTGTGACAATATCTCTTCACAGATCTAGCTGATGTGCCCCACCTTTGTCTTCTTTCATCTTTAAGGAGTTTGTATTTCCCTTGCTTTTTCCTTTTTCATTATTGTACCTTGAAAACAAATATAATATTCTTTATAGCACAGGTAATTTTTGTAAGCATTATATAAACCTAGAATATTTCCATCTACATTTTATATCTTTTTTCTTAAATTCACCCACACACTGCCAACATCTTATTAAAGATGAGTAAATGCGTTTTATTTGATGCATTGGTGAATGCACTACTTCGTTAGGAAGCCTCATGGAAATTCATGTGCTTAATGCTAGAGTGCTTTCCATCCCGTACCCATTTCAATTAGAGTTTGACACTGACACAGCCTTAATGCCCTCGACTGCTCATTTGACACAATCTCATGCAGTGATATCTCACCAAAACAGGAAGCTGCTCTCTCATCTCATTTGCATTATGTATTCATTTTAAGATTAGTCACATGGTTAATGAGCATCTTGGAGCCTGTCCAGTTTACTGCTCTATGTCGTGCTTCCTTTCCTGACACACCATTTATATTAACTCTCTGTGATGTTGCCAAAGACTGTGCAGACTGTAAATTGCTCTTAGTCATTTGTTCCAGAAAATTATCACATCCACTGCCATTTGGAATTTATGCCCATTGTTGACGACAATTAAATATTAAATGTGTGCTAAAATAATTTCATTTTCACAAAGTGCTAAGCTCTTATTTTTTTCTACGTACAGTGTAATACTAATTTTACCCTTCCCCTCCCCCTTTACTAACAAAAGTAGTATGTTTCTGTCTCAAAATTTTGAAATGCTTGTAGCAAGCCTAAAACATGACCATTATACCAAATTGATCTTAAAGTGGCATTAAACTCAAAGTGACAGCATTAAAATTAGGAATTCAGGTAACATTTAACTTTTTAATCAATGTTTACCCTATATTTTAAATGAATACTGGCACATCTATTTCTGCATTTATGTGTACACACACTTATTTATATCTAATCTGCAGTTTGAGTTTCTCCAGATCTTATCAGCTTTTCCAAACTAAGACAATCAGATGAAATAAAAGAAAGTTTCTTACATCTGAAAGGAACATTTATTGTGCAAATTCATTTTGACACCTTACATGTGTTCCACACTATAGAGAGCATTTATTCCAATAAACTTATTGGAATAAAAAAGTTAGGCTTTCCACATAGTTGGAAAGACAAACCAAACAAAAAACCAGCAAGCAAACAAAACCTCAGCAGACAAAAACAAAAAGACAACCTCCTCCTTCAAATAAATTTATAGTGATCTTCTTTGAGAAAGTCTTGCATGTTTTTTACACCACCACCATCCAGTAAATTCTTCAAAAATGTAGGTATTCATTTTATAAATCATAAATACAGAGAGAAAAAACATGTAAATAATTCTAAACCTATTTGTATAGACCTTTCAAGATCAAAATTAACACATTTGAAGTATATGTATGAATAAAGTACAAATCTATAACCATATGTATCCCTTAATGTAGAAACTGAAATATCCTTTCAGCAAAATTTCTGTGTCATCTCACAGTAGCAGCAGCAGCTTTTCTGTGATCAAGATGCCCTGTAATATTTCAGAAATGTCAGTGGATAACAGAAGAAAAAAGTTGCAAGTACAAAGCACCATTGTATTCTTATTGGATATTTCTGCTGTATTGCTAGAGATATAAGTCATTGTAGAAAGAAAACTCTGATGCATTGGTAACATAATGGTGAAACACAATGAAAAGGAATGATAGGGAAAATCCATGGATTCCTGGGGACTCTTGCAAAAAAAAGATAAAAAATAACACCTTGCATCTTCAAAGCTACAAGATTATTACTGAACAATGTTTAGGATAAATCCCTGTGTGTTTAGATGGGAGCAGAATTGGGAAGAGGAAGCACATTTGGCAGCATATTAAAGTGAAGGGGCTCTGCATTCTCTGGTCAGTATCAGTAAGCAGTTTTCACTATAGCTTCATGTTGGATTAGATTAAAAAAAAAAAAGAAAAAATCTTTTCTCCCCTTAAAGCTCACTGTCTTATCAGTTCATAGATGAAGCATAAAATGCAAATAAAATAAGGAGGAAAAGAAAAATCTTCTAAAGAGCTTCAGAAGCCAGTTGCCCATATGTGTGCTTCTGTAGAGTTACAAGTAGGCCCGGACATAAAATGTGTTTGTTATACAAAAAAAAAAATTCAGAACAATTCTTAGTATTAAAAGGATTTAAACTTTTATGAAATAAAATATGAAACCCATTTAGAAGCCATTTATTTTTAAATCAAAGCAAAAAAACTACTGTAGATTCTTTGTTTTAGGGTTTTTATGTGTTCCTAATTGACCATACAAGATGGTTTTGTGGAGCTTTTGTATTTTGTGACTGAATGTGATTTGGCTCTGCTTTTCAACTAGAACTTCAACCAGATTATACCAGTGCAAAGCTCATGCGTTTGGGGAACAGTTTTTTGTCTCCTATCTTTACCAAGATGGCAAACTATTTCACAGGAATCTACAGAAATGAAAACCAGCTGAAATCATTATTCCATTTCCATGCCAATGCTTAAAGTTGACAATGAAAACTTAAAAATGACAAAGGGATTATCAATATTTTGGTAGCCCCAGGGGCATCAACAACTTCCCCTTATCGCCTAAAGTGACAGACTTCTGAAATTTCAGGGACAATGATTCTGCTTACAAAGGCCCCTCTATTTTGGTACCTCCTACCCAACTATTTGTTTTAGGAGAGATAATTAGAAAAAACCCGATCAAGTGCAGGGAGGTACAGCATCAATTCTGTCAGCTCTACCTCTTCAAATCTTGGCTAAATTTGCACAGTTAAGTATCATGGTCACTGCCACCACAATTTCATACCACAGAAAACACAGAGAATGGAATAGGTAGAGGAAGAATATCAGAAAAAAAATAGGTTGGTATTTGTTAGATCCTTATGTTCATGTCAAGCAAATGAAACAATCCACCTTATTTTAAAACTCATCTGTAGAACTGTATTCTCAACAGTTTGGTTAGTACTGTGAACCTGTGGATTATCATTTAAATACACTATAGAACTTTGTCTGGACAATATCAACCACTCAGTGACCTCTACAGAAATCTTCTTAAAAATGCCCAGAGACAAATAAAGCCACAGGTAAGAAGAACCAGCTATTTCCAAAGAAGTACACAGACAAGTGAGGCCGGTGTGCCCAGGAAAGCTCAGGGCAGCCCAAAAGTTCTATAAACATGATAGAAATTGCTGAGGAATGGAAGTGTCCTAAAATGTACAGCACAAGGTAAAGGTAATAGAGTAACAGAGAGATCAGGGATCTCAGACAGAGATGAAAAACTGTGTTTAATTTTCTTCTTTGTCACTCAGACAAATGTAGATTTCATATGTGGCCTGGTTTTTTAATTTCTGCATCATCTGCTGTTGGGTTACAGTGAGAAACAAAGCTCTGACTAGACAGATCTCTGATCTTAGATGATAACTTCCATGACGCAAAGAATCTGTGTCTAGCTCCACATGACTTTAGAGGAATAGCCTTTTCTCTGGTATCTCCTCACATCAGCATAGTCTTGGCCCTGGATGTGCTCATTTTGGATCCCCTTATTTTTTTAGGCTGATGGTCTAAATAGTAAAAATATCCCTACCAGTGGATGTGTAACTAAACATGAGATTAATTCTGTGAGTTGAGACCAGTAACGTAAAAGTACTAAAAACAGCCTCAATGATACAAACTTTTTCAGTGGGCTGACATTCAAAAATTATGTGTTTGCTGTTAGAGATGTGACACCAATGATTCCTTCTACTTTTTTTTTTTTTTTTTAATGCCCAATTTTACGGTGTCATACCACAAGTTTACCTGAGAGGAAACATACATAATTAGCCCAAGATTATTCTCTTCTGTTTAGTACATGTTTTGGAGCCCAGATAGTAATAAGAGTTTTTCAGGATGTCCTCAGCATGTTCTGAAAAACAGAAGAGCTGAAGAGAAAAACTTTTACTTCTAGATCTCTGTCTAGCCAGCTGGGTGAGATGGAATTCATAGTTCCCTGTTTACTTTTACCCACTCTTCTCTTCTTTAGTGTTGGTTTTCCTGAGTGGAAGCTCTTCCTAACTCAAGGAGACCTTCATCCTGATTAGGTCCTCTAGGCATTCCTGCAGTATGTACTTAGAATGCATCATAAGCTTTCTTTCTCTTTATGATTACCTATTATTCATATTGTGGTGGTGTCTAGAGACCAATAAGTTAAGATTATTATGAGATACAATATAGGGATAAATACTGATGGCAGGTGGATAGCTAATAATAAAGATGGATGTATGTGCATAACTTAATGATGTCGATAACTAATAATGTTCTTCTTTTCCAATTAGATTTAATGATTTCTTTTTTTTTTTCTGAGAGCAGAAAATGAAATTGCAACAATTCCACAGTAGTTTTGCCTTCTTTAAAGCTGAGACCTTTGCTCTTTTGCAATTTTTTTAACAGTTATAGAATTACTAGTGAAATGAAGAGTTTATACATTTTTTCATTATTAAAATTATGACCATTTGCCAAGAGTTAGCATCCAGGAAATGTGGAATACTATAGAAATAACTAATAAAAATAAAGTGTCATTACCTGCTCTATTTAGCAATACAGTAATTTTATAGAAGTTAAATGTGAGTTAAAAATACTTCAAAAATTATAAGAAAAAAGGTTTCTGGCTGAGGGGGTTAATTTCTTCTTTTTTCCCCAAAGAAATCTTTGTAAATGAGGATTGTTCTAGTGCCTTTTCCACTTATTGGACCCAATAAGTGTCATCCTTTTTATTCTGCCATCTTTTCCTTGTTATAATTAAATATGGCACATGGATAGTGTGTATAAATGCAAGTATATGTAAAACTAAGTAACAAAGGCACTCTTAAATGAATAAAAATGCATTTCTGACAGTCAGTAAGCATTTAAAATTTATTTCAGATGAAAAAGTGTATTGTAATAAAGTGTAAAGCAGATACGTGTGAGTTTCTGTTACTACCAAAATTTATAAAGTAGGGAAACCCAATGAAGTCAGCAGAGTGTGTAATCCCAGAGCACAACTCTATTAAATTGAGTAGTTACTTGATGTTTCTAGAGAAGGCCAGCTAGGACCTTCATAGTGGAAAAGAATACTAAAATAACACAACTTAAAAACCAAACAAACAAAGGAAAAAACAGACCCCATTCCAGACTGGAGTTTTTACAATCTTTAGTAATTTTATTTCATATTCTGCAGCTTTAAATGCACGACATTAATAGTTACAGTGCATGAACGCAGAACCCTGTTTTTGAAAGAGATTTTTGTATAAAGGACTCCAGGAAGAAGTATCTACGGTAAGAGCATGACACAACTCAATTGTCAGCACAAAATTAAGGTGTAATCTAAAGTTTGCAAATCTTGCTTCTATCTAAGTGCCTTTTAGAAGCAGCTTCTCACCGTCTCACAATCTCACATAGGCAGAGACTGAAAGGGATGAACAGGAGAATAATCTGTACTCACCTATAGTTGGATCATGGTAGTCAGGGAACCGATGGCTAATGAACTGCATTGTCATTGCTGGAGAGGAGAAAGAGAGAGGAAGGGAAGAAAAAAGAATTTTATCAGCATTATTAAATAGAAACAGGAAGAAGAACACATGGATAATTTGCTTATTCAAATATCAGCTCAGAATGTGAGTACAAATTTTGCTTTATGTCTACTTCTGCAACAATGCATTGATAACTCAGAACTGATAAATGAAGAAAAATATGAATTAAACCTCTTTCCTTGCCTTCACTTCTTAATTTTTAAAATTCATTGTATCAATTCTTGTATTAAATCTTACATTTTTTTAACACTTGGTAAATATTGTTAATCTGATATTGCATACAGATGAAAATTACTATGACAAAAAGATAAAACAAGACTGATTTACAAGACTGATTCATAGAAGTTCTCATGGTGCTACAAAATGCCACTAACTGGAGAGCCTAATTTGATTTCTGGTGTACTTAGGAGTACCTAATTCATTAAACTTGATGCAACAGAAGAAGGCTTCTCTCAACCACCTGGAGCACCTTTCTTCTGAACAGACTGCTTTTTAACTGCTTTCAGAAATTTTTGGAAAGTTTCATGACACTTCAGGAAAACTGCATTCTATCATTTGGAACAGGTGGCAAGGTGGAAGTGCAATTCCAATTTATGTGGAAAGGCACAAATTTTCACATCCTGTCCAACATGACATCTGAACTTCATTCACCGTGAATAACCACAAAAGTAAACTTGGGTATTTGGTGACCGCAGTGATATAATGAGCAATCAGAAGAACAGGGCAAGTTACATTTTCTTTGTTGTTTTTCCTCAGAAGTTTGAATTTCAAGTAATTTGAAAAGTAAATGTATTTACCGAACAATGAGAGTTGTGAATGAAAGCATTTCAAAAGCAGAATATGTGAATTCTAATTAAAAAGAAGGAAAAAATTTTAAAAAGGGTAAAACAGGATTTTTAAAATACCACTTGATCTTTAAGCCATTTTTTTTCAATTTTTTTTTTTTTTGGCCTTAAAATTCATCTATAGCTACTATATAGATATTTGTTCTAAAAAGTACTTGACCTGAAACATAATTATCAGTCACAACCCATGAATTCCAGCATTGAGGATCTCAGCTGCTTTCAACAATATCCACAACAAGAGGTTATGAACAATATGTGAGACATTTTAAAAAACCTGTGTATAAATACATCCATTTTTCAAACAGCATTGTTTTAGTTTAATGTTTGTCCTTCTCATATTTTCAAGGAAGAGAGGTTGGGAGATAGTTTTATAAAACGATAAAGAGAAGAAGTATTAAACATTTATTACCGTGTTAATAAATTATTGCATCTTTAGTGTAGACAAATATAAATGCTAAGAAGCAGCATTATAAATTCATAGATACCAGAGAGGGTAACTGTGTAAGAAAAAGCTCATTCAGTCTATATATATTATAGGGCAATAAATCTACGTGCAGTCACACTCATGTCTTCTGTATTATTTGTTTTCAGATGCATTATTTTTAAGTACCGTGCATGTTTGGACACTTTTATTTCCAGGACAGACACCTGATTTTTTTTTTTGTTTGTTTGGGGTTTTTTTTTTGTTTTTTGGTTTTTTTTAAATTTTGACAGATTTTTAGCCACCTCCATGTGATTATTGTTAGGGGTTTATGAAGCATAAATCAATGCCTGATGTGATCGGCCTAGTTTGTTCTTAGAAGCTGAGGCAGCTAGCAGAGATGCTGTTCATAGGGCTTATACCTACACATTTCCAGCTTTCTGAGGCCCTGTACCACAAATTTATTCAATTTGCTTCACAACCTGCTGCTTTCTCTTGCCAAGCATTTTTTTTTTTTAAAAAACACCCCAAACTATTCTGCATCTGATCTCATTCTGTTTCCTTTTGGAGCTATGCCTGAGTCACAAAATCTGTAGCTAGAATTGAAATAAAAATTCTCAGAGGACAGGCAGAACTCATGGTAAATGTTTTTCCTCTCGCCTGAGACAGCCACAAGTGAATACATCATTTATATCCTCATCAAATCCACAGTATCCAAGAGGACTGAAATAATTTGAAAACATCATATTGTATTAAACATCAAGATTTCTATTGTAGCATGCAAAAGTGGAAGTGTTCCAAAGGACTGTGAATGTGGGGACATGATTTGGTGGAGGTCTTTGCAGTCCTGGGTTAATGACTGGACTTGATCTTAGAGATCTTTTCCAATCTGAATGGTTCTATGTTCCTATGATTATTCATAAAATGAATGCGGAGAGGCACAGAATCTGAGAAAGGTGTCAAGAGAACACTCAAAGTAATGAAGTGAGAATGCCTTACACTCATCTCGTTGGGAAAATGGTGAATAAAAGCTTCCTTCTCTACACATTTTGTCTCACAGTTTCATCCCTGACAGCTCTTTGTCACAGGCTCCTCCTAATCACCAGGGGAAGGAACTTCTTTGGCCTGTTTAGTCTTTGTCACCTCCCACATGGGGATTTAGCACCCTCTCCCTAGAACAAGGTACACAAGGAATTGAGGTACACTGATCTTTTTAATCACTGAATTACAATGCAAGATAAGGAAACTGGAATTGCAACCCAAAGGAATAAATGATTTGTGGCTCCTTATAGCAGGAGGATAAAGGACAAAGAAGTGTCCAAACATCTGATCCAATAAGAGTTTTGTCCAGTTTTACCAGGTATTCCATAGACTCGGCTGCTGGATGTGCAGAAATTAGTTCTAAATGATGGTTGAAAGCTGGTGGAATGCTTCCCAGAGGACAAGGACATTCAATCACCACTGGCATAAAACCACATAGCTCAGCTGGAGCCTTGGGAATTAGACCTGTCTACAACCAACCCTATCTGGGCTCCCCAGCAGGAGAGCTGCCTCAGCTGGAATATGCTGGCTTCCTCATTGCTACTGACATCAGCTCCAAAGTCATTTTCCAGAGTGAATTAATTTTGAAAACTAACACAAAAATGGCATTGGTATTTCATGCTGTGAGTTGAAAATATTCTCCTTGGTTCCATGGTTTTCCTCATCCATTACATTTTTCCGTATACATTAGCACTCACACCTGACAAATCCAAACTGTCATTGAATACTTTTGTGATTTTTTTCCTTTGGAAATCCAAATTATAGTACACCAAATTTTTACAGGTCTCTAAATTAGGGACCCTTGACTCTAATTTATGCCACATAGAAAGCATGAAAGTGGCTTTAAAGCAGGATATGAAAATAGAATAAATTGGTAAGACTGATACTTGAATAAATACATGTACACGTGAAAACAGTGTCAGTTAAGAAATGGTTAAAAAACCAAATCAAACCAAACAAAACCCTTTTAATCCATAGCAGATATTGTGAAACATTTTGAATTGCAAGTTGCCTGAAAATTTTTAATGAATATTTTATGACACTGTGAAGATCATTTCATTTAAATGGGACATGTACATCACACAACAGCTATGATAAGTAAAAGGATCATTGTTTCAGATGAATAGCATCTTCTTTATATCCATCTGTGGCTAAGCAAATGCAAGTTGCCCCAGCTGAGCAAATGTAAGCCTGATACGCATGAGTAACTAAGCAACTTTAAAGTTATCCTGTCTTTTTAAAACAAAAAAGGTGTTCAGATCCTGCATTTAATTTTTCTTTGTTTCTAAACGTGTATCCAATACTTATAAACTATCTAGAAAGGTGTGCATGATACCTATGCTGGCATAGAAATATATATGTTTTCTTTGAATAATAAACTTAGTCTTGGCTTCTACTTTCAATATAATTCCTAAATCCCTCTTAATAATATTTTATTAACCACTGAGTAGGAAATGCCATGCTTAGAAAAAGGCTGAGGTCATATATTTATTCAGAAGCATCCTTTTGACCAGCACAGCAATACTAAATTTAACCTAAAGACAGTACTAATCTTAATATATATATATATATATGTGTGAGTGGGCTCACAAGCCAATAGGAAAAATGTTTTGATACTCCTGCAGCTGGGAGAGCAGATAGAATAGAATCCCACTCTTTTTCTAATTTGTTCTAAATTTTATTTATATCAAAAACTTTGAAAGCAGTCCTATACCTATTTTTCAAGGTTGGAGAGTACATTGCAAGCTTACACAATATTTGTTATGCTAATAGTATCCCTGATGTGAATATCTCATCCTGAGCTTCCTATACCTCTTTATTCACCCAAGAACTTCCACATATTCATACTCTTCTGGGTGCTGGTGTGATGGTATAATAAATCTGTTTCCAGTAGAATCTTTACCCCCAGCAAAAAGTCCTACACTTTAAGCACTCCAACGAAATTACCACAGCAGCTGTAACTCAGAGACCAGTGATTCCATAGGGTTGATTCACACCATTTTAATTTAGATCCACCCTGTCAGTGGATCCTTAACTCGCGTTTTTTATAAACATTGAGGTTTCAATGAGACCAGTGCAGAAGGCAGACATTAAAAAAGTATAATATAGCAAAGTCAATGGATTTGAGGATTAGTTCACGCAGTTTATGAAAAAAGAAGAAAGCATATAAATATTATTAGCATAGAGAAGGTGGCAAAGAAAGTACAGAGTCTAAAAACTGTAAGTGCACCATACAAAGAGACATTGTTACAGAAAAGGAAGAGAATATGCTTCATTTAAAAATTTTACAGGCAACCTTGCCTCTATCTATTTATAACACTAAATAACTTTCTAAAACATGGTCAGGGCATATTTAACATGCCTGATTTTATTACATAATAAAGCATGTGCATATTAATATATATACACAAATGATATTGTATCAAAGTTGGACTATTTCAATAACTAAACAAGAACTATACTGCTACTATTTTATTTCTGAAATACTAAAGAGTTTGAACAGTTCTGGTCTTTCTGGTGGTCCTTCTGGGTTTTTCACAAGCTTTTAGGAGTCATCTTCTAAAATGTTCTGAAAATTGTCTTTTCAGATGTTCATGCCTGAAGACTGGAATGTTTACTTCTATTTAATTAGCTTTGAAAAATGACAAACATCCTTATAACTAACCATGAATTTTTAGATTGGCTAGTCAAATAAATCATCATTTGCAATTATTTTTCTGCCAATTGAATCTTAACTAATAGACACCAACCATGTGAAGTCCAATAAGGGAAAGTGCCAGATCCTGCCCCTGGGTTGAGGCAACCCTGGACGTACAGACTGGGGAAGGAGAGGCTGGAAAGCAGTGCCATGGAGAGGATCCTGGGGGTCCCAGTCAGCTGGACACGAGTCAGCAGTGCCCAGGCAGCCAGGAGGGACATCCCTGTCCTGGGGGGCATCAGGCCCAGCATCACCAGCTGGGCAAGGGAGGGGATTGTCCTGCTCTGCTCTGGGCTGGGGTGGCCTCACCTTGAATGTTGTGAACAGTGTTGGGTGACCCAATATAAGAAATAAATAAAACCATTAGACAGTGTCCAAAGGAGGGCAACAATGAGGGTGAAGAGCCTTGAGGGGAAGCCGTGTGAGGAGTGCCTGAGGACACTTAGTCTCTCAGCAGGAGAAGAGACAGAGAGGAGACCTCATTGCAGTTACAACTTCCTCGTGAGGGGAAGAGTAGGGGCAGCCACTGATCTCTGCTCTGTGTGACCAGGGACAGGACCCAAGAAATGCTCTGACATTGTGTCAGGGGAAGTTTAGGTGGATATAAGGAGAAGGTTCTTCCCCAGAGGGTGGTTGGGCACTGGAACAGTCTCCCCAGGGAATGGTCAGCACCAAACCTGACAGAGTTCCAGAAGCTTTTGGACAAAGCTGTCAGGTACATGGTGAGATTTTTGGGGAGGGTCCTGTGCGGGACCAGGAGTTGGACTCAAAAATCCTTGTGGGTTCCTTCCAACTCAGAATACTTTTTCGTTCTTTCATTCTGTGAATAGTAGGAGGCAAAGACAGGTTTGGTTTTTTTTTCAAAAATCTAATGAGCTCTATGAACTGCATTAACACTCACAGCCAGTTTGAATGGTTGGAGACACCAAAAATTATGGAGCATATTAGGAGGAGAAAAAAAAAATTTAGAATGTCTCTAAACGCAATCGGAGAAAGATTTCATCTGTGCTCAGTTTCTACAAGTTTAATGACTCAAGGTCAGAAAGAATTAGGAAAGGAAAAGATATTAAAATTAAACAATTTTTTTTTCTGTGAAACAAATGAGAGATGTTAGCTATGAACTAATTTAGGCTATGGACTAGAAAATATTTTTAGACATCATATGAGGGATCTTCTGGAACAAGATTCAAACATTGAAAATGTAAAAAACCTCTTTGATTTAAAAGTGGTTTTTAAGTAAAAGTGTTGAGTCAGTGAAATGTAAGGTTCTTTTGGAGATTTTTCCCCTATATTCTCAATTTCAGGTAGGGAAAATGATAATTTAATATATGATGATTAATAAGGATAGCATATAGAATCAGATATGCAACTAATATCAGTTCTGGAAATTAAGGTTTTGTTTCTTAAACTATTACATGTTTTAGATCTCAAGGACTTGATAAAGCCTTTTTCTTTCCAGGAAGAAGCTTCCATATGGAAAACATTGTTTTGTAAAACACAAGGATAATTTAATGATCATATATTTATGATCTGCTTTGGGTGGGAGGGTAAGGGGGAGAACCTGAGGGAGTTTCATATACAATTCATGAAGTCACAGCCAGCTCATCTGCAGCCTTTATGGTTTTGAACAAAATATGTTGCATTTCTGAGTTTGTTTTCCTACAATTTACTAAGAAAACGTTTCTCTATCAGATAGGTGACAATTTTCCAGGTCACAAAGAACTAGGTGACTGGAGCATGCAAGATATTTCCTTTGTTTTATTTGTATTTATTTTATCTATACATGCTGTATGTAGATTACAGTATGTATTAGAATAAATAGCTGATAGGTTTAGTCACCTGAACCAAGCAAAGAGAGTGGTGGGGTCTGAGGAGCATTTATTTGGGTCAAAAAGATGCATGAGAAGAAGATTGATGTCTAATGCAGGATATTTTTTACTGTACTTCATGAAATTTAAAGAATATGGGGAAGGTACCTAGAGATACATGTTAAATTATCTAGCAATAAGGTATTTTTGCACATTGATTATAGTTATTTTTATGACTGCCCCATGACATGGTAAATGGCAAAGCTTATAGATAGATTAAAAATTTTGATTTTTTAAAATTGGTTGCAGTAAACTCAAAGATGTTGCCTCACAAAAAAACACTCTTCACACTGCCAGAGCATGTGAGGATTTCTAAGCAGAAGTTTTAATGTTCTTTATTTTGTTCTTCCCCAAACAACCATTACAGACTAGATGCACTGACAGGACATCAGCCTAAAGACACCTTTGTTATGGCCCAATACAGTCATTTTTACATTGTCATAGCCTTTAAGGAATTGGCTAAAAGCTTTACCACTTGTTTCAGGAGTGAACGCTGCAAAATCTGTGAGCTGCAATTATTAATTTTTTAGGTGTTACAATGTATTATTTATTGAGTGTTGGCTCTGAAATGAAGGCAAGCTAAATTTTATTTCTGTGTTAAACACATTCTGGTGTACTAAAAAAATACAGCAGCTTTCTGTGTATTACACAGTCTCCTGCGTAGGTTTGGATGCTGGTACAGCCCTGGTTTTTATACTCTTTTTTTTGCTAAACTGGTGTGTGTTTTATTCACTTATAGAATCTGAAGTCCACAGAAAAAAATATCAGGCATCAGAAAGGAATAGTCTTAAAAACAAAAGTCTTTTAAATTAAATCTGTGTTATTAGAATGAAAATTAAACACACAAAACCCCCATGTAAATTTTAAACAGAAAAAACCAACAAGTCATTAGGGCAGCTGGAAGAGAAACAGGGAACTTTTCCTTATCCACTGTAACCCTTACCACTGTAAAGTAAGAGCAGATTGTAATAAAAATGTGCTGATGTAGAGTTAGTGGTAACAGAGCAAGGCAGATGCTTTTTTTGGGGAATAATCAGTTTTATAATTCCTCCTCTTGCGTCAGAATGAAACAAAGAATTCAATGCAGACATCTATACGATGAGGCAATATGTTCCCTAAGAGTAAAAAGAAAGAATTAGAAAGCGGATGAGTGGAATCAGTCCCTCAGAAAGAAAAGGTAGAAAAAAATCTTTTGTTTTGGGGCTGATCTTGAATGAATAAATAAAAATCCCTAATCACAGAGCAGTTCTCACCTTTCTCTTTCCTGTAATCATTAGATGTAAAGATATGAGTTCTCACTATTTTCCTTCAAGGTGTTATTAGTGGAACAAAGACAAATACTAGGCACTGGTAGTAATTTTCCAGCATGGAATGAAGGATGAACAGAGAAACTGTGCAAAAAATTAATCCTAGACATGAGAAACTTGTAGGAAAACATTCAGCAAAAGTGCTCTCATGGCAGAAAAGTCCCATGTCTTCTGAATCAGCAGGTTCTAGTGAAAAATGGCTGTACTGAAAACTTCTGACTACCATTAATAGCTACATCCAGACCCAGTTTCTGGTTCAATGTCAGAAGGCAGAACATACTGCACTGTAAAATTCGTGTTAAAAATTCCATTTAGTGTTTAAGGAAACAAGGAACTAGATGAAAGTTGAATTTATTGCCCACATAAGAGACATCATCATAATGTGCTACAAATTAATGATAATGATAAGGTAGATTGCTACCACTTACAAACCATTTCCTCTGTAGTGTATCCCTGATCCCTTCCCAAAAATTCTCCCACAAAAATACTGAACATTTCCTACCCTGCTTAGCTTATGTGACTTGACAAGGTGTCTTAATAAACAGAAATTACTGCTGGTAAAAGCTACCATTAGTGCATTTTCCCACTGTGTTTCTTCCATCAAGTTAAAATCAGGGAGAAAACTTAAATGTATCTTCTACTGCTCTTCAGTTATAAAACCCAATGGCAAGTTAAGCCTTCCATTAGTGAGCAATCCAAAATATAATGACATAAATAGGTTTTAAAGCAGGCTCCAGGATAAAGTGATTTTTAAAACAGAATATATTAAATAAAGCTAGAAAGACTCAATTTTCACATATTATTTCAGAGAAGAATAGAGCTGATCTTGAACCATTGCAGATAGACACGTTTCAATTAAAGTCAATGTATAAATCTCATTTTTACAAAGGGAGTACAGCAAATGAGAGAAATATAGGGTAGTTCTTCATACAAGTGGGCCCTGGCTTGCAGCTACCAGCCTCTACTATAATTACTTCACTTTCAAAAAAGGATAAAGTTATTTCATTCAATGGGAAAAAAACCTCACAGTAACCACACATTTCTCTCCTTTTTTTTAACTGCCGACATGTTTCCCTGTAATGATAACTTGAGATGCTCAAGCTTGGTTTGCTGCTGTTTCAGGTAGTGGTAAATTGAGGTTTTTTGCAGGTTTCCTAACATAAACTAGTGGTTAGCTCCTGTGGAACCTTCCACGTGAAATTACACCCCATACATCAAGCAGTGAAGAATTGGCAGTGACAGCAGCTGTATTTTCTTGCGAGTGGGAGAGAGTAGCTGCTGTTCTGTAATGTGGTACCAACTTTTCTGTACATCAAACCTATGGTCTGGAAAATTGATGACACATCAAAGAGAAACATACAACTCTTCCATTTAAATCCTCACAGAAGTCTTATTCAGGGTTAAAACAGAGCTGAGGTTTTTATTCATTCTTTCCTTACCAGTGCCAGATTATAGTGAATAGAGGATAACATCCAGATTCACAGTCACTGTTGGCAACCAATTCTCTCTGACTAAGCAGGCTTTAGGTGCTTATCTGTCCTTGGTGATCTGAACTATAATCTTTTGTGCCTCTCTCAAACATTCAGATGTTTTTTTGAAAGTTTATAGAACCATAGAATCATTTAGGTTGGAAAGGACCTCCAAGGCCATTGACTTCACCCATTCACCCAGCACTGTGAAGGCTGCAACCCACCCATGTCCCCAAGTGCCTCATCCACACAGCCCTAGGCAGCTGTGCAGATGCTTTGCAACCCTTTCAGTAAAGAAATTTTTCCTAATATCCCATCTAAGCCTTCTCTGGCACAACTTCAGGCCATTTCTTCCAGTCCTGCCACGTTACCTGGGAGAAGATATTGATCCCACCAGGTTGCAACCTCTTCTCAGGCAGTTATAGAGAGTGACGAGTGTTGTTGATGATTAAAGTTGTGATCTCATTTCCTGCTGCTGATATAACTTCCATTGAAATTAAAGCACTTCACAGTGAGAAAATTGGTTTAGGTGAAATTCAAGAAAGGAAACTGAACCAAATAAAAGCAAATTTATTGGCTTGGATTGATGGTATCGACATTTTTGAAAGTATGAAACTGATTTACTAACAGTACTGTTTTATATTCTGTAATAAATTACATATATTTACCCTTCTACTATAAATTATATGATTTATAGATAATTATTCATCACTTTTTTGATTTTTTTAATTTCTACTTATTAAGGCAGATTAATATGCTAGTTTTCCTTTTCAATGAAAATGTAAACAAAATTTAAAATGTTGTCTTTTTCTCAGAAATTCTCTCATCCCTTCTTTTTATATCTGCTGCTTTTTACTTTTTTGTTAATAACCACTGCACTCAAATCATATTTAAAAGAAGTAGACTAACAATGAAGAAAGGATTTCTGAAGATACACCTAAATCCAGAAAACTGACACTGGAATATTGCTAAAATCCCAATCAGTATTTCCATTCCTCAAAAATATTTGAGGAATTCTCAGAATGCTGTCCTCTACAATTTGTTTCCTACTCATATATTTCAATTGATATTTGTTTTAGTGGAGTTATTTATCTCAGGGGAGCTAAATACCACATCATTTGCATTATGTGAGTGGAAAAGTGTTCCTCACTACTGAGGTGACTTTGCACTCAACATGTTTTCCTTGTCATATCTCAGATGTTTTCGCTCTCAGCTAATTAGGCAACACTTCACAACAAAGTCACCTGCCACATTATCTCTTACACCAACATGAGTTCTTAATTTTTTGCTACCATTCTGTTCCAGTTTGGCCAAATTTAAAAACATATCCTCTGAGAGAAGGCAGGTCACAACCACCACCAGGTTCGGGAAAAATAAAATTTTCCTCGAAGGAAAGTGAAAGAGATAAAAACTATTTATTTTACAAACACACAGGAAAAGGATAATGATGCTAAATAATAAAACCTCTTGCTCTGCTGAGAGAAACACGGGAAAATTTCAGAGTCCTTCTGTAGATCTCTCTCCCCCTCCTTGGAGCTGGGATGGGGTGGTGGGCCCACCTCCAGGGCCAAGGCCTCAGTGGAAGGTCCTCCCGATGTATTCTGATGTTGAAACAGTCCAGCAGAAAGAAAAAAAAAAAGTCCCAGAAAAAACAAAAGTTCAACTCTCTGTCTCTCTCTGGAGAAAGAAAAAGGAGCTGAAAAACTGGCCAAAAGCAAGCCAGGTGCCTTCCCCACTCTTGCTCTGCTGCGAGATGAAAAAAAGTCTCTGTCTCTGTGTGACCTTGAATAAGCTGCAAACTGCTTTGAAGAAGTTTTGTTCAGGTTTTCCTTCCCTCTCTCAGGCTCAGTTTAAAGGCACAGAAAGGCACAAAATTAATTCCCTGGCATGGGGCAGCAACAGGGGATACATGTCACAAAGTCACCCCAAGACACATTCTAAGAGCATTTCTGTAAGAGTAGGGAAGGAGGAGGCTCCTTGGCTGGGGAAGCTCTCCAGTTGTTTACTCCCCCTGCATTCACACATGAACACACCCAAATCTAAAAGCCTGGTAATTATGATCTGGTCCCCAAAAAAGCAAATCAAGCCATTGAGAAAGCTTGGAAATGAGGAAAATGAGGTGTGAGGTCTTCTGGATGGACAAGTAGCTCTGTGCTGCTAGCAGACGCACTTAGAACATGGCTGTGCAGGGAAAATGAAAATCACGAAGGTAACAATGTTCATAGAATCAGAGAACAGTTTGGGTTTAAAGGGACTTCAAAGACAAAACCCCTGCCATGGGCAGGGACACCTCCCACTAGATCAGGTTGCTCAAAATCCCATCTATCCTGGCCCTGAAATTTTAGACATGCTGGAATAGATATCCTACAGTTCTAAATAGTAGCTTTAACATTTTAAGGGTGTGGAAAGGAATATAGTGTCTTAACATTTAAATACTTCTAAAGCTGGAATTAGTTGGGAAAAAGAGAGTTTCTATATCTAGAAAACAATGAGTAATTTGGAGACAAATCAATGGGAAATAATGAGCTAACTCAGAGGACAGTACCAAAACTGTTACTTCCATTTTACGTAGCAATCACTGAAAAACTCCTGAAGAAGGTTTGTGGGATTGTGTGAATCTGGGGAGAGGTGTCATGAGCTTTAGACTCGCTACCTACTCTCTATCCTTTGATTATCACTGACATCTTTTCTGCCTCAGTTTCCAAACCTCCAAGAAAACCAAGGCAGCAGAAATCTCAGAGAGATCTGAGATTTATGGGATAGCCGCATAAGATTTGGCTGTGAATGCATTCCTTCACAGTTCATCTAAAACCAAGTTAGTAAAACCATTACATTTTTAAGAACAGACTTAAACAATACCTTTAACATGAAATTATCTGGATGAAAGGAGGCAGGAGGCATGAGATCAAGCATTTTTCATGAGACAATCGAGTTAGTGATATAGATCAAAAGACTACAAAGTACAAGGATGAAAAAGTGAAATGAGGCCTCTCACCCTCTTCCTGCTCTCTCAGTACAAACTTGGCTGGAAGTTGACATATGCTAGAAGCACATTCATATTGCTTGACACTTGTACACTCTACATTATGGTGATATATTGACAGCAGGCACAGTTGCCAGACATGTTTGGGGGTGAAAGGTAGCACTTCAGGCACTAAAAGAGGTGATTTATTACAGCATTAGTGTGCCTCTGAAAAGGTCAGAAAGCTGCAAAATACATACAAAAGTTCTAGAGGGCTGATTGTATTTTCATAGAGAAAACCTACATTAGCCCGTTCTGGCTTGTACCCTCTGTGTGAATAAGAAATGTTAAAGCTCTCAACACCAGCAACATGGAAAGACTTGACAATGGTTTTGTTTTTTTCCTACAGTTGGAAGGAGATGACTCATGACCCAGGAACACTTAGGCCTCTAGAACAGGCTGAGATTCAGTCTTTCATTCTTCTGGGGTAAACTTACTTTTGTGTATTTCATAATGCACTCTCTGCCCTTGATGTACTTGTCATTTATTCTGGTGTGAACCAGCTGCCTCAGGGGTTTATGGTGCTATGTATCACCATCGCTTGATGGCTGACAGAAGCCCTATTTGGTGACCCTAGACCTTTCCATGAAAAACCAACAGCAGGTAAAAACACCCCAACCAAACAACTGACTGACCAAACCAAACAGAAACAACCTTCCAAAACATCCCACTCTCCCCCAAACAAGCACAGTGTACTTACACAAGTCTTGAAACCTTCCCTTACATGAGAGGCAAAAATATTCTCAGGATTTCTGAGGCTTAATTGGGAACACAGTATATTGGGGTGAGGTAGATGAAAAAAAAAATGTTTTTGAACTTTGAAAAAAACCTTTAAAATCAAAATGAACTTCTTATTTAAATAAGGCCATAAAAGACATGGATATATGTAGCCATTTCTGGATTTTCCTAATTACTGTGGAAACTTCTATAATCAGACCTCCTTAATAAAAATAATTTTGCCCCAGGGTCAGGAGATTTACTTCATCTGCTCCATCATAGGACTAGGATTTATGTTTTCCCAATCTCTACAGTAATTATAACACTGAAAATTTTCTAACCTATGACAGTCGTGCAGAGGCATCATAACTCAGCTCCCTAAAAATCATGATTTGGCAGCTGAAAACCATAGAAAAACTTTATTAAGACCCTGATAAGTTTTCTACCTTAAACACAAAAACCCACGGACCTTTAGGTTATGACAACTGGAAATGTTTCCTTATGTATAGATAAAAAAAGGACTTAGGAGGACTTTTAGGGGCTCAGTGAGTAAGATGATATTGAAGCACTCTGCATGCTAACAGTGTGATGACATTGTGCTATGCTGATTCAGAAATGACTCAGCTCAGTTACCAAAAAAGGGGAGAATGAGATCTTTTTCAAAGGTACAGTGATATAGATGTGACAGAATGACTCACCTGTCATCAGTGTTTTAGTCAGCAAAGTCTTTGGCTGAATGGCAAGTATTTATAACTCTAAAATAAAGCCACTCAATCAAAAGGAAGTAAGCAAAAACGATTTGGATATTAAGCCTGGTTTCTAACATCCAACTATGAGGTCATTACATGCATAACCCTGAACACCGTTTTAGTCCCAGTATCTGTCCAAGTCCAATCCATTGAACAATGTGCTTTTTGCACTTCTCTCCGTTTCTGATTCAGAAAATATATATATTCTGGACCACTTACCTAAGCACAGAGTGAACAATTTCTGTCCATTGTGAAAATAATTTTTTCTTCTGCAGTATGCCTTTCACTACAGATTTTGCTTCAGTTTTATACGGCGTGCATGATAGGCCTTGGAACCCCTTCCTTTGAGAGACCCTTGCATCAAATTTTTTGAAGGACATAAACCAGGATACACTGGGAGCTTTTCCATTGATATTAGCTTGCGTTTCACGTAAGTTTTTACTTGTGCAGTACTCTTTCCACTTTCCAGCAGGAGTATTTAAATATCCTCCAAAAGAAATCACAATGAGTGAAATTGTGACTCCTCTGAAATAAGTGGCAAACCTTTCGATTTAGGTTTACGTTTCTCTCATATCTACATATAACTGTGGTTATTTGCCTTTACATTTTGCAAATGAATATACTTATTACCTATAACTTTGGTGCATATATTATTACATGCCTTAAAAATTTGATGATTTTTCTAGAGGGGAAAAAAAAAGAAGAAATACTGAAAACAACTTTCTGTTTGTATATTTTTAGTAAAAAAAAAAATAAACTCCTGATTATTTTTTTAATTGAAAAATGTCTTTTCTTGCAAAGAAAGCAAATTTTATAAACATTCATATCTAGAACTCATCTAACTCATATAGCCAAGACATAAAAAAAGAGTTACAATTATACAGGATCATCAAATCTGTGCATAGGTGAAAACTAAGCAAATATTTAGTATATCAGCCATTTCAAATTATTTGCTGCCAGTTATAAATTGACTGATTTCACTTAATGATCAAACCAGGCCAAGAGCTGTCAATGGTATTTGGTAGGCCTTTATTTTTGCCTATTTTTGGTTATTTTATTCTGTAGATTTTATTTTTTCTCAGAAGTTTCCTAACAAGGGGGAAATATATATATATATAAATCCCAAATAAATAAATACAGATAACTAGATAGACACAGAGAGAGAGAGAGAGAGAGAGAGATGTCCTAGTATTTTCTGGAGGAATAAAAGAAAAGTAAAATACCTACAGAATGGTTTCACATTCCAGTTTCTAATCAGAGTGATCTAATTTATTAGATGCCTGACTCTGTAGGAGCTAAGGAGACTGCTGGTCACAGCACCAGTGGCTGTGCATGTGAATATACGTTATTTTCTATGTGATAAATTTACCTTTTCAAAAGCATTTGGCCAAAGTTTTCTCCTTATTCTGATATAGCATTTGAAAGATAACTTCATTTAAGATCTTCAAATGCTTTTAAAGTTGTCAAAGATGTCTGTAAAACAGACACAAAAAGTCAAGAAAGCAGAAATAACGTCAAAAGAGTAAATAGTAGAAGTGAATTAAACAAAATTCTAGTTACCATCAGTATATCAAAATGTATAATTTCATAAGGCATGTTCATTGCTACCTCTAATCATATATGGTTTTGAAGTTGAAACTGGAGCACTTGCTTTACTTTAAAGGCAATGAGGCTATTTGTATGTTTAAAGACAAAATTATGCTCATGTGAATTGCCAAAATTGGGTATAATCTACTAATTTGCAAAATTTAGCAATCCTCAGTGAGTTCTCGTATTGTAATTTTGAATTAGCAGAAAGGTACATGGTTGAAAATCAAATCAAACTGAACCAGAAACTATTCTGGAGAGATTCAGATATTTAGATATTTAGAGACATTATTATAAAATCTGTGTATTTAAAAAATAAATAGTGAAATCTGTGCAATACACTTGTGACTTTCAAAATATTTATATATGAAATAAATAAAAATTTTTAGAAACAAAACTTTTCATAAAACTAAATATTCTACAAGTCTTGTATGTCATCTTGGTAAATAGCTAATGTGTTGGCACTGCTGAAACTCTGTTTTTTAACTTTTTTATTGGAGCTGAAACAATATAGATAAAATATATCATGAAAGAGAGCAGAACTTTGTAAAATCCCCTGAGAACTTACAGCTCAAGAAGACTGCTCTGTGATGGTCTCTGAACCAGTGGTCCCTCAGGGCATTTTTTGAAGAGCTAAATCCAGTGTGATAGAAGGAAAAGATAAATTTACCTCCCACATACAGGTTTCCTTCTCACATAGGTCAAAACCAAGTGCTTATGCAGCTGTACAGAGGATAGTTTTGCCTCCTTGACAGTTTCAACACTCTGGACTAAACAACTTCTTGGTTTTTAACCATAGCAAAGGTCAGGCAAACAGAAGGTCTGTGTTGGGGTTTTAGTTTAGTCTTAGGTTTTCCTGTTAAAGGAATTTTCTCCCATATGCATGTTGCTAGGGGACAAATAGCTGTACTTAAGAAAGACAAAAAGGGGAGTGGGGCGGGCCTGGCTACTCTTTTGTCTACACCTGGGTGTGGGGACAGTTCGCTCTGAGCGTCCGGAGAGAGAAGCTGCAGAGAAAGGAGCTGCTGCTGCTTTCTTTTTGGCCGTTCTTTCTTCCTGCTGGAAGCAACGCCGGGACCCCAAAAGCCGCTTTTCCCTGCCCTGCTGGAGACCGAGCTGTGGCTGTCCTGCTCCGCTGCTGCTTCGAGCTTTCGCTACGCTGTAGCCCTGCTCGCCCTGCCTGCCTGGGCCTCCGTGGTTTTTTCCCATCTGGATACATCTCGTCTGCCACCCGGGATTTGCGTTCGTCCCTGCCATTCCAGCCTGCTGTTCCTGAGAGTCCGGGATCGGCTGCCCAGCGGTTTGTGAAGCCTTTGTTCCATCCCTTCCCGGGATCCCAGGGCACCAGAGCCGCGGGTTTCCCGAGCTCGCTCCGGAGCGCCCCCTGCAGCCGCGGGGGAACCATCGCACCTGCCCTGCTCACCGGGAGCCGCCAGCGCCCCTGCCGGCTGCGAGCGGAACTGCACCCGAGGGGAAAGGGCCCGACAGCCGAGAAGGCTGGCACTGGGTTTGTGATTGCTGTTACTGCCATAGTTGTTGTTGTTTTGTTTGACTGGTTATATACATATATATATAGAGTAAAGAACTGTTATTCCTATTTCCCACATCTTTGCCTAAAGGCCCTTGATTTCAAAATATAATAACTTGGAGGGAAAAGGGGTTATATCTGCCACTTCAAGGGGGGCCTCTGCCTTCCTTAGCAGACACCTGTCTTTCAAAACCGAGACAGTCTGATAAACCAAAGAGATAAATAACCCAGGGAGTGGGATGAGAAGGGAAGCTTTATTATTACCTTAAAGACTTCTGGTGCACGGTTTATAGGGAAGCCAAGTAACAAGTAGCAAACAACATGAAATGTTTATGCATGTCTGTGGAATCCAGTTATCCTTCTCTGCCTTTCTGCCTTCCTCTAATTTACTGTTCTAATCAACAGACCTATTTTCTGCCCCCTTGGATAACACCATCCCCCTTACGGGGTTGGCGTAAATAACAAACAGCTCCCGGCCTTGGCTTCACCAATATGAAACACTAGATACAAAATGAGTTACTGTAAATAAGGCAGGGACTGGTGTCGTAAAGCTGTCACCTTTACCTCCAGGATTTTCCTTCCTAATAGACCTACATACTTTCCTGTTATCATCCACAGTAATTTTTTTTCTAAAATGCTGAAGCTGCTATTAGACAGATAGAAAATAATTTAGGGGAGGCAAGCAAAGGCATGTTTCCTTAATAAACATCAGGGTCGACAACAATCATTAGGAATTTTGAAATTATTTCTCTGAAAGGGAGGTTCTGATTCTGTGTTCCTTGGCATTGATGATAAAACTCCTGAGTTTTGGGGAGCTGGGAAGGATCTGACTAAACTCCTTAATAAAGACATTTAAGCAATTGAAATGCTGAAGTAATGATATTCCAAGCTACAGCTGGGGATTTATTTGTTTTAGGTGGTTGTATCTCTATACCTGTTTTTAAATTACAGCTCAAGTCTAATTTACCAGCTATAAACAACAGCAAAACTAACCAAGCCATGTATGCAATACAGTCAAATATGTACAGCATAGCAGTTTGAGGCTGACATTTGGCTTAGTAAGGGGGAAATCTCAGACAATTTCTGAGTTTTGTTTGCATAAAACAGCCAGAAGTTCAAAGACATCATGATGTAGTGTGATATTATGAATCTATTACATTCAAATACAAATGTTTCTATGGGTGAGTTAGTTCAGTTTTATTAGTTCTTTATGGTCCTTTTTTCTTTTTTTTTTTTTTTTTAATATTTATGGTCACACTGAAATTCATGTTTATACTAGGATCAGACCCTGGAATTCAAGCCTTTGCCTACATATAGACATCTGTGTTCAGTCCTAGAGCTGAATGACTTTCAACTTTGTTTTCTGTCTTCTGGTGTCTATCTGCTGTTCACTGAAGCCAATTTAAATTGATCATTGGGTCATACCCACAGCCCTAAAGTGAACGCTCATTTCAGCAGCTCACGTGCAGATATTTCAGAAAACAGATGTTTGTGCCTAAGTTAGGCAGAATGAGCATCCCAAATGTCACAGCTGCCTGCAACTGACAGATTTTGACTGGACAATCTGCAGCAGGTGAGTTCACCTTTAGAACAGGTGCAGCAGCTTACACACAATATTTAGAATTTAGTTGAATGAGCCATCTGAGCACAACAAACATTACAGCAACACCCTGAAGCTCAGAGCACTGCCAAAAGCTGAGAATCACCATCTGGCCCAGTACCAATGGCTGGGCCGTTTCTGGGAAGAAACAATTTACAGATTGAGCTCAACTAATAAACTTCATGTCTCACATTATTACAGACTTATGCTGCTGGTGCACTGACTCAGGGGTTACGAAAACATTAAACCACGAATCTTGCACTGATCCTCACCTTTACCCAAACTAATTGCTCAAAAGTTTGTTTATGCTTCTTCTGTGGATAAAATTTAATTCAGAATTTTGTAGCTCATTTTATTCAATGACGTCATCACAGTTCCCTTCAATTTCAACAACATTCTTTTGTGTGAACATTACTTATGATTTCTTTAATGTTTTGAAGAAGTCACAAAGGAGCTGCATCCTAAACACCAGCAGGGAGCTGAATTTCAACCACTTACCTAGGAATTAACACTATAACACAGATCTTCAGAAGAAATTATTTTTCCCCAATTTTACCAATATAATGCTCAAGGCACATAAAACACCTGTCTAGTCACAAGAGGAGGACTTCTAGCAGGAGACAACTCTAATTTCTTAGCCCTCACCACAACTCCATACTTCCTAGAGGTTGTCATGGAATTTTGGGCAACAAGGGCTTGAGTTTCTCCCAGCATCAAATGAAAAAATGTCACTTATTTTAACTACTTTTAAAATAACTATTGCTAAAATAACTTTAGGAGTGGAACATTGCATATAAGTAACTCAAAGAGAAGAATTGCTGTTTATCTTTTGTCCATAATTTTTTTTTGTACATTTGAGAAATGGAAGCAAAACTAGGCATTCCATTAGTTTTCTGAAATTTTTCTTTAACATTAATCTTGTGGTTGTATTTGCACTGTGTGTAATGACAAAAACTGAATAAGCAGCTAGTGGCACCATCCAACAATAAATCATGGTTTTACCAGCCCAATTTTGCATTTCGTACAGAAATGTTAACCACAGGGTGAAAAATGTTGCTTATATACACAATCATGCACGTAATTGTTCGTGGAGACACACATGAACATATAAACATAAAATCACACACACGTATATTTATATTCTAAAGCCAGAGATCATTTATTTCTGCACTGCCATATTTGAACCACTGTCTCTTAACCTCGTAACGTGTGGTATTCAGGCTGGATCAAAGGGACAGAATGAACATCTATTCATGCACAACTTAAAAACCACAAACTTATCTTTCTTTAGTGCTAATACCGATACAAAAATCTATACTGTGTGCCTAAAAGGAATATTAAAATACACTTTTTGAGGTACCACAGGTAAATGAACACATCTTGCTTTAGGGTTCTGTAGAACATATAAAAATTGTGCACAGAAAGCAGCCACAAATCCATTATAATTTGTGTGGCACAATATTTTCCTGTTAAGAAGGCAGCATGCATCTCACATGCAATCAGTTTAATTTACTTATTATATTTCCTGATAAAGAAAGACAGGGTTTGAGGGAAAATATTAAGAAAAAGACAAATATAATGAAGTTACCTTTCAATACAAATTAAGTAGAAATATGATAATTTTTTTTCTGATTAACCGGGAAAGTGTAAAATTAACATTTTAGCCTCTGGTAGTCTTTATATAGGAAATATGCTGATTACTGTGAAGTAATATATAACCTGAAAATATGGTAAATTATCAACTTAGAGATTCTTGTATTTGGAATATATACAGAGTTTTGGGTAGAATATATCGGTTAACACCAAAATTTCATGCAATACACAAAGATGTAAATCTGACATTCAAATATCATCTGCTGACATGAAATATCTTCTGCATAGTCCACAGAATGCCATTTTTTCGTACAAGAGATGCTCTCAAGTCTTACTTCATGAGTCCTTTGTGTAACTTATTAAAAAGGTTTCAAGACAACTACATCTCATATTTAAAGTAGACATATTTTTAGTACTTTACAGGCCTTGAAAAGTGATGTGTCACTTTTATTTCATCCCCAGACACAGTGCAGGTGAGTTTTCTGTAATTCTGCTTTGTTTTAATGGCCATTATGGTGACACCAATATAACTGTATGTCAGCTACCAAAGAATAGGGGATGTTTTTTTAAATCTGAAATTACAGGACTTGCCAGAGTGGTTTGTTAATGGTTAATAATATAGGTCTCTAAGTCAATACGATTTATTTTCTTTGAGTGATGTTTCACTGTACTAATTGCTATAAACAGCAGCAGTTGTGATTTCACAGCTCGTGCACCATTAACTTTCATAGACTCAAAGCACCATGGAATGGTTTGGATTGGAAGGAACCTTAAAGCTCAACCAGTTCCACCCCCTTCCATGGGCAGGGACACCTTCCACTATCCCAGGTTGCTCCAAGCCCTGTCCAGCCTGGCCTTGGACACTGCCAGGGATGAGGCAGCCACAGCTTCTCTGGGCACCCTGTGCCAGGGCCTCAGCCCTGTCATCATAAAAATAATTATTTAAAAGTACTGCTGCAAATTATCTCTTTCTGTTAAAAATTCTTAGTTCTCATCCTATTGCTACAGGCTCAGTCAAAATTCTCTCTCCATCTCTCCTATAAATCTCCTTTAGCTACTGAAATGCCTCAAAAATGTCTCCCCAGAGCCTTCTACTCTTGAGGCTGAAGAACCCCAGCTCTCAGCCTCTGTCCATAGCAGAGGTGCTCCAACCCTTTGGTTTATTCACCAACAATCAGGAAGCATTCTAGAAATCTCTGCTGAGTTTACAATACAAGACAGATGGGCAGAAGAGATTTTCTCAAACTTGGAAGAGACTACTGTTGCACTGATGTATATAAAAATATTAAAAATAATTGACAAAAATCTTTATATTTGTCACAAAATAGAAGATACAATAGTTGCATTATTCTGCACTGCTGAATCATATCCTGGAACTTCTACCCTCTCTACTGGGCATAAAGGCCTTTAGACTAAACTAACTGTAAACAGCTATGTTTCACATGTTTAAAGTAAACTGAATTTCACACAGGTAAAATCCTGTGAAAAAGCCATATATCCTGTTTCTTTCAATTCTTAACATTTTAAATATTCCCATAATGTCACCCCAAGAAATCACCTGAGTGCAACAGATAAACAGCTGCTGGAATATCACCACTGTTTATTATGCTTAGTCTTAAATTCCCCTTTATGACTTTTTTCTCCTTAATCCGCTTGTTATACCTTCTCTATTATTTAAGCCATTTAGGAAGACTTATCTTAGCTACAATTTGCTATAAAGTCCATGCATATTTGGAATATGATATTTGTCTTTAGAGAGGTTTTTTCTTGTCAGAGGAAATTGGAAAAACAAAACAAAACAAAAAATACAAAACCCCAAAGAAACCAATGAAGGAAATCTATATATTTGTGTTATATGCAGGCAACCACCAATATTAATTTAAAAGAATTATCAATCCTATGCTATGATGGAGGCTATAGAGTTAATAGAAGTGAAATGAGACATTTTAACTCTATCAAATTATTTTCTGCAAAATAGAGGTACAGCTGTTGCCAGCACTAGTGGATGTGTTAAAGATGAAAAGGACAAAAACTGTTAAAACTGAAGAGAACTTTAATGGAAAAAATGAGTTAAAAACTGTCAACACAAAACTGAAACTTTGGGAAAAAAATACATTTTAGGTATTTGTCTCTCTCATTCTTGCTGAAATAATCAAATGATTTGTCCTCTAGTCATCAGACCTAAGCAACTTTGGTATAAACCTGTGTTACAAATTTAAAACTGACTGAATTTTGGACCAATTCTGGATGCTGGCAAGAGCTAATCCTACTAAGAATCTTTGGTATAGAGGTTATTCAACAAAACTGTTAAATAATTTATTTATGAAAGTGTTCAAGTATACATTTAAGAAATTTTTTCAGCAGGATTCAAACATACAGTTTTAGTTTACTCTGTGTTTATGTGTTTTGGGGTATCTGCTCTGAGCTGTGGAGAATTCATCCCACAAGAAAATTTACAAGTCTGTTTTGAATCACTGAGAAAAGATCATAGCAGGCTTTTTATTTTAAGGTCATAATTTTCAAGTCTTCAATACTGGACTGAGGAAAATTTGAAGACGTGTATAGTGAAGATTATAATCCAGCCTTTTAGGGTGAATTTGGTATTTAAAATGTTTTATTCCAGTAAACATTACTCTCTTTTTCCATTACTGCTGCATTTTGAGGCAACATGCACTAATTTTGTAGATAAATCTTTTCTTAGCTACCATTAATAAATGATGCCATTTTGTTCAGCCCGACATAGGAGTTAAAGAACAAGATATAATTTCAGAAAGAATACTTGGCATCATCAAATCTGATAGCACTGTGCCTCTTGAAGCATTTATAGAAGATAGGTGCATGATCCTGAGACTGATTGCTTTTCCTACTTCAGTTTATTCATGCTCTCTTCAACACTGAAACACATTTCAAAATAAAGAACTCACTGAATTAAGAAATTATATCTATACATGTTATTTTGTTTTTATTTCTAAAGTAATCATTACGTGGCTATTTATAAGACTAATATTTCTCATGTGTACAATAATTTTCACGGTAAAACACCTTTAGAAATGCTGAATTCTGTTGGGGTCCCTCCCCTGCCATGGAGCCCTGGGAGAGGGGCCCTGAGGGCACAGACACGGGGTTTCCCTGCCCCTGCTCAGCCTCGTTCCCATTGGTTGGTTTGTGTTCCCTGCGCAGGCAAAGGACCCTTGGTCCCGTGACTGGAACAGTTCCTCAGCAGAGCTCCGGCCATGCGGCTGGGGAAATAAACATCTCTGAAACATCTAGCAAGAATCTGTCTGTCCATATATATTTCCTTTCCACGGGACTCCTGGTTTGGTATATGCATGTTGCAGGATCCCCACTGCAACATAATGGTGGAGATTCGTGAGCAGAACGATCCCCGATCCCTAAGCGACTGATTTGTGTGAGTAAACCCTGGAGGAAACTTTGGATTCCTCTTCTTGGTTTTGTTTTGCTGTTCCATATCTAAACTATGGAGGAACCGTGGGAAGACTCTTGGCTCTCAGAGCCGCATATGGACATTTATCTTAAACTTAAAATGATTCTTGAACAACGATTTGTAAATTTTAGCTTGATTCAAGCTCAAAAAGAACTGAAACACTTCCTGGCATGGTTGTTTAAGAACTTTTTCTATGTTTCTTGGGATTTAATTCTTACCAAGGGCTTTTGGAAAACCGTTTGGACACAGTTAATATTGGAGTCAAAATATATGCCGATGGAAGAATATTTTCGTGAATATTATTTAATTACCGAGACTGTTGAGCAATGTCAGCTGTGTCCTGGCGAAGGGAAGCCTGGCGCAGGGACCGTGCGGCCCAGGCCACGTGCACCGAGCGCTCTGCGAGCAGCAGTGAGGCAGTTCCCGCTTGCGGGCGGAGCCAAGCGAGCCGCAGTGTCGGTGGCGGAGCAGGGAGCGGTGGGACCCGGCAGTGCCCGCCCGGCCGCGAGCAGCGCGTGGTGGAGCGAGCCCCGGGAAGGAGGAGACGCACAGAGAACCGAGCGGCGCGGCCCGGCCCGGCCCGCGCAGCCCCAAACGCGACCCCGGGAAGAGCGCGCAGGCACCAGCACCCCCGACAATTCCAACACGGGAGCAACCGAAGGAGAGAGCAAAGACGCAGCGAGACAGAGAACAGCAGCCACTCGGAAAAAGGAAAAAATCATAGTAACTAAGATCTTAGGGATAGTAAAATGGTATAATGTTAAGCAAAATTATGGTTTTATAACAAGGTGTGACAACCAGCAAGACATATTCGTGCATAGAACTGCTATTAAAAAGAATAATCCTGAAAAATGCATCCCAAGCTTGGGAGATGGAGAAGTCATGGAATTCAAAATTATACAAGGTAGAAAAGGGTTACAAGCATAGCAGGTCACTGGGCCTGATGGTGTTTCTGTGAAAGGCAGTATATATGCTAAAAATCGTAGTCATGTTAGACAATATCTCCCTTGTAAACCCCCCCTACAGTCTCCCTTTCCTAATCCCACCTTTCCCTTTTACCCTATGTCCTATTACCCCCAGTGTATTCCCAATCCGTTTTTTCATCCATGGTTTCCCTCACAAAACCATGCCTTTGCCAATTGTTTCCCCAAAAATCCCTTTCCAATGCTGAGTGGGGGATGAAAAGGGGGAGGGAAGAAGTTAAACCCTCTCCTGCCTCAGTTTCCCCACAAAGCATGCTCAGAGAGTTCTGTCTCCCTTCTGTCAGCCCTAAGATGTTCCACAGAATCTGTTTGGACATTTAAAGGCTCAGGAGGGTGGCTTGTTTTGTTTTGAAACTGTTCTTGTTATGTTTATCCAGTTGTTTTCATTCTCCTTTTATTAAAATAAAACGGGTGAGGTGTTGGGGTCCCTCCCCTGCCGTGTAGCCCTGGGAGAGGGGCCCTGGGGTACAGACACAGGGTTTCCCTGTCCCTGCTCAGCCTCGTTCCCATTGGTTGGTTTGTGTTCCCTGCGCAGGCAAAGGACCCTTGGTCCCGTGACTGGAACAGTTCCTCAGCAGAGCTCCGGCCATGCGGCTGGAGAAATAAACATCTCTGAAACATCTAGCAAGAATTTGTCTGTCCATATATATTTCCTTTCCACGGGACTCCTGGTTTGGTATATGCATGTTGCAGTATCCCCACTGCAACAGAATTCCCTGGTGTACAATTTCACAGGTAAAGAAGAAGACAGACATTGTTGGTTAATTGGCCACTTGATCAGGCAGTGAACTCGAAGGGGGGGGGTTAATTATATTAGGAAATACACTCCAGAGTACACAGATCTCTTCAATGTCGTGATTTACCTGTTCAATACCATCCAGCACTTTATCATTTCAACAGAATGACTGGACCAGTCTTTTATGATGGTTCAAGGAACTTACAGGAATCTTTAAATGGTAGATGAATCTCATCATATGCAGGACATACATGGGATTGTATTCATCCAGACATCAGGGACACCTTTCCAGTGGGCTTCATGAACAGTAGAGTGAAATACACATTTTTCACTTCCTGCTGACTACATGATGGTGCATATGTGAATATGTGCATACTATATACATGATCCTTCTTTATTAAAAACATGTGCTTTCCAGGAAAGGAGTTAGATGACTAAATCCGTCAGATGACCACTCAACTAGAGTTTTAAAAACAAAGAACAATAATCCTGCTTTCTTCTTCAAGAAGCCTAATACCCCAAAAAAAGATAACATAGAGAGAATGGTAAGAAATAAGTTGGATTTCATGTGGAAGCAATGAAGAAATCACATATTTTTTAATGCCAACAATATTACATCATACATCAGAAATCCAGTATATCCCTGGGTTTTATGTATCAGAGGTCATGTGCAAGACCTTGTGGCCATAAATCTCATTGTGACAATTATGTTCCAGTTTCAAATATGCCTTTAAAATCATCAGTGATAAATAAATTACAAAATATGTGACAACATGGCATGTCTTTTGACGAATATCCTCAATATTTAAAATAGCAATGCAAGATGACATATGCCAATGACAATCCATTTTACCCTGCATCATTACTTTCTCACAATGTAGCACATCAGTCAATGGAAAATTAAAAAAAAAAAGATATATAAAACCATTTCACATTGATCCAATTGATTGGCATATATAGAATCATTGGCCATGCTGTGTTTGATGGGTCAGCATTTGTCTCTGACTGTCAGTTTTATTGTGTGTGCTATCAGTGTGATTGGACCCCAGGGCTATCTGAATCACAGATACAGAACATGGTGTGCTATACTGGGAGGAGGAGATCAAACTGGAAAACAAAGAAATTCACAAACAAACTAAGGGAATGCTTTCCCTGTGTATTAGCAGCTCAGCATATGCAAAGATAGATAGCATGTGCCTTGGATAAGTGCCCAAGCTGAAAATATGCCACCCTGGAGTTCTCACAGCATAAACAGTGAAGTGCAAGAAGTAAATGAAGAAATAAGAGTTATGGAGTCCAAATGCACACCGGCACATATAATGGTTACTGTTCCTAATGACCTGTTCAGAAAAGGTTACAAGACAATGTTGTTGGCTGCTACATCAGGCAAAGCAGAACCTGGGCTTGGGAACACCTGCCCTGTTCAGTGTGCTGCACACAGCTGAGATTCCTTTCCTCCCTCTCCCTCAAGAATGGATGAATTTCCCCTTTCTGAGTGAAGAAAACGACACATTCCTTCTGTGCTCAGCAAAGAACGCTACTCTCTGTAAGCTGATTTACTTTACATTTTCTGCCCAGGTGCTCCTCACTGTGTAATTACAGTCTGTCCCCGTCTTAGCATGTTATTAGTCTGGGTTAGTGATGCTCCTTCAGAATGTCTCAGAAGGAAGAAAATAGTGTGAAAGATTCATAAGACTATAGGGAGACAATTTTACAAAATTATTCCTGCCTGCTCCTTCTAGGTTTTGATCTGATTGTTGCAAAGTGCAATGCTATTAGAAACTACATGACCATTTTTATTACAAGGCAAGCTATGAAACACCAAAGATGTAAAACCTTCAGTACCACTCAGCTTCACAGGCTGAGGATAACTGCAGAGTTTTAGTGGCCAAGGCTTGGAAATGTGGGCAAATACCTCCACAAACATCGCAAGATGGTTTAAACCATCATAACATACCTAAAAAAGGCTAGTTTCTGGAATACAAAGAAATTGCTGGTTATGAGGATGAGAGGTTAAATGCCTCAAAAGAGGGAGATTTTGACTCATCTGCAATATCATATAATTTTAATGATGTACAATGACTTACAGAAATGAGTCTGCAAAGAAAATTTGTATAAGATATATTTTATTTTAAATATATATATATTTGCTATTAAGTGCAGAGTTGAGATTTAAAAGATCATTTAAAGACTATTATAAGATTTTTCCCAGTTCCTTCCTAACAGTCTACCATGAAGATAAATAGCACATTTATCTTGCGAGCTGTGAAACCAACAAACAAATTTTCATGCATTCATTTTGCTTTCTCTCCCACCAGTAAGTGAGTAGCAAATTTTTTTATTGGTAATGTATGTTCACTCTAAGAAGAGTATCTAAAGAGAGCATCCTGGTCTAGTGGAAGGTGCCCCTGCCCATGGCAGGGGAGTTAGACCCAGATGATCTTTAAGATCTCTTCCAACCCAGGTCATTCTGTGGTTCTACGATTATGTGATTTTATGATCATCTAGCAGCAAACCTAATGGCTAAGACAAACTCGGTTCCTGAAGATTCCTTGGCAGTATTTGGACATGATATAGCAGATATATGGCTCTGTATTTCCTACCCAGGAAATATTTAGAATTATGAATTCATATCATTATTCTGTTTGGAAAATGTGTCAGAAGAAGTCAAGATCAGAATACTACTCAAAACAGTGGCATTTTATAATTATGCTCATTTTATGGACAACAGATTACAAATAATAAAATTTAATTCCCAAGTATTGCTTTAGAGTCTTAGAGATGTGATTATTGTGATAATTCCTGTTACAATTTATTTGCAGTTATACAGGGTACAGTTAAAACATATAGATGGAAAAATAATTACTCTGGGAAAGTTAAAACTCCATTTAAATGTTGCCAGTTAAAGATACCCACTTCTGTATATCTACATCATATATAAAGACAAGACATTTCAAAATAAAAGTGTAATTAAAAAGACATATAAATAATTTAGGCTCCTGAAGACAACAGATGCTCCTCAGGCACTGTTTCAATAGATCTGCACACAGAAAGCACATCACTGAAGTCTTCAGCAGCAAAGGACAAGGTCTGCAGAGCTGCTTTCAGGCACCAGGAGCTTACAGCTGTCCACAGTTATGGTCTGGGCCAAAGGGTCCCAGATACCAGTCACTAGGTTAATGAGCTCTGTGCCAGTTACTCATGCCAGAAGATAATGCATTCCTGTCAGCAAGCTACATCATCAATGAGAAGACAAAATAACAAGTAGAAAGTGCAATATCATCCTCTTTGCTCCTAAAAAACAAAGAAAAAGAAAATTCAAGTCCCTAATGAAAAATCTGAGTTTTAGAGTGGATCTGAGCTTCTGCCACTCTACTAAAATAAAAAGAAAGTGCTTTGTGTAAAGGCAATTAGCAAATTCTTGATTTTTACAGGAGTTATTTGCATCTCCGATAAACGTGAATCAAAGGATGAGAATGTGACCATAGCATATTTGACTAGGAAGAAAAGCTTGAGTAAATGATAATAAAGGAAATTACTGTTTTTCCTATGTTTCAAGGGTTGCTCACTGTCAATTAATGGAGTTTCAGTTTAGCTGTAGGTTTTTTTGTTAATTAAAGCCTTTTCTTCTGCAAAGTCTCTATGGAGTGTTAAAAGTGTGCTCTCTCCAACAGAGGCTTGAAATCAGCTGAAAACAAAGTATTCATGTAAAAATCAGCTGTCAAATACTCCTCTCTAGAATATTCTGTAAAAGAGGTTATCATCCAGCAAAGCTAAAGTTTTTCTTGCTTGATTTCATTTCCATTTATTCTATTGAGTACCTTATGGGAAGCACCTTTTTGCTTTCTGTCATATACACTTGCACAACCAGCATTTGATTTAAACACAAAGCTCCATTTTTTCTCAGTTTAGATGCTGAGCTGATCTGACAAAGAAGGTTTCACCAATCCCATAATTTCAAATGATGGCTTCCCTGTCTGAAGCCCTTCACTAACATAGGATCTGCTCCATATTCATTAAAGTCTATGGAATCACCTCCTTTTATTATATTAAGCATCAGATCAAAAGTGCTATAAATTATTTATTATTTCAGTTGTTGGCTTTCTTGAGTTCTTGGTTTGATTATTAATTCTCAGTATATGCACAAGCTGTGAAGGAACGTGTTTTCCTGTGGAGAGAATGGTTCTAAAAGAAGGTGAAGGCTCACGCATTTTTTCTCATAAAGTACTCTTTGAGTATAAACTTAAGCAGGAGTCATCACCTTGATTTTCAGAGAATTTAGGCCTGAGTGTCACCTTTGCTGTGCCTGAATTATAACTTTCCAAACCCTATCTTGCTTCCCTGGAGAAACATCCATTCCCAATATCTGAAAATTTTTCTTTTCAGTTTCTCTTGTAAGGTACCTGTTCAAATATCTGTTTCTGGACTTTCTCTGAGGCAACTGGATCTGAAATTTACTGTCATCTAAGTCCTTTGATGATTCATAAACTCAGGCTGCCTTAGCAAAGGGGCTGTTTAGGAAGGATTTTAGAAGTCATGCTTTGTCAACACTCCAAATGCATAAGAATGTAGCAGTGCTGTAGTGCTCTTTTAAACAGTCACAGAAACCCCTGAAAATAAAGGAATTTTTCATCTGATTTCAAGTTTTTTGATTTGGACCTCTCAAGTGGGGTATTCAACAGTAGGTACTGTTTCTTCCTGAGAATAATGTCTCTTGAGAATCTTCCTTTTTGTGCATCTCCATTACTTCAAAATGTGTCAGATGCAGGATGTACACTCTGTGTTCACTGAAGAACCACTCAGGAACATTCAGGGAATGAAATGCATAAAATTTACTCAATCCAAGTCTTTTCATCTAGGACAGTCTTGATATTCCTCAATGACTCTTCAGGTGTTTGCATTCTAACTTTGTACATTTTTTGTCAGAATCAAGTCACTTGAAACTGTCTTCGAAAGAAAAGTCCTGTGCAGAGAGGAGTAGATTAGGACTTAGGAGAACTATGAGAAGTTACTTCTTGTCAGTAGAAACCTTAAGTACCTTAGTCCCTTTCTTTCTCATGCATTACTTGGCTTACCTATGTATGAAAAGTACAGGGGTCAATCATTAAATATTGCAAATAAATAAATGTAAATGTATTTGGAATAGAATGGCATAGAAATGGCAGTGAGACCTCCATATGTTATTCCTTACTGCTGTCATTTAGTCCAGTCTTTCCTCTCTCTGCCTCTCTTTTTTTTTATGCAAGTTATTGGAAGTGTATGTTCATACAAAAGAAGACCACAGCTTTTAGAAAAATGTTTTGTTTTGTTTCCTCTAAATAATCTAGGCATTTTATTCTTTTAAATACTCGCTGTGGCTTAACTTTTTATTACTGTAAGATAAATAGTCAAATGCCAAAATCAGAATTTAATAGATGGTATCATATATGATCTGTTCTCTTTATATGCTGCCAGAGACATTTTTCCAGCACTTTGGTAAATAGCCCCATTCTCCATTAAATAAATCTGCATATTAAGATCAAGGAGAAAAAATATTTAATATCAAATAACATCTCAATGTGGGAGGTCATTAAACAATTTTGTAGTTGAGCTCTTTAATTGCTCTTTTGAACACATGAGGCTCGTTAGTCTATAGAAAGGTTAAAAAACCCAGATATTAGAATTTAATTCAATTTATCCATTGAAATACTGTTTAAATATTTAATTTCTTTTTCTCCATGGAATTGCTGGCCTTGGTTATGCTGAGAATAGAGATGGCTTTCCAGGTTTGTTTTCTTTTTTTTTTTTTTTTTATACAAGGCCAACTATCGATTTAGGTATTAGACATGGATCACCTCTTTCTCCCAAAACAGAACTGCACAATTGCACCCTTAAGTGCTTCTTTCAAATGAACTGCATATTTTTGTACCTAAACCCAAAACCAAGATCTTGCATGAATGGCAGCAATTGCTCTGTCCTCCTTACCCTCTAAGCACTACAGGTGAGAAGTTTGTTTGATGTGTGAATACTAAGATAGAAGTGTGTCCTTTTCTAAGTAGGAAAAGATTTCTGTATCTAAACCTAAAATTTTTGAAAGTATTAAGTGGGCTTCCCTCAGGTAATGTGTCAAAATTAATTCTCAGTGACTGAATTGGCATTTTGCTGTGTTTCTATATTCTCAAACTGGACAAATTTTTGTCTTATTGCTTCCAAGTATTTATACCAATCTGAGATTCTTCAGCATTTTTGTATAACCAAAGAGAAAAAAGGCGAAATGAGTATTTTGGAAGAGCACTGCGTTTAACATAAAACTGAAGCTCAACTCCTATCTGATGTCATTGCAGAAAGGATGGCAGCAAAAATCCTGTAAAATTTCTGCAGTGTATTTATCACTGCATGGGAAAAACCCTGAGAACTAAGGGAAGATTTAGGGTAGTTATGTATATAAATATACAGTAAAACTTCTGGTGCAGTTAAATACAGAGAATTTGAGCATTACATCTCTGTTCACATCACAATGAAGTCAACATAAATCTTGCCACTATCTTCAGCTGGCTTTGGAAGACCATGCTAACCACAACCTTATGTAACAGAAAGGAAAATCAACCAAACATTCAGTCAGACTGATTCAGCCAGTCACAGAATATCCAGAAGAGAAGAGTCACCTTTCCAACTTAATTTTTAACATGGAATGTTATATTATTTTTTCCTTAGATTATTGTTGAATAAAATAACCCCAATAATTTGTTTCTTTTTACCTTCCTTTGACAGTCTGTTATTCTCCAGTGGATAATGAGAAGGCAGGTGCACAGCGTGTTTTTACACATTTTGCAATACTGAATTGATTTTTGCAAAGAGATGGTTTTGGAGCAACTGCACAGCAGTTTTGAAAAATACAATATTTAACAGAAATTGGGCTTTAGCTTATTTTTATACATTTCAAGACACTTGACAGTAGTAATCTCTCTCATAAAGGGACCTTGTTCACTGTAATCTTCTCCACAAGTTTTGTAGTCCTATCAATGTGCTGTTAAATGGGATTTGAGCCAGGCTTCATCTGCTTTGAATCTGGCAAAGGCTAGGTGGTTTGCATTTCTCTTCTTTGGAGCCTTCTGGAAAGCCATATATTGAAGCTGTTGAACACCTGATCTCATTCCAGGTATGTTTTCTGCTAAGTAGATTTATTTGGTGACAAGGGTCAAGCAGAAATGCTTTTCCCAATGCTACTTCCATTCTAGGTGGCCTCAGCTTTTGCTTGTTTACTCCTGAGGTCTGGCCAATCACTGAATAGTCTGATACAGTTGGCCAGATATAGATATTAAAAAAGTATTGGAAATTCCTGTGGTTTGTCCAACAGCTGATGTAGAGCAAAATATTCAGCAAATTTCTACTCAAATCCATTTAATTTTTATGATTTACTGTTAAGATGGGGTCTAGAGGAGCAATAGAAACTGAATTCTTGACACAATAAGAAGAACCCTCTTGCCTGACTTTCTTAAGGGACAAGAGCCCTTGCAGAGGGATCTACATAGACAGGAGCTTTGGGAAAGTATCACTGCCATGCAATTCAACAAAAGCAAATGCCAGATTCTGTATCTGTGACAGAGTGATGCTGGACACAAGCATAAACCTGGGGAGGAGTGGCCAGGTAGCAGCCCTGGAGAAAAGGAACTTGGAATGCTGGTGAAAAAACAGGTTCAGCATGAGCCAGCAGCAAGCCCTGGCAGCCAAGACGACAAACTGCGTTCTGGGGTGCAGGAAAAACAGTCTGAAAATTAATTGACATTATCAAATAATGATCTGACAAAGATAGAACTCAAACAGAGAAAGAATATCTTCAGACACAGCCAGACTTTCCAATATAGGTCATCTGGTAGAAACTTCAATCTCTATGACCCATTTGAATGTTATGGGTAAGGATATTCCTTTCATGCAGATTACCACATATAAGAGAGTGACATGCTATCATTCTGCTTTTGGACATCTAGACACCTGAAGAATTATCCAGTTACATCTAAACATGTGTTCCTGCACAAAGTCTTTTGAAATTTTAATGGAATACAGCTCATTACAACCACAGCACTGGTCAGGGGCCACTGGAAGTGACCTGCAGCGTTCACTAATGGAGCTGCTGCATCCCTGCAGGCACACAAAGCAATGGTAAAGATTGTTTTCCAATAAATTGCTCTCATCAGACTTACGTCAGTTCTCAGGAAGTATTAGAGATGTAGTAGGAGGCAAAGGAACATAAGAAGAGATATGCTATATTGCAGTGACACAAGCATTGTAATATAACACAACATTTGAAACATAAAGAGAAAATCCCTATTTTTTGCACAATAGAAAAAATAAATTGACTAGATATATCTGTTTAATCTGAGCATATGGAAACAGAGGGAAGCACAAGCAAAGGGATGAGGTAATGAGAGCCTAGGCACAAGCAGGTGCATGATTTGGACCCCCTCACCTCAGTTATGCACCTCATGCCCAACCCCATCACATGTGCACAAGGTATTTACACACATTGCACCAGGCGACTCCACTGCTTGTGGAGGAAAGCAATTTGTTCAACTCAATTACTGTAGACAGCCACCAGATAGTTTAAATTACATATCATCTGTCTCTTATGCTAAGTTCTCACTTCGTTTGTCTCTTTGATTGTCTCAGATGCCACTTTGTCTTACAGGAAATAACATAAAAGGCATCAGGCAGCATTTACCAACTATCACATTTTCTAGATCTGATGACGTTCAAATTTGACTCCCATTCTAAGAGAAGAAAGGTAATCTCAGGAATAAGACTCTGGCCTGTGACTTAAGAGCTCTATATTCATCTCTTAGACCTAATAATGGCTGATTTCATCGTTTTCGTTTCAGATTTTCCATAGTATCTAGAGGCAGAATACTATCCCAGTTCTTTTAGTTGGAAGCTGTGGTGAAGAAGCTGATGTCAGCTGCAGGTTTAGAGAGAAGTACACATTACAGGGATATTATGCTTGTGAGAGATCAAATTTGACATAGACAAGTAGGCACTATAACAAATAAAGGTATAGCAACACCAAGACGTGTCGGAATTTATTTATCTAAGTAGGATAAGCAGTTTAAAAAAGGAACTCTTCCAACCAAAAAAAAAAAAAAAAAAAATTGCTGATATAGATCTATACAACTTTCTGGAAATTTAGTACATAGTATTTAGTAGTACTGAGCATCAAGGCAGAAATACATTCCTTTGCACACTCAGATGAATTACTTTTTGATTATTTAGATAATTAATCTTTGTAACACATTACCTTATCCTTGAGTGAGAGAATGGAGAGACCAAATTGTGCTTGCTCTCACCACAGAAACACCAGAATTGTTATTATCTGTAAGTTTTCTGCTCTCTGGAGGAATTAATTGTCTTGAAACCCAAGGGAAAGAAATATCATAAGCTACAAAGTATTTGTTGTCTCAGGATGAATTTTTCATGCCCGTGGATTGCTGACCGTGATGAATCAAGTGGTGCAGAACAAGAGATCAATCAAGAACAAGTGCCAGTGAAAGTGAGAAGCACAGCAGACAAAGTGATATCGATGTCAGAAGACGTCTGTTCCACAAAGCTCTGACTCATCGTTCACCAAACTCTCTAAATATGGTGAGACCATTTTGAAACTGTTGACTAAACTTGCTTCAGTGAAACTATGAATATCAAGTAACTGTCTAGTAAGAATTGTCTGCCTGAATGCAAGCAAAGCAAAATCTTGCAACCTGTCAGCTGCCTTCAATCCTGCACTTCTGGAAGACCTAGCTACTCTAAGATTAAAAATATTCCTTGCAGAGATGTACTTTGTGATGATGCTTCTTTCTTAAGAGATCCTTATTTACAGTAACATACATTTTGTAAAATATCTGCAAAATCTAAGGTACCCTCTGCAAACAAAATTAAGACTGTCTAAATAACTGATTCCCAGTTTTTTCATGTGTAGGAGTTAAATTGTTTCCCTTGCAAAACGGATGAAAAGAAGATGCAGTAGGACAGCCAATGCTTACTGTTTGCCTTGCTGAAAATAAAAAATTCATAAATCTAACTTGCTTTAATAAAAGTGGAGTGTTTCTGGAATCTTTGCCTGTGGGCATGTTGAAGGCTACTGTGTTAAGGAACTCCAAAGTTAAATTCATCAGTCTGCAGGAGCTAAAAGAAACGAGCTCTTTAGGCTAGAGACTGAAAAATCTCACATACTGAGTGGATTAAGGTTTGGGGAGGATACACACCACACTGATGAGCACACTATACATTTTCAATTTAAACAAGGCCATTCTTTTCACTACAGCTATGGATGGTTTTAATTGAGGAAAGATATATTCAAAACAAATTTGAGTTATTCCATCATATACATCTTATATAAATAAGAGGAAACACTGTTAAATTTTGCAAAAGTAGGAACTGCTACTGAATGCTACAATTTATCATTTTCAAAAACTCTTGGCATCAATTATATCAATCACCCTTGCCCACAGTTGAATTATGTCTATTCCCACCTACCCTCTCACAACTTTACATCCCAGTTGCTTACTTATGCAGGCTTCTCTCAGGTAGAAAGCATTAGGTGTCTAATAGTGCCCTCAATCCATGAACTTTAGAAAGCCTAGACATCTAGATTAAGAATGTTATCTGCATTAGTTAGCTTTAGTATCCAATTTTCTCCCCACAGAATTTATTGAACACTTCTTTCTGGCAAATCACAGATCTGCCTGAGTCTTGAACACCTAAAGAGGTGTGTCACATTTAAGTGCATCAAGGTTTGAAATAAACTGTTATTTATCTCCCAGAGTTTCTGTTTGAGAGCAAATTCCAGAGAAGAGGAACAACACTGGGCCCTGCCCAAAACGTGGACTAGAAGGAGCTGCTTGTGCCTCCACATCTGCTCAATAATCCAGTAGTTGTAGCAAGTAACTGTTGTAGGATCATAGAACAGTTTGGGTTGGAAGGGACATTAAAGTCCCACCCCCTGCCATGGGCAGGGACACCTTCCACTATCCCAGGTTGCTCCAAGCCCCGTCCAACCTGACCTTGGACATTTCCAGGGATCCAGGGGCAGCTACAGCTTCTCTGGGCAACCTGTGCCAGGGCCTCACCACCCTCACAGCCAAGAATTTCTTCCTAATATCTCATCTAAACCTGTGTACTGTATTCAAAGTTCTTTTTGAAAAGATACACACTGACTTTACTGATTGTTTAATTTACGAGAATGTATTGTAGATTCTCTTACCTTAAGCCATTATGCCTAGTTGCATCATCTTTACAGATTTTATCACATATATCTTAGTTTGATTACTGAGATGACACTGCTGGATAGAGCTCAAAGAACTTGTCACCTGGTACCAGTTACGGAACTATGCTGCTCATAATGACAGGTTGTGGCTGAAGCACCTGCAATGATGTATCACTTGACAGCTTTAAAAAGGTATTTTGCATTTGAAGTTCAGAAAGCTTATTATATACAAAGGTCGGCAAATACCTCTGGTCTCATTTAACTGGTGGGAAACAGGAGCAGATAGATGGACACTAGACCACAAAATAAGACAAAATATGTAAGTCACAGAATAGATTAAGATTGGTTAAGATTTTGTCTTCCAACTCAACTTTTGCCATCATAATCTGAGCAACGTGGCCCCAAGTTACAGTGTCAGGGGACTGGGAAGTTTAGACCAGAAAGATATTTACATTTACTCATAAATTATGTTTGCAATATCTTTCTCAATTCAACCAGCATATGCATCAGCTTCTGCAATACCAGTGATTTGATCGCTACACATGATGTAGCTTAAATTTCTTTTTATTTATAAGTAAATGATGAGATTATTAATTAGGCACATTTATGACTTGAAAAATTGAAAATTAAAATCCAGGCAAGGATTAATGGCTTTCTAGGGACTATTAGACAGGACTTCAGTTGAGCTTTCTGTGTCTTTTCCACGCTCAAAACCTAAAAAATAGATATGTATTTTTCAAAAATAAGTATGAACCAAGATGGTGACAGGGGAAACAACACTGAAATACACATCCACAAACTACAGTCTTAAGCTTTACATTAGATCAGATGAAATACGAAGAAGATAATTTTATTTTTTTATTTTTACACATATATTTTGTGGCATTTATGTCTACCTTTATTTTAGCTGAAAGAAAGAGGGAAAAAACCTCATCTGCCTTTAATAACTGTCAGTCTTGTTCACTGCATTCCTCAGCATTGATTACTGGGGTTCTGAATCACCATTTCCTGCCACTGAGCAGACCTAAGAATTTGCCAAAAATCCTGATGATGCCAAGAAATGACCAGCCTTTTAAAAAAAAAAAACACCTGGACAATGAGTACTGCATCCAGTGTCGCAGAGATGATGAGAGCAACAGCACTGCTATTAAGGTATGTGTAACCCGTGGCATCAACACTGCAGGGGGAATGCTGCTGACCCATTCCACTGGCCCAGCTACCTTGTGTCTGGTTCCTGCCAGTGATGCTGGCTCAGACTTCCCGAGCTGTGATAAAACAGATGAACTGAGCAGTCCTGGGCTTCAAAAGCAGCCTGGCTTCCCAGACTGACCTAGAAATACTCTACTGTACAGAGAAATGTGAAACTGAAATTAAAGACCTGCTACGGAGGATGACTGCAATACTGGCCACTATGGGCTTGGAGAGATTCCTTCCAGGAAAGGCATCTAAGTGATTTAATTCTCCTTGGAACTACAGGTACTTTAGAAATGGCAAAAAAGTGTTGGTGATGCTGACCCACCACTTGCCAATGATGATGTAATTATGCTATAAATGTGCTATCCTCATTTCAGCTGCAGCAAAAGTACTGTGTCATAGACTTCCTTCTGTGTGGAAAAAAATTCAAGCACTGTGTAAATACCTCAGCACTTGACCATAAGGCTCAGATGGATTCAGTGGTGGGGTTCCCTAGAAACACAGCTGGGCAGTAAATTATTTCAGATGGCCTTCAGGAAAACCATACATGTGTAAGGTGTAGAGCACAAACACCTCTGTGCCAACAACAGTTAGTTTCAAATTTTCATGTTTCTACAAAAAAAAAAGTGAGGAAACAAATAAAAAACTGGTAGTTCTGTCAAATCAAATTATAAACAAGGATGAAAGAGAAGGAAAACAACGCTGATTCCCACAGGACTTGTGGCCTCCAACATTTCAAAAAAAAGATCATGTCAGCACCAACAAGTAGTTAATACAATGATATTATAGCCACAAACTACAAAAAAGCCCCATATCTCCTTCACTCCTTTTCATGCTATAAATTGCTGTACTGGAGGTGGCTGTGATTGAGCTAATTTTCTTCACAGCAGCCCGTATGGTGGCAGGTTTTCATTCTGTGTCTTAACCAGTGTTGATAATTCACCATTATTTTGGTCATTGCTGAACTGTTCTGCACCACATCAAGGCTTTTTCTTTTTCCCACTCTGCCTCCAGCAGGAGTAGTCAAGAACCTGTGGGGAGACACAGCTGAGACAGCTGATCTGATCAGAGAGGTAAGAGTATGATATCATGTGATATCATACTCAGGAATAAAAGCTCAAGGAAAGCAGGAGGAAGCAGGATCGTTCATGGTTATAGCATTTGTATTCCTGAGCAGCCATCATGTCTGCTGAGGCTCTGCTTTTCAGAAATTGGCTAGAAGTCTGCCTGCCAGTTGGAATTAGTAAATAAATTCTTAATTTTACTTTGCTTGTACTCACAGCTTTTGCTCCAGCTGTTAAACTGTTATCTCAAGCCACAAGCTTTTCTTTCTTTCTTTTCTTTTCTTTCTTTTCTTTTCTTTTTTCTTTTATTTTTTCTTTTCTTTTCTTTCCTTTTTCCTTTTCTTTTCTTTTTTCTTTTCTTTTCTTTTCTTTTCTTTTCTTTCCTTTTTCCTTTTTCCTTTTTCCTTTTCCTTTTTCTTTTTCTTTCTTTTTTTCCTTCTCCTTCTTTCCTGTAGGACTGGGGAGTGAGCAAGTAGCTCTATCAATCCACTATAATTGCTGTTGGATGCTGGCTGTGATAAATCCACTCTAATTGCTTAAACAAAGGCTAACGTTTTAAACTTTGGAAACTCTCCCATAGCCCAGAAATATTAATCCAGTTAGCTGTTCACTTCCATAATGGATCAAACACGAAACACTCTTGAGGTTCATTGCCTTTTCAATTTTGTCATAAACTGTGTTATAATATTAGCTGCACACAATACTATTTGATGCTTTTCTCCAAATCTACAGAAATTACAGGGGAAATTCCCACACCTTTCCCTCTCTCTGCTCCATTCCACTTAACCACGCACTGCTTTAACCATTTTAATTCAGATGTTTCAGTGAATAGGGCAGAAAATAGGGGTCAAGGCATTCTATGGTAATTTCAAAGAGAGAGTCAGGAACAAATACAGATATTTTTTTCTTCAGCTGCACAATATTTTCCTGTTTCCCTCCCCTCCCCACCTACTCTGGAGTAAGTGACTTCCCCATTAAGATGCATTCATTTGGCTGGAACTCTCAGTGTACAAAAAGCTGTATTCTTTCTGCTCTACTGCTAAGGTCAAGCTGCCAGTTTTCTTCGTGATGCGTGAGGCAACACAGAACACAAATTGCATTTCCACTCTCTTCAGGTCTTCTTTCAAATGCCACAATACTGACAGTAATCACTGAGCTGAACAGATATGACACATAAGACACTGACAGAACAAATAAGGCCCATCCTATCTTGGTTTTCCACTAAGTGAACAAATATGTATTTGGTTCTCAGCTTAACTAGAGAGGGTTCTGAAGATAGGTAACTTTTAAACACTGTGCCATTGTGAGAAATTCATCATATGTTAGATATCCTGACATTAATTTAAATATAGAAATAAATTAGGCATATAAATAAAATAAAATAAATTTGGAACAGAAAATCCTTTCCCAATAGATTGCAAATCCAAGCCCTTCCACATTGCCATATTCCTGGCAAAATATTTTATTGGCAGGAAATAAACTTACAGTAAGTTTATGGGAAAAATAAAAGGAATTTTGATAGAGAGCACGGACTCCACACCATTTACTAAAATAAACAGGTGGTATTTTACATTTCCTACTTCTCTCATAAATTCTACCATGTATGTGAAGGAAGAGCCTGCAAGGAGAGAAGAGATAAAAGTGGGTGGAAGGAATTAGTACTCAGAGACAAGTAATTCTATCACCAACTTCTTAATGATTTTTAGCAGCTTGTTATGCACTAAAGCTGAAAAGAATTTTTCATGGTATTTGTCTATGGCATTGAACTTTGACTGTGAGCCAGGGAAACATTTGATTCAGAAACTTTCATCACAGTGAAAACTGGTTATTCTGTCTGCCTAGGTCATTTCCTGAGCAATCATGTTGACTACAACATATCTCATCTGTTCCCAATCCACATCTTGCTTTTTGTTGTGACTAAATTAACACCAGTGGTGTTAAAGATATTCCCAAGAGATCCAGCCCTGTAAATTACTCATGGCCTACAATTTTTACCTACTTCATTTGTGATGCTCAGAATCAGAAAGGGAACAACTAGCAATTTCTTGGAATAAAAATTTCAATTTCTGCATTTTTCCTACCTATAGCCAATCAGAAATGCATCTTATTCATAAGCTTGAAAATGTATTTGAATTACGCCACCCTAAAGTATCCTAACACACAAAACTGGTTTAAAACTTAATGAACTAATACTCATCCAGTATGTACAGTGATGCTTTAGAAACATAAAAGGCAGCTATGCAAACCATTTTGATCCATAGTTATTTTTAGGTAAATGAAACTGAGGAATAAAAGCTTTCAATCACTAAGTGATCCTATTCTTTAAATATGCTGTCACTGTCAACCAGCACAAGTGGTTATCTCACTGGGTTTTGCACAGCTTTCTATAAATTCTTTGAATAACACATTGGCACTAACAACTATTTTCCTTAAAGAGTGAAAATGTGTGTTACTTTACACTTAAACCTTACATGAGCATGTTTCAGGGATATGTGTATTTAAATCTGTTTATAGTCACTGGTTTTTTGTTTTGATTTTTCCTCCTACTGCCACTTGTTCAAAATTTATTATAGTGAAGTAGAGGTTTGTTTATATTGTTATGAGCAGTAAAAGCTGGAGAGTGAGAGCAAAGGTAAGAGCTGGGTCACAAAGAATAAGAGAAAACATATAGAAATACATGTATATTTGTTTTTCATCTTGTCATTTTTTCCCAGATTGGGGAAAACAGAATTTTAACTCCTGGGACCAAAGGAGATATCCCTCTAGCATCACTGTGATTCATTATTCCACTGAAGATTTCTGTGTGTGGAGGAATCTAGTTCTTCAAAGAACACAGAAGAGTCTGACAAATTCTGTGCCTCCCACTGATTTCACAGGGTGTTACATCTTGCTAAGGCTGGGGCCCACAGATTGCTCTGAGTTCTTGATGGTTGCCAGAAAACCACACACGAGAAGCATCGCTTTGCCTAGCACCCCATAAATTTATATTAATGTTAGATTTACACAGCCTTGTACATGGCTGAGAAGATGTAGTGCTTTTGTTCAAAATATCCATTACTTCCTTATTTTCCTTTTGTGAGATAAGATTTAGGAGAAAGCAAAGCAGGCACAAAACTTAAACAGTTGCAGTACAAAGAAAGAGTTTTATTACTAATAGAATTAAAAGCAAAAAGAAATAGCAAGAAATTAAAGCAAACCCCCTTTCCCCCTTCCAGCTCTTTCCTCCTTTTACCCAACTCGCACAAAGGGTAACAGAACCTGGGATTTTAGTCAGTGTTGCAGTTCTTGATGAGTCTCTTTCATATGCTTAAGGAAAAAAGGGTTTTCTTCAGTTGCACGTGGTTCCCAAACTGCCACCAACAGCAGACCCGCCCGGAAAGAAACAATCTGCTGTGGTGTAAAACATCTCTTCTATGAAAATCTCACAGTTCCTTCACACTGCCAAACATAGGCTATCACACGGGGTTATTAATCTTTTTAAGGAAGAGTTACTTTGGCCTGAACACAAAGGCTTTTTTTTTGCCACAAGTCTAAAAGCCTCTCACTGCTTCTATATAGCCTGGCATAGGCACTCTTCACAATCTTCACGGGCCACAAGTGAATTCTCCATCCCCCCATATGGAGAATCCATACTTCAAATGGGTCAAAGAGACAAACAGTTTGTGGTATTACGGTTTCTTACCACGGCCTGCAAGAAGTTTTTTAAGCTGCGCGCCAGAATCGCGGCACCGCCCTCTTTTCTCCCGTCGCCATTTCAGCTCCGTTTCACGTGACTCACTTTCTCTTCTCTCTGGCTCTGAAGCTGCCATGTTGAAGAGTGTTCTTGTTCAGGCTTTACGGTGGAGAAAGCCTCGCTCCCTGTGTGCTGCTGGCTGCGTGGTGTCCTCTTCAGTTCGGCACGAAGTGTGCTGGCTGCAGACAGGAGGCTCCGCGGACTCCTGTTGGCTCTGCCGGCGAGGCGAGGCGAGGCACCCGCCGGTCCCAGGAAGCTGCGCCAGATGGGTTTAGCTGTGTGGCAGCCCCTGGCTGGTTTTAGCTGCCTGCAGCTCTGGGACAGTTCCCACCCCCCAGCAGCCCAGGGTCTGTGCCACGGCATTGGAAAGGGAGGGAGGGGTAGGGCCCCCGGTCTGGTGGGGCCTGGAGGCTCAGAGACCCCCTGATCTGCCAGCAGGCGAGCTGGAACAAAAAGAAATTCCCGCCTTTCCGCACGATTTAAATATGTAAATTGTGAGATGCGTCATTAGTCTAAGACTGTCTGTCAACTCAGGTTCAACCCACTACAGGAGAGCATAAAAGGGCTGTGCTGAGAAGATTTAGAATCACAGAATCATAGGAAAATAAGGTTTGAAAAGACCTCTAAGATCATCAGGATCAGCCATTAATTCAACACTGACAAGGTCACCACAAAGCCATGTCCCTAACCTCCACATGGACAAGTTCTTTTAATACTTCCAGAGATGGTGAATCCATCACTGTCCTGGACAGCCTGTTGCAATGCCTGAACATCCCTTCACTGAGGAAATATTTCCTAATTTTCAACCTAAACCTCCCCTGGCACAACTTGAGGCCATTTTCTCTTGTCCTATGGCTTGTTCCGTGGCAGAAGAAATCAACCCACACCAGTCTACAGCTGTGATGATGCCTCTCCAGCTTCCTACTCCAGAGAGCCAGTGAGTGAGAAACACGGGATAAGATGTCACAGAGGCAGGAGAATGATTCTCTAACATGACCTCTGTGTACATTTTGTGTACAGGTGTTGGGATATGACCATGTACTATTAGCACCAGGTAGGATTACTGCAGTGGAAAAACAACGTGTGAAACCAATGCTCTTAGAAGTACAAATTGCTGCATTTTCCTTCTATCCCTTTACCCCCTTATCATTGCTTTACTCATCTGTTTATAGTTTTCTGTTTTCTCAATCTTTTTCTATGTCTCTTTTTTTTCCATTGACTTGTTCTCTACTCTTGGTCGTCGACATCTGTTAACATTTCCCATCCTAATTGCTTGGATTGTTTCTTTTATATCTTCTTTTTTGACTTTTTCCTAACCCCTTCCTCACCATAAAATACCATAGTCAATTGTCATTTTGAGCATGTTACCTCAGGGGGAAAAAAAAAACCAGAGGAAAATTATGTGATGCACTCCTTGTTATGTCAGGCATTTAACTTTAAAGTATCTTAGGAAAGATTTGAAAAATAGATCTTTTGACTTCCAATTTTATATGAACAGACCAGTAAGCAGAGTGTGCACTGAGAGAGATTATGTTGCAAATTCACTTCTTTTTTTTTTACTCTGGGAAATCCATTGAATGAAACTGCTTTAAGTGGAAGAAAGGCACAAGAAGGCGGTTTCTGGAGCTCATGAGGGGCTACTTGATTTCTGTAATAGATTGTTCTTTCTTCTTCTCTAATCCCAGCAGAGAAACAATGTGTTTCTAGAGCATATCTACAAATATTAGGAGACTCCCATGAAGACCAGGAACACATCCTTGGTCTGGACCCAGTGCCAGATACTGCACAGAGCAGAGCTCTGTCATACTGTGTGTGATGAGTGATCAAATGACCATGGCACCAGGTATGTTGTGAAGAAAATGTCTAATGACTGCTTTTTAATCAAATTGAGAACAACATTTCTATATAAAAAAGTCCAGAAAAAATTTAGAGAAGGGGAAATTTTAAAGCCTGCCAGGCATTCTGGATGGCTTAAGAAGCTGCTGTTTCTGAAACAACTGAGAATTTGACAACACTTGGGTTTGGTTTTGAACATTCTGAATAAAAATCTAAAACAACAGTACACGTTTTGCAAGCTTCTAAAGAGACATTTCTGTAAAGACAGTCAAGATCTGGTTCAATAGGGAAAAGTTCAGTATAACACAACAAGCTGTCATGCAGGTAGTAGGCTAGTAAAGTTACTGAAGGAATCACAGAATCTGACAGAGCAATCAAGTTAGTAAAGGAACCACAGGATCTGACAGAGAATACAAATTTGAGCTAGGACTGTTTTATTTCAGGCATGTGAAAATGGACAAGAACTACAGAATTACATTAGCACTTCCAGGAGATTGCAAGGAAAGAAATTACACAACATAACTGCAGTCTCTCATAACTCTCATAACTGCAGTCAGTGTAAGCTGAAGAAGAAATACGTTCATCAGTCTCTGAGCTGATTACAGCTTTTACTTTGCCAAAGATTATGAAATTAATTTTTAAATCTTATAAATATTTGTGAGCTCACTTTTGGGACCCCTGAAATTACTCATTTAGTTCTAGGATTTTAGTGAAAAGATAAAACACTGACCACATGAGTTGAAAACATAATTCTTTTGGAGACCAAATTCATGATAGTCCAACTTGGCATCTCCTGAGACAGACTTTTACATTCACACCCTCATCTTTTGGATGCTCCCCATCAGCCTTGAAACAAAGTGATTTTAGCTAGTGTCTCCAGTGCCTAGTGGGCAGGTAATGTATTAGAAGATCTCTAGGGAAAAGTGGGACACTTTTGGGAAAAGTGTCTTCCCAAAACACTTCTTCTGAAACTGCGACCCTGCACAACACTCTGGTAACACCCAATTCCTGTCATTGGAGTTGTATGAGCATGATGAGACTTCCAGCTTCTAGGAAAGAAAATTAGACAGTCTTGCAGGCATAAAGGGAGACTAATTAAAGTCAAAAAACAAATTGAAAGTGGAAAAGGATTACCAGAGGAAGGGAAGGGAATATAATGGGAAATATAGAAAGAAAAGAGATGAAAGCAGCCACACACACAAAAAAATCTTAATTGTGCTTTCAAGAGTGTCCCTAAGGGAATTAATCTCCTCCAAATTCTAGCAAATAGCACGTGCCAAAAATGCTGCAGATGGCTCGGCTCAGCAGCAGGGATGGCTTGGACGGGAAACAGTTCCTGTGGCTGCCTCAACAGATTGTTTACAGCAAAGATACCGACAGTGCCCAGTCATTGTCATGAAACAGTGCTTGTTGCCTTGTTTGAGACTTCAATCTGGGCATTTCAAATGGCAGATTTGTGTGTGGCTGAAACCAGGAGAGTCCTTGATAGTTTGATTCCTGTTCCTGAGGAATAGCCTTGTCTCTTTACAGCAAGCAGTGTGAACAGGAAAAGCTGAGCAGTGCACAAATCACTGAAATCTTCACTCTAAGTGAAGCTCTGTTTTAATAAATCACACCATGAAAAGCAGACTCATTAATATAACCTTCTGTGCGTACTAATCACTTAGAGTGATAGAATACCCTGAATTGGAAGGGGCTTACAAGGGTCATCAAATCTAACTCCTGGCCCTGCACAGCACCATCCCCCACAATCCCACTCTGTGCCTGAGAGCATTGTCCAAATGTTTCTTGATCTCTGTCAGTCTAGTGCTGACCGTACCACAGGAAACCTCTTCAGTGTCCAATCACCCTCTGGGGGCAGAACCTTTTCCTGATATCCAAACTAGACCTCCCCCATCTCAGCTTCATGACATTCCCTTGGGTCCTACACATAAGTGTTCACATAGAAGGAGTGTAGGTGAAGACCCTGAATCAGTAAATTCCATTTCCATCCCTGGAACAGAGAACAGCAAGAGGTGAGCTAACAGATCTGTTTGCCTTCCATCTGCACCATCACCCAACACACACACGAGATGGCCAGTACTTTAAGGGTGCTACCTCAGCACATTTCCAGTTCTACAGGAGCATTTATACACTAGAGGACACATTTTAGTTCTGTTTGAGGCAACATAAATTACTTTTTTTGTACAGAATAAACAAATACAATCTTGAGACCAGCATAAGGATCTCTGTTTAGCAGCCTGAACACAAAGAAAACTGCTGGCTATGTACATTATTAGCGCCATATCAGCCAAAAGTCCTGATGACTATTAACACATCTCATAATTTTGAGGATGACAGTAGTCCTTCTCTTCTATAAGAGAATTTGAAAACTGTATGTGCTTTTTCTGTTCAGGTATATTTGCTCTTTAATGCTCAATCTCTGTAATTTATTCTCTTAGTGTAAAGCACTTAGACTAACAAAACTTTCAGCAGCCTGTTCCTTTCAAAGACCCTTCCACAATCTGTTCCATCTAGCTTTTAAGCAAATCATTAAGGGTATATGCCACCATTATTGACCAAAGAAAGTTTGTCTTGAAGATCTCATCTATCTCTTAATTATACATGTTCTAATTCAATTTCATCTCTTAAATTGTTACTCTCCATTAGGGAATTCTGGCCACTTTCCTCCTCACATTTTGGGATATATGTGTTCTTCTCTTGATATTCATTACTTTTGAATATTGCAAATTCTCCATCCCCTCTTCCAAAGGAGCATGGAAGTGACCAGCTCATTTGCTAGCCTTATCCAGGCGGGTATTTATATAATATCATCTGGGTGTTATGATGGGAGAAGCTGGATAGATCAACCCATTCACATCTGTTGGGGTTTGATACTGGCCAAGTGCCAGGCACCCATGAAAAAAAGCTATGCACTTATTTTTCTTTGCTATAGCTGAGCAGAAGAGGAGGAATTAAAACAAAAACTTCCTGAATTGAGATAAGAATTAGGGGAAAAACACTTAAAGGCAAAGCTGGTTCAAAACTTAAACAGTATAAAGAAAATTTATTAACAGAATTAAAAGTAAAAAGGGTGATGAGAACGGAATAAACCTCTAGAACACCTTTCTTTCCTGGTCCCTCCCTCTTTCCACTGACTGCACAAGGAGACAAAACATGGGTTGGTTTTGGTCTGTATTTCACTTCTTAAAAATCTTTCTTCAGTATGCTTAAGGAAAAGAGTTTCTTTCTTCTGCTGTGCCATGGGATCCTTCCCACAGGAGATAGTTCTCTGAGAACCTTTTCACCATGGTTTCAACTTTCATGTGTAGTAGTCCCGCCCAAACCTGCTGCAATGTGAGTCCCTCCCACGGGCCAAGCAGTCTTCCCACAACTGCCTAGAGTGGGTCATTTTATTTCATGGGGTTTAGTCTTTTAAGGATCAGCTGTTCTAGTTTGGAAGCAATAGTTCTCTTTCTCTATCTCTGGAAGCAAAGGTCCTCTCTCTGTTTGAGTTCCTTATTAGATTACAGCTTTTCAACATACCCTCGCTCCAGCATGGACACTGTTCCTCATGGGCTGTGCATGAATCTCTGCATCCCTCTATGTACTTATGAATTACAGACAAAGTTTGTTGTATCATAGTCCTCACCATGGCTTGTAGGGGAAATAAAATCTTAGCTCTGATGCCCACAGCACCTCCTCCCTCTCCTTCTTTTCAATAACCTCGGTGACGCCATGTTGGTTCTCCTCAGGTGTCCCCACTTTTCCCTTTTCTCTGACTCAGGAGAAAGTTGCTGTAGGTTCGTTTGTTCTCAAGTTCCAACAATTGAAAAGTCCTTATAGAGCTTCACTGAGATTAATAGGTAGATTTCGGCTCCATATGGGGGAACTGTTCACCATGTTTTCATTGCTGGCCACGTGGTCCCTGCCAGCATTGTGCAGGCAGCCCCGGCCACACGGTCCCAGCATCAGGAAGGCCCTGGCCCTC